>NC_091445.1:26681492-27040493 GCF_964237555.1 Oryctolagus cuniculus
TATTTCACTAAGTATAATGATTTCCAGTTGCATTCATTTTTTTGCGTAAAGACAGATGTTCTCATATATATATATATATATATTTATAGCTGAGTAGTACTCCATACTGTATATATACCATAATTTCTTTATGCAGTGAAATTTTATGCAGTGAGATTTGATGGGTGTCTGGGTAGATCCTATATCTTAGTTATTGTGAACTGAGCTGCAATGAATATCCAGGTACAGATAACTCTTTCTTATGCTGATTTGAAGTGTATCCTTTGAAAGATTAGCAAAGGGTGGTATGTTCACGTGAGTAACTCCAGTGGTTCACTCAGTCATATACACTAACCTCTGTGAAACCTGTAAAATATCCTGTAATTGCATTCACTTCCTAAGACAGGTGCTCTGAACTCACCATGGAGTACCTGGGAAAGTGAGATATTCTTCAAGTGGTCTATAGATACAAGTTTGTACTAGATTCATTCTACAAATATATGAATTTTAAAACCACATATTTAAATGAATGTTGAGAAGTACTGAAATAATTTGAGACATATATCAATGGGTTGAAACCATTTAGAAAAACACTATATTTATGACTAATTGAAAGTACATAAGAGAATTTAAAGACTCTATGAAATTAAAATGAAATTCATTTTTTCTGAGTCAGCTTGCCAATCTTCAATTACATAAAACTGGTTTTTGAAATGATGTTTTGACTCCTTTTTAGACAATTCCATTGGTGTGTACAAAAACAACACTGTGCCTAAATAAATCATGTTTATGTAAAGTTGCATGAGACTTCCGAAGAAATTTAGGATCCACAACTTTGTCAAGGAGCCCAACAAAATATTTATAGACTATGTGAAATACCATGTTATATGACCATTTTCAAATATTTGCTATAAATTGAGATCAGTAATGAGACACTAATAACATATAATAAACAGCCCATATTGAAAAAGGACAACATAAGCTTAAGCCACCACCATATTCAAGATGATGAGCAAAACAAATACTGAAAAAGTTCTCTCCCCATTCATGGGCAGCCATTTTTTTTTTGTTTTTGTCAGTTTGCATGTTCTCCAATTTTATATAAGAAAATGGGATAAAATGTGGGTATTTTTTCAGTCTGGCCTTTGTCACTTCCTGTAATTGTTCTGAGTTTGACCCAATGGGTTGCAAATATGAATAGCTAATTCTTTCTTGGTATTGCCTCCTGTTTCTTGGGATGAATGTACCACATTTTCCCCCCATTCAGATACTAATGGAAATCTGAGCAACAGAAAATCTTATTTTCTTCAGTACAGTAATTTATCCAAATTATAAATCCTGTTAAAAAGAAGTTAGAACATGTAAATGAGAAATGCTGTTATTTTTAAAGTGTGCTTATATCCCAGTATCAGGTTATTTCGGGAACACTTTATGATTTAAATTAGTACATGTAATTTAAACATTTAGTTATTAAGTAGTGTATATTCTGAGGGTTGAATTAATTTCAATTTAGAATCAGTAGGTTGTCAATCCCTTTTGGTTGCCACTATTTTCTTAAAAGTACTCCACAATAGAAGCATTTTTTAAAACTTAAAAAAAATCCATTTATTTATTTGAAAGGCACAGTTTACAGGCAGAGAGAAAGGCTTTCCAGCCGCTGGTTCACTCCCCAAATGGCCGCCCTGGCTGTGCTGGGCCAGGCCTGCTGGGAGTCTAGCTTCCATGCGGGTCTCCCAGGAGGGTGGCACGGGCAGGAGCATTGGCCACCCTTCGCAGGCTTCCCAGGAGCATAGGAAGAGGGCAGCCCAGACTCCAACTCGCGCAGACCCCACCCTACCCTGCCTCTTAACTCTTTCCGTTCCTTCTAAGGGCCACTAAAAATCGCTCCTTTGATTCGGCCCATTGCTGTTGGAGGCGGGAATGGGTTGTTGAAAGCGGCACTTCCTGAGGTCCGGGCAGAGCCGGGGTGAGCGCCCGGGAACCAGCATTCCAAGTGATCACCACACTGCCCTGCAGAAACAACTACACCTAAATAACGGGCTGGGGGGCACAGACTCCCCGTCCTCCAGAAGCCGGCCTCCAGCCATAGCCCACTCGGGACCGGCTGCGAGGGAGCGGAGAGGGCGTCGGTGCGTCCACGCCTCGCCCCATGCGCCTGGCCAGTGGCGCGGACCCGGTGCCCGGGTGCAGGTGCAGGGGCAGACCGAGACGGGAAAGCCCGGGATCCAGCCAGCATTCTTTAGAACTGATAGGGCAAACCAGCACAACGTCTTCCTCGTTTGAGGCGGGAGGCTACTTCAGGAAAATGGAATTGAAGGATTTCGTTGACTTTGATCTGAAACTGTCAGAAAGATATGATTAGGAGAGTCCTTGGAAAAGTTCTGGAAAGATGCGTTTTGTGGAAAAAAAAAAAAAAACCACTATACATGCATTTCAATATTTTTTGAAGCAAAATAAACATCTTTGCATTTTCCATGACTTTTTCAAGTGCCCTTGTAGTTTTGTGTAGAAAAATCCCACAAAAAATTGCCTTTACTTGTACTACATGATACTTATATATGTAAAAGGCCTGTGTATTTCAAATGTAATGAAATGTAATATAACAATCCGTATAGGCCTCATAGAAAGAGTTATGTCATAAGGAACCAGGGCTGATGGATGAACGCATTGGAAAAGCACAGTAAACGGAAGAGCAGTACGGTCCATTTCCTAATCAGATTTTTCAATTCAGCCTTATGAAAGCAAGTCAGTTCTACATCCAGACATGGTCCACGCCAGGGGAAGAGTGTGATTATGTTATTTCTCATTGAATCAAAATAACAGAAATATTATACTCACCTCATTTCACCTTGCCACAATCCAGTGACTTGTATAGAGAGAAGTAATTCTCACTTGCTTTCCTTACATGAAAAATGGATTATGTAATATAGGATTTACACCAAAAGGAAAACAAAATAGTGGAATTCCCTCAACAATCCTTTTTAAAAATGTAGCTCTTCTTAATTTATTTAGGTAATAATTTACAAGAAAGAAATAGTAAAATAGCAAAAAAATGTAGAGGCAATTTACTAATCTAATCTACAATGTGATTTTTTTTTTTTGGCATCAGGAGAACAGAACAGAAAGTTTTTTCTGGATTATGCCATATGTGCTATTTATAAAAGAAAAAATCGTATTATATAGTTTGCAACTAACAGCAGATTCTGAAACTCGATGTCGATTCAAACCATCTTGATTTTTGTATAAATGATATGAGCAAATTTTTGAGCTAGGTGTTCCTAGTTTTAATTATGCCTACAATAAGCATATATAACATGTTTTTGAATTATTATGGTCTCAGAGCTGAACTAAATTCAAATTTTCTTGGAAACTGAGATTCTCAATACCCTATATTCATCATTTTTCTTTCCATGAATACAGAAAAATTATGAAACAAGCAAGAGGTTTTCAGTGGAATGTAAATCAATACTTTGGCAAAAATACAACCTGTTAACTTTTCTCTATCCCCATCCAAACCCCAGGCTAACAGCACTTCAATATTTCAAACATTAAGTAAATCTTCTATAACAAAACCCTACTTTTGAAACCAAACATATGCCTGGTTTTGATTTGTTATTCCCACATAAGTACAGAACATAAACTACTTCCCATTGCTGTGAGTTTACCACAAGCATGGGTTCTCTAGTCTGTGAGCATGAAATATGAAGCAGGCTGTTTTCAGTAAGGAGGAGATCAAGCTTAAAAAAATTTAAGAAAGGCCGCTGTGGCTTGGAACCTTCGTCTTTCCTGAGCCACAACCACATACAAAAGGGGGACTGTTCCCCTTAAGGGATGCCTGAATCAGTATTCTTTCTGTCGTTTTATTCTTTGCTTCTTTAAAGAAGAGAAGTAGAATTTCTTTGTGATGAGTGGGCATTTCAACATTACTCCTTTAATCGTATTTTCTTGGAATATTTTACAAATGAATAGAGCTCCAAAACTATTAAACTTTATTTACAATTGGTCCTGTCTTGAGTCTGGCATTGTGGCACAGCAGGTTAAGCCACTGCCTGAAATGCAGGCATCCCATATGAATGTTGGTTTGAGTCCTGGCTGCTCCACTTCTGATTCAGCTTCCTGATAACAGACCTAGGAAGGCAGTGGAAGATGGTCCCAGTACTTGGTCCATGCCACCCACGTGAGAGACCCAGCTGAAGATCCTGGTTCCTGGCTTCCACCTGCAGCAGCGCTGACCATTGTGATCATACAGGGAGTGAACGAACTAGTGGATGGAAGATTCTCTCTGTCATCCTCTCTCTGTCTTTATAACTCTTTCAAACTAACTAAATAAATATTTTTAAAAAGGTTAATGGAGTCAAGAATGTAAATAAAACAATTTTCTCAGTATACATTAATAGATCTTATTAATTCAAAGAAATACTATAGGATGGGACTAAAGGTTTATTTATTCATTTGAAAGAGTTAAAAAGAGAGAGGGTCAAAGACAGAGAGAGAGAGTGAATATCTACCAGCTGCTTATGGTTCACTCCCCAAATGACCACAACTGCTGGGGTTGCAGGGGCCCAGGCACTTGAGCCATCCTCTTCTGCTTTTCCAGGCCATTAGCAGGGAGTTGGATTGGAAACTGGGCAGCTGGGGCATGAACAGGTGTCCAAATGGGATGCTGGCATTGTAGATTGTTACATTACCCACTACACCACCCCAGACTCCATTAACCTTCTAAAATCTAGTTGAATGTCTAGTCTGTCAATCATTCAGGTAAGCAGTAGTAATATTGTTTCTCCTTTCTCATTTTATCCAGTATTTAGCACTCAGTCCCCACATCCTGGCAGTGGTGATTCTCGGCTAGACTTTGCTAAGGGGGCCCTTGTAGGGGCACAGCCTTGTGACTAAGGCAGAGCGAGGCCCTCACAGAAAGCCTCTTACTGACCAGAAGATTTGGAAGAAGTCATTTGATTTCCAGTGATCCAAGTCTTTGGAAAGTATTATAATCATCTCTTAATAAAATATCTTTTACCCAGAAACCCATTTGCCAACATAGTATTGGTTATGAACACATCAAACAGTTTAATTTGATATATATATATATATATATATATATTTAAGTGAAGCATTCTGATTGAATAAAGAATTGGAGACATGTGGACAGCACCAATATAATCTACAGTAGTCAAATGTACAACATATTAAGCCTGCTGGATGTTTTATCTCTACGTATTTTATATCAATATTCTGCATGTAAGACACAGAACAACCAATACAGTTTTCCCATAGAAGCTAGTTAATGCCAACAAAGGATAGGGACGGCATACTTGTTTGGATCTACTAGACAACTTCTTTTGGTGAGTTTAGGAATTTTGGATGACAGCTGGACTTACTTTTACTGCTATCATAGGAATTTCCACTACAGTCTATCATTTAGGAGAAAAAGGCTAATTTTCTAGAAGGGATAACTTTAATTATGAAACATCCTCTATAAAAACAGACAGCAGGGGTTGGCACTGTGACTTAGTAGGTGACAGTGACAGCCTCCCACGTGGGCACCAGTTCAGATCTCAGCTTCTCCACTTCCGATCCAGCTCTTTGCTGATGGCCTGGGAGGGAATGGGGGATGGACTTAGTGCTTGGGCTCTTGCACCCATGTGGAGGACCCAGGGAAAGCTCCTGACTCCTGGTTTAAATCAGCCTGGCTCCAGCCATTGTGGCCATTTTGGGGAGTGGGCCAGTGGGTGGGGTCCTCTCTCTCTGTCTCTCCCTCTCTCTGTGGCTCTGCCTCTGAAATGAATGAATGAATAAATAAATAAATAAAATAAACACCAGACATCAAAGGTGAAAACCAGGGGAAAAAATCCTATTATGTAAATATTGTACTCTGTGAAATACTGGAATATAAACACATTTGTTTGATGGCCATTTTTGTTGATTCCAAATTGTGACATTTTGCCACTTTCTACTTAGGAGTTTTACTTAATGTAGCATTTTTATTTTTTATATCTCCAAGTGTCAACATGAGTGTGAACATTATGGGGATCTCGGTGATAGTAGTGTATCTATTGTCATTTTCTTCCAAGGACCTTGCTTCTTTCTCTGCAGGAGATGAGGAAGTCAACAGGAACGCTGGGTTGGACCACCCGTCAGCTCACTGATTGGTGTCCTTTCTCCCTTTCTCGGAAGCACTGAGACTGTGTTTGCCTGATTGGCAAACGATGGCTGTCTCACCATGTTCCTGCTCGTAGTTCATTTTGCTTTTCCGTTTTATGTGATGAAGCTCCATTATGAGGATTTTCAGGTCACCCACAGTTAAATGTTGTTCCAGCTGATGGGCACTTTGATCAGCTTGTCTCACAACTTTTCTTTGAAAATCGCATGTTCTCTTTCAAAAGGTTTCTCAGGAAAAAAATGGTTTTAAATTAAGTCATCAAAGAAAAAATAATACAGTGGAGCCAATTAATAGCCTCACTAACGTGGCTTGAGCTCCCTCTTCTTTCTTTTCATCCTGACCCGTGCAGTTAATTTAGAGGACATGTATCCCTTATGTGACTGGGAAAAGGGAGGAGTGGAGGGAGGGAATGAGGGAGAAGAAGAAGAGAGAAATGAGAAAAGTATTTATCTCAGACTGTGCTTGCTTTGGTCTCCTGTATTATCCTCAGCATGATCAGTGGAATGAAGAAATCATACCATGTGTTGTATTGTTATTTCTGAAATGTGTGAAATTTATTCTGTAATCAACTGATTGGTGCTAGAAGAGGATTTGTTAATTTAACTTTCTATGAATTATGTGCACAGGGACTACAAGGCAACGATTACAAGATTACACTAATGTGTGTGTGTGTGTGTGTGTGTGTGAATTGACATTCAGGGAGAGGGAGAGGGAGGGAGAGGGAGAGAGAGAGGGAGAGGGAGGGGGAGAGAGAGAGAGAGAAAGAGAGAGAGAGAGAGATCCCATCTTCTGGTTCATTCTCTGTATGCATAGGAGCCACAAACTCAATGCAGATATCTTCCATGGATGGCAGGGACTGGAACACTTGATCCTGCTATTTCCCATGATACACATTAGCAGGAATCTGGAATTGGAACAAATTTAGGCACTCTGATGTGGGATGTGGATGTCTGAGCATTGTCTTAGCTGCTGCACCAATTGCCTGTCAAAGATTATGATGTTTTAAAGAGGAATGTTTCTCAAATATATACATGTATGTCATTTTTATTATAGGCTTAGGTTATACAACAACACTGATATTTTGTATTTTTCCTGGAATTATCATTTAAAATGGAAGTGTATAGTAAAGTGAACTACTAACTATTATAGATATATCCGTCACATTTTTATAAGGTTGTTATTTATTTTCCCCTACTTGAAAGACAGAGCAACAGAAAGGGAGGGAGGGAGGGAGGGAAGGAGGGAGAGAGAGAGAGAGAGAGAGAAAGAGGGGGGAGAGGGAGAGGAAGAGGGGAAGAGGGAGGGAAGGAGGGAGAGGGGGGCAGAGAGAGAAAGTGATATCTCCACAAATTCACAGAATAGCTAGGGCTGTGCCAGGCTGAAGCCAGGAGGCCAGAACTCCATCTGGGTTTCCCATGTGGTGGTAAGGGCTCAAGCACTTGAACCATTAGCTGATGCCTCCCCAGGTATATCAGCAGGTACCTGGATCTGCAGCTGAAGAGCAGGACTCTTATTAGCTGTTTTATACCACCCACCTCAATACTACACTTTTAAACTTGTAAGAAATAACCATAATGTGATTTTATTGATAGTAATTATTTAATTATGCTGAGATTTCATATTTTACCTGCTCTTAGTAAAAAAAGATATTGAAATATTATTTATTTCCCTTAAAGTTAATGTGCATAAATATGTGTGTCCATAAAATTATAAGTATTCTTCTTTTTACTCTCTTTTAGTATCACTTTAAATAATACCTCATGTTATCAAATACTCCAAGGACAATTACATTCCTTGAATGGGTTTAAGACATAGACCCACTTAAATCTCACTTGTAATGAATTCCACACCTGCATAGCTGAAAGGCATTTTATGTAGCTGGCTCCCTAGGGTGTCCTGGGTCTGGAGATTGTATTGCAACAATTAAAGCAAGGATTGTAGTGACATTCTTTTATAGGGACATAATTGTATCTCCTAACATGGAGAGAAACGTCTCATTCCAGATATTTAAGGAACATTTAGAGTAAAGAAAGGAGAACCATGCAGTGGGTCACACAGCTCTGAAAGAGATTAAAGGCTGTATAATGTAGAGAAATTCAGGGGATTTCCTTATTACGAGCAAAGGTGGGCGACTCTCAAATGGAGCTTTCAAATGACTGTGCAGTGATACACAGGCGTGTGAGAAGAGAGATTAGCTGATGAGACTGACAGCATGGAGCTGCCAGTACTACCACTCATCAACATCAAATTATAACTTGTGACACCCTGCGGGAGAAAAGGGGATTACGAAATACTAAAATGGATACATTGAGGGGTAGCTCTCTATAAGCACTCAATTTTGATATTATCTCTGTAAGGGAAAGGTAGTCGTGTCTTTCTGAATTTGGGGGTTATGGAAAAAGGCTTCTCATTATAGTAACTACAACATTATTATGAACCTCAACTTATTCTTACAGTTTCAAAACTGTAGTGCTCAACTAGAGTGAAAATTGCACCTTATAGAATTTTTCAGATCCTAAAATAAGCGTAATAATAAAAGCAAATAATTGTTTAACACTCTGCGGTGCTCTCACGCTAGTTATTTAATTTGTATCTCCTACTAAGTATCTTGATAGTTAAATAAGGTAGCCTTATTGTCTCCATTTCTTATTGCTAAGGAGCTGATGGTTTGACTATTAATGTCTTCCTTAAGGTGATTAGTCAGTTTTAAAATAAGTCTCCGATATGTCATCTTGCTTTCAGTTCTATACTCATTTTTCATACTATCCTAAAACCTGAATAGACTTTTAAAAAGGACTTCTTATGAACATCTAACGTCTTACACATTTGATAGCCTTTATTTTCTAAATATTGTACTCAAGCTCAACTAAGTACACAAAAGTAACTTTATTATGTTCAGTTTTTTTGTAGTTCACACTTATTCTTTCTCTTACATGACAACATATATCATAACACAAAGATATACCTTCAAAATCAGGTACCAATGAGATGTTAAAAGTCAATGGTCAGGTTTCTAAGTCTTTTTTTTTTTAATTTTATTTATTCATTTGGAAGTCAGAGTTACACAGAGAGAGGAGAGGCAGAGAGAGAGAGAGAGAGAGAGAGAGAGGTCTTCCATCCAATGGTTCACTCCCCAATTGGCCGCAACAGCCAGAGCTGTGCCGATCCGAAGCCAGGAGCCAGGAGCCAGGAGCTTCTTCCAGGTCTTCCACGTGGATGCAGGGGCCCAAGGACTTAGGCCATCTTCTACTGCTTTCCCAGGCCATAGCAGAGAGCTGGATCAGAAGAGGAGCAGACGGGGCCCATATAGGATGCCAGTGCTTCAGGCCAGGGCTTAACTCACTGTAACACAGTGCTGGCCCCAGGCTTCCAGTTCTAAATGGACCTGCCGATAAATCAAAATCTTCAGTATCCACTAAAAATACTGAATGCCCTGGAAAAAATATAAATGTTCACAACATCAAATGAAACTAAGTCTGAGATAGGCAATTATCAGAATATGAGAGGACTGTTCATAAAATGAAATTTCCTATGTGACAATTTGAGAGAAATAATTTTGCTTCCATGTAGGAGGTAGCAAATCATAATAAATTAGTTGCTGTAGCAGTAATGATGAGAATCTGAATCATTCACAAATTTCATATTTAGAGTATCTGTATTAAAATCATAAAAGCTAAATTTCAAAGCATAAAATAATGTTTGTGATAAAAAGGATCATCGCATAATGACAACAGAATCAATTCACCAAGAAGACAACAGTCCTGAATGTGTATGCAATAACAATTGAGCTTCAAAACACAGAAGGAAATATCTGATAGAATGGAAAGGGAAAGTAGTGAAACTAAAAAGCTAGTGGGCACTTGAATACTAATCTTTCAAAAACAGACAGAAAATAAATAAAGCTATATGGTCACTATTAGCTAGCTCAAATCACTTTTATATTTGATTTTGATTTTGTTTAATTTATACAGGTTTTATCTGTTTCCTATATACAAATTTAGGGTCATAGTGATACCTCCCACCCTACCCCTCCTTCCTGCCTGTTCTGCAACTCTTCTTCCTCCTCCCTTTCTTATTCTCACTCTTGATTTTTACAAAGAGTTATTTTCAGTTTAATTTAATGATCATAAGATTAACCCTACATTAATTAAAGAATTCAGCAAATAGTATGAAGAAAAACACATGTTCCTCAACAGAGGAGACAAGGACTGTAAAGAGTCATCAAATCTCAAAATGTCCATTTTACTCCAATGCATTTCCATGTAGGTACTCTATTAGTTATCTCAGATCAGGGAACATACATCTGTCTTTCTGGGACTGGTTTATTTCACAAAGTATAATGGTTTCCAGTTGCATCTATTTTGTTGCAAAAGTAGGATTTCATTCTTTTTTATGGCTTACTTTTCCATAGTGTGCATATACCATAATTTCTGCATCCAGTCATCATTTGATGGACATCTGGGTTGATTCCACATCTTAGCTATTGTGAATTGAGCTTCAGTGAACATAGGGGTACTGATAACTCTTTAATATGCTAATTTCTTTTGGTTTGGGCAAATTCTCAGTGGTGGGATGGATGGATCATATGGTAGATCTATATTTAGATTTGTGAGGTATCCCCATACAGTCTTCCACAAGCGTTTGAACCAGTTTATATTCCCACTAACAGATTAGGGTACCTTTTTCCCCACATTCACACCAGCATTTGTTGTGTGTTGATTTCTGCATGAAAGCCTTTCTAACCTGGGTGAGGTGAAACTTCATTGTGGTTTTAATTTACATTTCCCTGATGGCTAGTGATCCTGAATATTTTTTGAAGTGTCTGTTGGCCATTTGAATTCCATTGCTCATTTCTTCACTGGATTGTTTGTTTTGTTTAATTTGCTGCACTCTTTATAGTTTCTGGATATTAAATCTTTATCACTTGTATAGTTGTATAGTTGTATAGTTTTCAAATATTTTTTTTCCCATTCTGTTGATTACCTCTTCATTTTCCTGAGTGTTTTTGTTTTTGTTTGTTTGATTTGTTTTTTGCAGTGCGTAAACTTCTCAGCTTGATATTGGTAGCTTTGGGATCCACAAGGAGGGGAGACCTATACTTCCGGGAATGGAGAGTCCCTACCTGTACTTTCCAGGAAGAAAAGTCCTTGTCAAGGTCCCTGCAGGTGCCTAAAGATCAACCAGTGAGGCTCAGACCCGCCTCAACCTTTAACCACCACGCCCTGAATCTACAAAAGGAGCCCTCCCAATCTTTGATGCGCGGTCCCCTGCTCTGTTGGGACCCGGGAACCTCGCCCGGAAGTGGAATCCCAATAAAAGCCTGTGAATTAATTGATTTGTCTCCCTGGGAAAATTTGTGATGCGCCGGACACGTTGCAGATGTAACCCCATTTGTCAATTTTGGTTTTCATTGCCTGTGCATCAGGGGTCTTTCTTAAAACATTGTCCATGCCAATGTCTTGCAGAATTTCCTCAATGTTCTCTATTAACTTGATGTTGTTGGATCATAGATTTAGGTATTTGGTCCAATTTGAGCAGATTTTTGTATTAGGTGTAAGGTAGGGGCCTAGTTTCATACTTCTGCATATGGAGATCCGGTTTTCCCCGCACCATTTGTTGAAGAGATTGTCCTTCTCCAGGAATTGATTTTAGCTCCTTTTTCAAAAATAAGTTGGTTGTAGATGCATGGATTTATTTCTGGAGGTTCTATTTTGCTTCACATCTCTTTTTGTGCCTGTACCAGGCTATTTTGATTATAACTACTCTGTAGTATGTCTTGAGATCTGGTATTGTGATGCTTCTGATTTTGTTTTTGTTGCATAAGATTGCCTTAGCTATTCAGGGTCTCCAGTGTTTCCATATGAATTATAACATCAGTTTTTCTAGATCTCAGAAGAATGTCATTGTTATTTTCATTGGGATCCCATTGAATTGTAAATTGCTTTCTGTAGTATGGACATTTTGATGATACTGATTCTTCCAATCAATGAACATGGAAGATTTTTCCATTTTTTGTGTTTTCTTTTCTTTCTTTAAAGTTTCGTAATTTTCATCATAGATATCTTTGATGTCCATGGTTAAATTTGTTCCAAGGCATTTAAATTTTTTGTTGTTATTGTGACTCATACTGATCTTACAAGTTGTTTCTCATCTATGGCATTGTCTCTGTATACACATGCTGTTAATTATCATGTGTTAATTTTATATTCTGCCACTTTACCAAAGTATTCTATGAGTTCCAATAGTCTCTTAGTGGTGGAGTTTTTGGATCTCCTATATATAGAAGCATGTAATCTGCAAATAGGGATAATTTGACTCCCTTCTTTCCATTTTTTTCCCTTCGGTTTCCTTGTCTTACCAAATAGCTCTGGCTAAAACTTCCAGGACTATATTAAATAACAATGGTGAGAGTGGGCATCCTTGTCTGGTTCTAGATTATAGTGGGAATGTTTCCAACATTTCCCCATTCATTAAGATGTTGGCTGCGGGTTTGTCACAAATTGTCTTGATTGTGTCAAGGAATGTTCCTTCTATACCCAATTTGCTTAAGGTTTTCATCATGAAAGAATGTTGTAGTTTATCAAATGCTTTCTCTGTATCTATTTATGGTTCTCTTTCTCTGTTGTATCTTTTTTTGGTTTAGTAATTAAGTGATGCTGGCTTCATAGAAGGAGTTTGGGAGGATTCCCTTCTTTTCAATTGCTTTGAATAGCTTGAGAAGAATTGGAATTATTTCTTTAAATGTCTGGTAGAACACAGCAGTGAAGCTACCCAGTCCTGGGCTTGTCTTTGTTGGGAGGTCTTTATTACTAATTCAATCTCTCTCTGGGTTATTGGTATGTTTAGGTTTTCTATATCTTCATGACTCAATTTTGGTAGACTGTGTGTGTCCAGGAATATATCCATTTCTGCTAGGTTTCCCAATTTGTTGGCATACGGCTCTTTGTAGTAATTCTGGTGGTTCTTTTATTTTTTTTTCTGTGGTGTCTGTTTTTACATTTCCTTTTTCATTTCTGATTTTATTGATTTGGGTCTTCTCCCCCTACTTTTTTGGTAGGGCCAATGGTATATCAATTTGGTTTATTTTTTCAAAAAATCAGCTCTTAATTTCACTGATCTTTTCTTCCGTTTTTTGGTTTCAATTTTGTTTATTTCTTTCCTAATTTCAATATTTCTTTTCTGTTACTAATTTTGGGTTTGGTTTGCTGTTGGTCTTTGAGATGTATTGATATCTCATTTATTTAGTACATTTCCAATTCCTTCAAGTAGGCACCAATTGTAATGGACTTTTCTCTTAACACTGCTCTTGCTGTATTTCATAATTTTTTTTTTTAGGGTTTTTTTTTTTATCTTTTATTTAATGAATATAAATTTCCAAAGTACGTCTCATGGGTTACAATGGCTTTCCCCCCCTTACCGTCCCTCCCACCCACCACCCTCCCCTTTCCCACTCCCTCTCCCCTTCCATTCACATCAAGATTCATTTTCGATTATCTTAGTATACAGAAGATCAGCTTAGTATACCTTAAGTAAGGATTTCAACAGTTTGTTCCCACACAGAAACATAAAGTGAAAAATAATAGATGATTTTTTTTTAAATGATGATGAAATCAGATCAGACCTATTGTCATGTTTAATCCCAGTGAGAGTCAAGTTGGGAATTGATAGTTTCTTTTTTTTTTTTTTTTTTTTAACAGAAGATCAGTTTAGTGTACATTAAGTAAAGATTTCAATCGTTTGCACCCCCATAGAAACACAAAGTGAAATATACTGTTTGAGTACTCGTTATAGCATTAAGCCTCAGTGTACAGCACATTAAGGACAGAGATCCTACATGAGGAGTAAGTGCACAGTGACTCCTGTTGTTGACTTTACAAATTGACACTCCTGTTTATGGCATCAATAATCTCCCTATGCACCAGTCATGAGTTTCCAAGGCTATGGAAGCCCCTTGAGTTCTCCGACTCTTATCTTGTTTAGACAAGGTCATAGTCAAAGTGGAGGTTCTCTCCTCCCTTCAGAGAAAGGCACCTCCCTCTTTGAAGACCTGTTCTTTCCACTGGGATCTCACTCACAGAGAACTTTTTGCCAGAGTGTCTTGGCTTTCCATGCCTGAAATACTCTCATGGGCTTTTCAGCCAGATCCGAGTGCCTTTAGGGCTGATTCTGAGGCCAGAGTGCTATTTAGGACATCCGCCATTCTATGAGTCTGCTGAGTATCTCACTTCCCATGTTGGATCACTCTCCCCTTTATTTATTCTATCGGTTAGTGTTAGCAGATACTAGACTTGTTTATGTGCTCCCTTTGACTCTTAGTCCTTTCATTATGATCAATTGTGAACTGAAATTGATCACTTGGACTAGTGAGATGGCATTGGCACATGCCACCTTGATGGGATTGAATTGGAATCCCCTAGTATGTTTCCAACTCTACCAATTGGGGCAAGTCAGCCCGAGCATGCCCCAAATTATACATCTCTTCCCTCTCTTATTCCCACTTTTATGTTTAACAGGGATCACATTTCAGTTAATTTTCAACACTTAAGAATAACTGTGTGATAATTACAGAATTAAACCAGTCATATTAAGTAGAACAGACAAAAAAAAAATACTATGAGGAATAATGTATTAAGTTGTCCATTAGCAGTCAGGGCTATGCTGATCAAGTCACCATTTCTCATAGTGTCCATTTCACTTCAGGAGGTTTCCTTTTTGGTGTTCAGTCAGTTGTCACCGATCAGGGAGAACATATGGTATTTGTCCCTTTGGGACTGGCTTACTTCACTCAGCATGATGTGTTCCAGATTCCTCCATTTTGTTGCAAATGACTGGATTTCGTTGTTTCTTACTGCGGTATAGTATTCTAAAGAATACATATCCCATAATTTCTTTATCCAGTCTACCATTGATGGGCATTTAGGTTGGTTCCAGGTCTTGGCTATTGTGAATTGTGCTGCAATAAACATTAGGGTGCAGACCGCTTTTTTCTTTATCACTTTAAACTCCTTTGGGTAAATTCCAAGGAGTGGGATGGCTGGGTCGAACGGTAGGGTTATATTCAGGTTTCTGAGGAATCTCCAGACTGATTTCCATAGTGGCTTGACCAGTTTGCATTCCCACCAACAGTGGGTTAGTGTCCCTTTTTCCCCACATCCTCGCCAGCATCTGTTGTTGGTAGATTTCTGTATGTGAGCCATTCTAACCGGGGTGAGGTGAAACCTCATTGTGCTTTTGATTTGCATTTCCCTGATTGCTAGTGACCTTGAACATTTTTTCATGTGCCTGTTGGCCATTTGGATTTCCTCTTTTGAAAAATGTCTATTGAAGTCCTTGGCCCATCTCTTAAGTGGGTTGTTGGTTTTGTTTTTGTGGAGTTTCTTGATCTCTTTGTAGATTCTGGTTATTAACCCTTTATCTGTTGCATAGTTTGCAAATATTTTTTCCCATTCTGTTGGTTGTCTCTTCACTCTCCTGACTGTTTCTTTTGCAGTACAGAAACTTCTCAATTTGATGCAATCCCAATAGTTGATTTTGGCTTTGACTGTCTGTGCCTCCCGGGTCTTTTCCAGAAATTCTTTGCCTGTGCCAATATCTTGAAGGGTTTCTCCAATGTTCTCTAATAACTTAATGGTGTCAGGACGTAGATTTAGGTCTTTAATCCACGTTGAGTGGATTTTTGTGTAAGGTGTAAGGTAGGGGTCTTGCTTCATGCTTCTGCACGTGGAAATCCAGTTTTCCCAGCACCATTTATTGAATAGACTGTCCTTGCTCCAGGAATTAGTTTTAGATCCTTGATCAAATATAAGTTGGCTGTAGATGTTTGGATTGATTTCTGGTGTTTCAATTCTGTTCCATTGGTCTATCCATCTGTTTCTGTACCAGTACCATGCTGTTTTGATTACAACTGCCCTGTAGTATGTCCTGAAATCTGGTATTGTGATGCCTCCGGCTTTGTTTTTGTTGTACAAGATTGCTTTAGCTATTCGAGGTCTCTTGTGCCTCCATATGAATTTCAGCATCATTTTTTCTAGATCTGAGAAGAATGTCTTTGGTATCTTGATTGGGATTGCATTGAATCTATAAATTGCTTTTGGGAGAATGGACATTTTGATGATGTTGATTCTTCCAATCCATGAGCATGGAAGATTTTTCCATTTTTTGGTATCCTCTTCTATTTCTTTCTTTAAGGTTTTGTAATTTTCATCGTAGAGATCTTTAACGTCCTTGGTTAAGTTTATTCCAAGGTATTTGATTGTTTTTGTAGCTATTGTGAATGGGATTGATCTTAGCAGTTCTTTCTCAGTCATGGCATTACTTGTGTATACAAAGGCTGTTGATTTTTGTGCATTGATTTTATATCCTGCCACTTTGCCAAACTCCTCTATGAGTTCCAATAGTCTCTTAGTAGAGTTCTTTGGATCCTCTAAGTACAGAATCATATCGTCTGCAAAGAGGGATAGTTTGACTTCTTCCTTCTTGATTTGTATTCCTTTGATTTCTTTTTCTTGTCTGATGGCTCTGGCTAAAACTTCCAGAACTATGTTAAATAGCAGTGGTGAGAGTGGGCATCCCTGCCTGGTGCCAGATTTCAGTGGAAATGCTTCCAACTTTTCCCCATTCAATAGGATGCTGGCTGTGGGTTTTTTATAAATTGCTTTGATTATATTGAGGAATGTTCCTTCTATACCCAATTTGCTTAGAGTTTTCATCATGAAACGGTGTTGAATTTTATCAAATGCTTTCTCTGCATCAATTGAGATAATCATATGGTTTTTCTTCTGCAGTCTGTTAATGTGGTGAATCACATTGATTGATTTGCGAATGTTGAACCATCCCTGCATACCAGGGATGAATCCCACTTGGTCTGGGTGGATGATTTTCCTGATGTGTTGTTGTATTCTATTGGCCAGAATTTTATTGAGGATTTTTGCATCTATGTTCATCAGGGATATTGGTCTGTAATTTTCTTTCAGTGCTGCATCTTTCTCTGGCTTAGGGATTAAGGTGATGCTGGCTTCATAGAAAGAATTTGGGAGGATTCCCTCTTCTTCGATTGTTCTGAATAGTTTGAGAAGAAATGGGATTAGTTCTTCTTTAAATGTCTGGTAGAATTCAGCAGTGAATCCATCTGGTCCTGGGCTTTTCTTTGTTGGGAGGGCCTTTATTACTGTTTCAATTTCTGTTTCAGTTATGGGTCTATTTAGGTTTTCGATGTCTTCATGGTTCAATTTTGGTAGATTGCATGTGTCCAGGAATCTATCCATTTCTGATAGGTTTTCCTGTTTGCTGGCATACAGGTCCTTGTAGTAATTTCTGATGATTCTTTTTATTTCTGTGGTGTCTGTTGTTACGTTTCCTTTTTCATCTCTGATTTTATTGATTTGGGTCTTTTCTCTTCTTTTTTTAGTTAGTTGGGCCAATGGGGTGTCAATTTTGTTTATTTTTTCAAAAAACCAGCTTCTCGCTTGGCTGATTTTTTGTAATGTTTTTTTTGGATTCAATCCTGTTAATTTCTTCTCTGGTTTTAATTATTTCTCTTCTCCTACTAGATTTGGGTTTGGTTTGCTGCAGTTTTTCTAGGTCCTTGAGGTGCGCTGAAAGCTCATTTATTTGGTATCTTTCCAATTTCTTGATATAGGCACCTATTGCTATAAATTTGCCTCTCAATACTGCTTTTGCTGTATCCCATAAGTTTTGATATGTTGTGTTGTTGTCTTCATTTACTTCCAGAAAGTTTTTGATTTCTCTTTTGATTTCTTGAATGACCCAGTGTTCATTCAGGAGCATGTTGTTCAGTCTCCATGTGTTTGCATACTTTCTGGGGTTTCCTGAGTTGCTAATTTCCAGCTTCATCCCGCTGTGGTCTGAGAAGCTGCATGGTATGATTCTAATTCTTTTAAATTTGCTGAGACTTGCTTTATGGCCTAGTATGTGATCAATCCTAGAGAAGGTTCCATGCGCTGCTGAGAAGAATGTGAAGTCTGTAGATGTAGGGTTGAAAGTTCTGTAGATATCTGTTAGATCCATTTGGGCAATAGTGTCAATTAAATCTGCTGTTTCCTTGTTGATCTTCTGTCCGGATGATCTGTCTATTTCTGAGAGTGGAGTATTGAAGTCCCCCAGTACTATTGTATTGGAATCTAAATCTCCCTTTAAGTCCCTTAACATGTCTTTTAAATAGACCGGTGCCCTGTAATTAGGTGCATATACATTTATAATAGTTACATCTTCCTGTTGAATTGAACCCTTAATCATTATATAGTGTCCCTCTTTGTCTCTCTTAACAGTTTTTGTATTAAAGTTTATTTTGTCTGATATTAATATGGCTACACCTGCTTTTTTTTGGTTTCTGTTGGCATGGAATATCTTTTTCCAACCTTTCACTTTCAGTCTGCATGCCTCTTTGTTAGAGAGATGTGTTTCTTGTAGGCAACAAATAGTTGGGTTGTGTTCTGTGAGCCAGTCAGCCAAACGGTGTCTTTTAACTGAAGAATTCAGACCATTAATGTTCAATGTGACAATTGATACGTAGTGACTTTGCCCTGCCATTTTCCCGGAAATATTTTCTAGTATATGCTTTGAGCTTCCCATGCTCTTTTACTGGTAGGTGTTCTTCCTTTCCCTTCTTTCATATTGATGGCCGTGTTTCTGTGTTTCTGAGTGTAGCACATCTTTAAGTATCTTTTGCAGGGCCGGACGAGTGGCCACAAAGTCTTTCAATTTCTGTTTGCTATGAAAGGTCTTTATTTCACCTTCATTCACAAATGAGAGCTTGGCAGGATATAATATTCTGGGCTGGCAATTTTTCTCTCTTAGCACCTGTGCTATGTCTCGCCATTCCCTCCTAGCTTGTAGGGTTTCTGATGAGAAGTCAGCTGTGAGTCTGATTGGAGATCCTCTGAGAGTAATCTGACGTTTCTCTCTTGCACATTTTAGGATCTTTTCTTTATGTTTCACTGTGGTAAGTTTAATTACCACGTGTCGTGGTGAGGATCTCTTTTGGTCATGTTTATTGGGGGTTCTATGAGCTTCCTGTACTAGGATATCTCTGTCCTTCTCCAAACCTGGAAAGTTCTCTGCTAGTATCTCACTAAAAAGGCCTTCCAATCCTTTCTCTCTCTCCATGCCTTCAGGAACTCCTAGAACTCGAATGTTGGTTTTTTTAATAGTATCCTGTAGATTCCCAACAATATTTTTCAGGTTTCTAATTTCCTCTTCTTTTCTTTGGTTTGACTGTATGTTTTCCTGTGCTCTATCTTCTAAGTCTGATATTCTCTCTTCTGCTTCACCCATTCTGTTTTTAAGGCTTTCTAATGTGTTTGTCATTTGATCTATTGAGCTCTTCATTTCATTTTGATTTCTCTTGACTATTACACTTTCCTGTTCTACTAGTTTCTGAGTTTCATTTTGACTCTTCCTTAAAATTTCATTTTCACGAGAAAGATTTTCAATCTTGTCCATTAAGGATTTCTGTAGTTCAAGGATTTGCTTTTGAAAACTTCTAAATGTTCTTATCATAAATTTTTTGAAATCCGTATCTTGCATTTCTTCTATCTCATCATCTTCATACTCTTGGCTTGGGGTGTTTTGCTTATTTGGAGGCATCATAGTGTCATCGTTGATCTTGCTCCCTCTATTTCTGTGTTTGTTACTCGGCATAGTTAATTCTTCTTGCGTCACTGTGCGCTTTTTTTTTTCTTTTTTTTTTTTTTTTTTATACTGTGTCCGTGTTAAGTGGACTGCCTGCTGTTGGAGGAGCCTTGGAGGCTTGGGATGGGTGCGGCCTGAGAGCTCTGCCTGGTTCTTCCTGGTTAAGGGTGTGCAAAGGTGACACCCTCAGGTTATGCGTGGTAAATCTCTCTCTTTTTATTTATTTATTTATTTTATTTATTCAGGGGGTAAGTAACACTGCAGGGCAGGGCTGTGCAGAATTGATGGTATTTAGCTTCCAGTCTTTGGCTCCTCTGGACTCCCACTGGGTTGCCTAGGCTACTGAATTGTAGTGACTCAGTTCCTTAACTCTCCCCCATTGATATGTAAATCCAAAGAGGAGGCCTGCTCTTTGTCTCTTGGGAATTCTTCAAGTCTTGCAGCCTTGTAACCTTTGCAAGGTTAGGGGGAAGAGAAACCCCGAAGCTTTTTTTTTTCCTTCTTTCTGGTAGTGAGTTTGCTGCACTTTCCGGCCCCCCTCTAGATTCTGACCCCCGTTTCCCCACCAATGTCTCGGGTTATTGGGCTCACCTCCCCTTCCAGCGCCGATGTGTGGACTGAGCGTCCCAAGTCTCCCCGCTGTTTTCTGTATGGCATGCACTCTCCTTGGAGCACTGTCGCGCAGACCCTGGGGCTTCTGCGGCTGGGTCCCGCGACTTGGCTTCCGCGCGGTGGGCGACCTTGTTCTCCCAGTAGGTCCTCCGATTCACGCCTGCTCCATTCAGAAGGGTTTCCCCTGCAATTTTTGTTTGGTTCTATTTTCTGCGGCTACCGTAACTCCCCTTTTATTAAACTAAATTTTCCCGGACTATCGGTGCGCGCCCTCACTATTCCGGCCTTCATAATTTTTGATATGTTGCATTGTCATGTTCAGTCATTTCCAGAAATTTTTTATTTCACTGTGATTTCTTCTGTGACTCACTCTTCATTCAGGAACATGTTCAGTTTCCATGTGTTTGTATATGTTCTAGAGATTCTTGAGTGGTTGATTTCCAGCTTCATTCCATTGCAAAAAGAGAAGATACACGGTATGATTTTGATTTTTTTGAATCTGATAAAACTTGCTTTAGGGCCTAGCATGTGGTCAATCCTAGAGAAAGTTCTATGCACTGAAGAGAACAATGTATATTCTGCAACCGTACAGTGAAAAGTTCTGTAGATGCCAGTTAGGCCCATTTGGTCCATAGTGTCGATTAGCTCTGTTGTTACTTTGTTGATTTTCTGTCTAGCTGATCTGTCCTTCGATGAAAGTGAGATATTGAAGTCCCAGTTACTATTGTATTGGAGTACAATGTCTCCCTTTAAATCCATTAACATTTCTTTTAAATGGACAAGTGCTCTGTAATTGGATGCATATAAATTTATTATAGTCACATCTTCCTGTCAAATTGATCCCTTAGTCATTACATAGTGCTCTTCTTTGTCTCTGCTGGATAAGAAGCAGAGTGCAGAGACTTGAAGTGATCCTTTAATATAGGATGCTGACATCATAAGCGGATGCTGACATCATAAGCAGATGCTTAGTCCACTTCTCCACAATGCTGATTCTTAGCAAATATTACCAAATCACATCCAGCAATATGTTAAAATCTTAATACATTGTGCTTAATTGTGATTTATAGTAGGAATGCAAAGCTGGTTCTATATTTGAAAACTAATTGATAATTTGCTACACTAATAGAATAGAAGAAAACTGATGATATAAACAGATACACAAAAAAGCATTTGATAGAATTCAATATATTTATTATTAAAATCTCAATTCAGAATTAGAAGAGGACTTCCTTAATGTGATGAAATGCATCTACAACAAAGCAACATTAAATTTATACATAATTGTAAAAGATGGAATACTGTATCATTGAAATAGAAACAAAACATACCTCTCCATTTTATTAGAGTTTTTACCTAGTGTAATAAGGCAAAAAAAAAAAAAAAAAGTGAATGAGGAAGGAAAACATAAACTGCTTCCCTTTGATTCCAAGGAATCTAATGGAGAAGCAGAACTACTAGAATGGGTGAGTTGGGCCGGGTTACAGGATTCTAAGTAAATACACAAACATCTGTTGTTTTGGTGTACAAATGAATTCAATTGCATATGAAAACCAAGGCCACTCACACAAGTACCAAAAATATTAAATACGAGATTACTTCAAAGTTCAAGGGAAATGAGTTATGAAAAAATCTCTGCATGGGTTTCCAAAATTATTGCACCAATAGGTACTTGACTTTCAAATACATTTTTCACAAACTTCTTCAAATACTTTCATATTTAGGTACATATCTAGCATAATGAGCTCAAAAATTCAGCAGATTGAAAACTAAAGTATTCTGACAAAATAAAGACTAAGGAAGTGAGAGAAAACCTAAGGGTCATTGTTGGAATACTTGATATTGTTAATAGGTCAATTTGTCACAATTAGATGTGGATTTCCTGAAATCTAGTCCAAATCTCAACAGGTTATTTGTGTGTCTTTATTGATCAACTGATTTTATAAAAGCATAGTAAAAATGGAAGAATTACTACTGTATTTTAAGACTTACTATCAGGCTAAATTCAACAGGATAGTGTGGTGGACAAATAATAACTTCCCAAAAAACAGCATTGGAAAAATTGAACAAAATACGCCATACAATAAGAATAGAAGTTCAGTCTATACCTCACACTCATTCAAAAAACTATTTCAAATTGATCATTAAAAAATTGATCATTAAAAACTATAAACAACAACAACAACAACAACAAAAAACAAAGCAAGTCTGTGAAGATTTTAGATGATAATCTTGTAGAGAATCTGTATGATATTGAGTTAGGCAAATGCATTCTATGACTACAAAAGAATAATCTAAAAAATGGAAATGAGAATAACCCTGTTTTATAAGATTTAAAACATTTGTTCTTATGTAGGCACTTTAAAAAGCAAACAAAGGCAAACTAAAACTGAGAGAACATATTGTCAAATCACATTACTGAAAATTGCAGTAAATTTAGAATAGATTAAAAAATTCTCAACAGAGATGCTAACAGATGTGGAACAGTATTAACAATACCAACGTTTGTGCAATTAGAACATCTGACATAGAGGAGAGAGATGATGGAACAATCAATATATTCCAGGAATAATGACTGAAAATCTTTCAATTATGATTAAAAATATTTCACCTGAAAAGATATATAAAATCCAAGTCAGATAAATACAAAATATCAACACAGAGAATACATCATAGTAAAAATGATGAAAGATTTCAAAACCATTCTTGAGGTAGAAAGGAAATATGATTTGCTACACATATAGGAATTCTCAATAAGAATCCTTATGACTTCTCATCCGGAACCATGGATACCAGAAAGCAATGGGATGTCATATTCAAATTGCTAGCATAAATTTTTAAATATACTAGCAAAAAATTCTACAACCAGCAAAATTTTATTTCAGCAAAAAAGATGAATTAATGACATCCTCAAATATAAAATGGAGAGTAATAGGAGGACACAAAGAGTGAAAGAGGGATGGAAGGAGGAAAGGAGAGAGAAGTTATTGCTATAAGTTCTTTTTTATAAGAACTACTAAGTGAATTTCTTTAAAACTATGTGATTCCCAGATAAGGGTTAGAATTCATCAAAAACAAAGATAATCAATATCAATAATTATGCTTTTATGTCTAGTTTAATTGTCTTTATGTTAAAATGTATTTTGTATACATAATATATATTTGGAAGCTTAATTTATTCTCACATTTGCCTTTAGTTCACTAAATTATTGTTATGGTTGTGGTTAGATTTTATATTATATTTTTCATTTTGCCTGTAGATTTACTTAAGTCTTTCATTTTCTATTTGATCCATTCACTTTCTCTTTCTTGTTTCTTATTTTTTCTATTTTTTGTTTTTGCTTTCATTGGGACAGTCTAATATTTTTAGGACTCTACTTCAATTTTTTGTATTGATTTTGTAACTGTGCCTTGTATTATTTAAACTGATTTTTCCCAATATTAGACAATTAACTCTTAGCTTATCACTAAATTTACTGCTCATTAAATAATAGCATTCTGTTTACAATGTAAGAATTTTCCTGTTATACAATGTATAATTCTACCTACTTTCCACACTAACAGTGTCATTTGTTATATACATCTATACTGTGTTCATTAAACATCCTGCTTTATTATTTTGGTTATCTATAGTATGTGAGTATTAAGAAGATAAAGAAAATAAGCAATAGTCTTTTATGTTTAACATTGTATTTAATTGCTTGGTGTACCTACTAAATCAAATTTGGTTTTCATTGCAAGGTTTTGTTGTTTCCCCTTGTCTTACTGAGATAAATTTTACATTATATCCTTCAGTATTTTTAACACTATCTTGGGAGTTTACACATTTATTTCTCCTTCCTTTCTGAAATATATTAAGTTGTGGTTCTTATTGAAACAGTATTATATAATGTTTGTTTAATTATATTATGTGGTTCTATCTGTTCTATCTTGATATGTTCATTAGTATCATTCACTTTTACCTTTTAAAGGTTACTTGTAGTAAACATGTTTACATCACTAAAGCCTGAAATGTTTTGACAATGAAATTTACCTATCAAGTACTGTAGATAAAAGGTGGTGCTATGATATATGCTTAGAAAGACAGTTTGGTTGATTGTACTTGCATGAACACAATCATAAGATAAAACAAAGTTAAAATGGTTTATATGTTATATTCAGTTAGCTTAAATAAATTGCCTTGTTCCATTTTATTTGAATTGAACTATGCTAGGCCTAAATGCCAATAAAATACACTTTTCTCTGTAAAAAAAAAAAAACATTGTATTTATTGTTTCATTAGTTCCTGTGCTTTTTAATCATTCTTTCAAAATATTTATTTTTTGTTTGAAAGGTAGAGTTTCAGAGAGAAGGAGATCTTCCATCCCCTGGTTCACTCTCCAAATGGACACAAAAACCAGACTGAACCAGGCTGAAGCCAGGTGCCAGGAGCTTCTTTCAGGCCTCCCACATGGATGCAAGTACCCAAGGACTTGGGGCTTCTTCAGCTGTTTTCCCAGGTGCATTCATAGGACGCTGGATCAGAAGTGAAATAGCTGGGACTTGAACCAGTGCCCATATGGGATTCCAGAGCTACAGGCCATAGCTTCAACCCTCTATGCCACAGCGCTGGCCCCTTAATCATTCTTGTAAATTCAAGTTTATCTGTTGTTATTTTACTATAGCCTGTGGTTCCTATTCATATTTCTGTAATATATACTTAGGTCAAACATCTTTTTAATAGTCTTTATCAGCCATTGATTCATCTTCTGGAAAATACATTTATCATATCCTTTCACATTTTCAATGGGTTATTTGTCCTTTTCTTATAGGGCTGTAAGAATTCTTATTCTATCATGGACACAAAAATGTAAAACGTGGACAGTTATTTTCTCTCATTCTGTGTGTTTTCCTCCCACTTTCTTGACATTGACATTTGAAGCACAAAAGTTTTAAAGTCTGATGGAACCCACTGTATTGTTCTCTTTTGTTGCATGTCCTCTTGGTGTCATGTCTAAAACCATGGCTATTTCAGGTCATGTGCTTTATTTTTATGCTTTCTTCTAGGTATTTCCGTGTATAAGTACTTTGCACTTTTTCCATTTTTGTAGAAGACGTTGAGTAGGGATGCAACTTCATTACCAGGGTACGGCTATCCAGTTGGGTTCCACAGAGCTGCTTATTGAAAAGTCTCTTTCTTCCTCACTGGGGAAAGTAGTATAAACTCTAAAGGAAGTTTGTGAAAGTAAGAAAAAATGTCATGAGGAAATGATGTGACTGTGTGAAAGGGATGCATATTAAGGGACTGGACTGACACTCCTTCTCAAAAAGATTTTCACACTGTGTGTGTCAGTCATTTCTACCATTAGAATAAGAGATACTTGGCGTATATAAACTGAATATTTCTAAACCTGTCCTTTCTCTGTTATATATTTCGGCAATATTCTTCATTTGAAATCACCTTAGCGATACTACTTGAAGTGCTTTCAGAACCACTTCAGTAGTGCTGAAGGTCTTAGTGGACACATTAGTTGCATGCTCACTGAACACACATATCACACACATAAAACAATAATTAAAAATAGTGATCATCATAATTATAAAATGAATATTTTAAAACACAGAGGAAAGGAAAAATATTCATCAAGTTACATTTCTTCCCTGGAAAATGTTTTCTCTTTTATCTCATTACTCTTCTAATTCACAGTATTAGAGATTAAGATATAGAACATGGCAGTAAAAACTTGAATACACGAAACTGGAATCATGGATTCTAATTTACCTTAGTAGAGTATATTGTTATTCAAAAGGCAAGGCTGTAAGGATTTCATTCAAATGGTTGAAGAATGATCATAATAATCTGAAAATGGACAACATTAATCAGAAGATGAATATTTTGTACTGGAGAAAAATATATTACTATTAATGAACCCTAAATGAATAATGTAGGAGACTTAGAAAAATTGTAGCTCAGTGGGAAAGAAACAAAATACAGAGAGACTGTTACAGGAAATTTATCAGTAAAGTGAATGAGAGTTACAAGTAGACCTAGCCAATTATAGTTAAGGTATTGGTCAAAAATATTTCAGGGGCTGGTGTTGTGACACAGTAGTTTAAGTTGCCACCTGCAAATTCAGTATCCCACATGAGTTCCTGTATGAATCCTGGCTGCTCCACTTCTGACCCAGCTACCTGCTAATGCACCTGGGAGAGCAGCAGCAGATCACTGGCTCCTGGTATCAGCCTGGACCAACCCCAACTATAGTGGCCATTTGTGGTGTGAACTGGGGTGTAGAAGAATCTCTCTCTCTCCCCCCCCCCTTTCTCTAACTCTGCCTTTCAAATAAATAAATCTTTAAAAAAATACACTTGAGAACATGACATTCTTAGTTTCCAAGAAATAGCTCTTATACAATGGGGTTATAATAATGTGACAATAACTGTAAAATTTCAAGATTTACTCTACCTGCAGATGTACAAGTTAGTTTGCCACAATTTTATAAATGCTGTGAGAATACATGCTATTTCTGAATCCACATTAAATGACTTCATTACCCATGACACACCAGGCATCATGATCTGGAAATCACATCATTGCTATTGCCCTTTATGTCCCAAGGATGAAGAAGAGTGAGCTCTTTTGAATGCTGTACATGCATTAAGTTGCACAGCTAATGAACTCCAAGTTTGAAGACCCCTCAGTGCTGGCGCTGGCTCTATGGCATAGTGGGCTAAGCCTCCTTCTGTCATGCGGGGAAGTCAACCAGCAGATGGAAGAGCTCTGTCACTCTCTTTTTTTTTTCTCTCTGAGTGTCTCTCTCCCTCTGTCTGTAATTTTGGCTTTCAAAATAAGTAGGGGCTGGCGCTGTGGCATAGTGGGTGAAGGTGCCACCTGCAATGCCTTTATGGGTGCTGGTTTGTGCCCTGGCTGCTCCTCTTCCCATCCCAACTCTCTCCTATGGCCTGGGAAAGCAGTAGAAGATGGCCCAAGTCCTTGGGCCCCTGCATCCATGTAGGAGACCTGGAAGAAGATCCTGGCTCCTGGCTTTAGATCAGCACAGCTCCAGCTGTTGAGGCCATTTGGAGAGTGAACCAGTGGATGGAAGAACTTTGTCTCTCTTTCTTTCTGTCTATAACTCTATCTCTTAAATAAATAAATAAATAAATGTCTTAGAAAAAAAGAACCTTCAATGTTACAAGGAGAATATTAGAAAATATGCCCAATATTTGACCCAAAGGAAGACAATCCTATCTTGAAAAAGAAAACATGTCTTCCCTTTGCCCTAGTGGGAGATAGTATGTGTACCTTGAAGGCTGTTCACAAAAGCAAATATCAGAAGAGAATGTTTGGAACACATCGGTTATAAGACTTGTTGGAATGAGAATATGCATGGAAAGTGATCTCCCAAAAAATAACCATACGTTAATGTAGTGAACAGTCAATGGGAATGCAGCAACATGGCACATAGGTCTCTTAAATGGAGCTTGTCAGAGTAGATCAACCGGGACATGGATAGTAAAGGAAGAGTAAAATAGGGATCATGAATAAAAAGTATCAAACTTCTCCATGGTAGGGAATTTCATGAGTTTTTCACAACTGTTTAATCGCCCAGGGACATTAACCATAGACATTATAAATATTAAATATAAGCTTGAAGCATTCATATTGCTTATTTTGTCTGTTTGATATCATGGCTATGTGGCAGTAGGTTGCACATGAGCAGAACAGGAAGTTTCCTACACAATAATAGTCATATCTAGGACAGAGTTAGCAGTCGCTCTATGCCTGCAGCCGTTTATACATTCTGTAAATGATGGAATTTAGTTACCCCCAACAACCCTGAATGATTGTTACTATCACTATTTCACAGACAAGGAACCTGAGGCACAGAGGACTCAGTTAACTTGCACAGGGTCACAGAACTGGTGGCAAAGGGAGCACAAGGCTTCATCCCAGCCCATTTTCATCATGATGATATAAAACAAGCATCATAGTTTATATGCTGAATACTAAATTTATAGTATATTATAGTATATAGCATATAGTTTGTATGTTTATAAGGCTTTTTTACACACAATTTTCCTATGAAACCATGCTTGCAAGCTGAACCTATTTAAATTGTGGCAAAAATATACAGTGCTAGTATAACACTGAGTTCACTGAATATTAAAGAGGCAATTGGCTGAAAGGAACACTTTTCATTTGGAGCAGGATATGAGCCATTGATTATTTTTAGGATCCAAATCACTTGAGCTTCAAAATTTTTTATGTAGATTTAATTTAGTTTCCATATCTTCATGCTTTCTTCCCTAAACTTGCCTTCACATTTATAACATACAAATTAGCATCCAAAAATGTTAGTAAAAACCGATTCATAAAACACTATCAATAATATTTAAAATTAGTTTAATTCCATAGACTCTAAGTTGCTCTGACAAATGACTTCTACAAAATAGCTTTTATTTAATTTATGTATTTATTTATTTTCAAAGATTTATTTATTTATTTGAAAGGCAGAGTTACAGAGAGGTAGAGGTAGAGGTAGAGGTAGAGAGAAAGAGAGAGAGAGTCTTCTATCCAGAGCTGTTCCGATCTGAAGCCAGGAACCAGGAGCTACCTCCAGATTTTCCACGCGGGTGCAGGGGCCCAAGGACTTGGGCCATCTTTTACTGCTTTGCTGGGCCATAGCAGAGAGCTAGATCAGAAGTGGAGAAGCTGGGATTCGAACCAGTGCCCTGCAGGTGGAGGCTTTATCCACTATGCCATAGTGCTGACCATGGGATAGCTTATTTCTGTGTCTTGAGTTTTTCAAATGCATCTTTCATGTAACTTTTCTTTACATTAGACAATCGGGCTATGTGTCACACCTAATTGTTCCGATCACATTTGTCACTCTACTTGAAAGTTGACTATTATTCATGTTACATATAAATTTATTATTTGTACAGATTTGGAAATGGCAGTAAAGTGTTAAAAGTAGAGGATAAATTTAGTATTCAGTATTAGACTATGTAAAATTAATAGTAAATTTTGGGTGAAAATGTATTTATGTACTTTAGAAATATTTTGAATAATCTTACAAAGTTCTCAATCTACTTGAAATATGACTAAAACAACTAGTTATCAGAATGGTTATTATATGGGAGCATTAACTGTTGGTTAATTAGCTTTAAGCTGTTCGCTTTGAAAATGTCCCATCAACTAGAGATGATTGACATA
Organism: Oryctolagus cuniculus; assembly: GCF_964237555.1. Taxonomy (NCBI): domain Eukaryota; kingdom Metazoa; phylum Chordata; class Mammalia; order Lagomorpha; family Leporidae; genus Oryctolagus; species Oryctolagus cuniculus. The sequence goes on from NC_091445.1 coordinate 26,711,093, forward strand.
GTTGATATTAATGCATGAATAGTGTCAGTGTGACATTCGTCCAAGTTGATATAATCAGAAGACAACCAACTATCAGAACTTCAGAGAGTGTTCTGGCAAGCTATATAGCAGTATGTAAGAACTATGGTATTATCTTTTAAAATAATCTGAATAAGTTTTTTTGACTAGAGCCAAGTCAATAGAGTATTTCATATTACAGAAATTGATTTCAAATGATGGTATTAGCTAGGTGCCCCTGGTTTGCATTTCTCTCTGTCTTTGTTGAAATATTCACAAAATTATTTGAGGGATATTTTCAACCTCCAGTGCTTTTGGAAACTAATGATAATACTTGATAGTATTTCCTTTTCCGGAAACAATTTAATTATTTCTACAATGAAAACCCAGATATCACTCTGTCATTGAACAATATGATCACAAAGAGAGAATTTAGGAGTAGGCCTTCATTCATTCCTATGGCACAAGTGGGATTGGGGATACTGCCATTTCTTCCCCATTTAGACAGACTGTAATTCAACTACAACTACATGGAGCTCTTCCCTGATACAGTCAGATCCATTTCCTATCCGTTTTCCCTAATACCTCTTCTTTATTAGTATCTGTCTTCTGAAATTACTTGATCACTACAACTTCTGTTTGAAGCTTGGCCAGGACTGGCAGTTGAAATGCCTTGAGGCATTCCATCTGGTGTGTAGACATGTGAGCAAGAGGGACAGATTCAACAAGATCCTTGAATGTGTGGTACTCTGTAGGTTGTTCTGATTCTGAAAGGGGAAGATTACTTCAAGTAAGCCAGAAATAAGGTATTTCTACCATATATTTAGATGACCAGGTACAGAGAATAATTTTTCCCTATAAAATAAAGTTGTATTAGAAAAATGCTATCCAAATTAGAAACTTGGACAGCAGCTATCCAAATTTATTGTCCTTAGGGTTTCATATAGAAGACAGAACACTAAGAACAAGGAGACAAGGTCAAGGAGATTTATCTCCTAGACAATTATATTTACTAAAAAATAAGTAAATAATGATGTGTGTTTCTTGTCTAGAGAAAACCAATGAATTCTAACAAATACAAGTCCACACCCAGATTTTATTTGTAATGTTAAATTCCAAAGGCAACTAGATTGTTTTTTGAGAAAAAAAGTTTGTGACTCAGGGCTAGTTGTGTGGTATACAGGATTCAAGCCACTGCCTGAAGCTCCAGCATCCCATATGGGCGCAGTCCTGGTTGCTCCACTTCCGATCCAATTCCCTGCTAATATGTCTAGGAAAGCAGCCAAGGATGGCCCAGTAGAAGCTCCTGGTTCCTAACTGATCTGGACTAGCTCTAGTTGTTCCAGCCATTTGTTAAGTGAACCAGCAGATGGAATCTCTCTCTCTTTATCTCTCTCTCTCTCCTCTTTTTCTGTAACTCTGCATTCAAATAAATGAATCAAAAAAAAAAAAAAGTTTGTGACTCAAGATTTTTGCACATGTAATTTTTCTATGTGCAGAAATAACATGAAGATTTTTTGAGATCCCCTTGTGCACGGGAAGAATATAATTCTCATTATCTTTTCCTGAAAAGAAGTATTTCAGTGCACTGCAAGGAAATATTGTATAAACCTAAAAACTGCACTCAAGAAGAGGGAAACATTGTCTACATTTATTAAAGTAAATAATGAAATTGGTTAAGCACAACAAAATTTGCACAGCTTTTCCTAAATAAATTTACAAGGTAAAATGTAAAGATATAAATAATCTATAAAAGAAAATATGAGATTAGAATTTTAATATTTTAATAATGAAAATAATGAGTGACAAATCAAACATTTACTCTAGAAGATTAATAAAAACATGAAAAAGTCTATCCTATATAAAAGGAAATGTTAGTTTTGAAACTTATAAGGATATTTTACAGTCAGATATAATAAGATAATCCTATACACAATCTTTTTAGAATTAAATAAAAACTGTGTGTTTTCTTCACAAAGTGAGGAAAATAATTATGTACTTGAGAGAGAAAACACAAGACAACATAAGGATTCAAAAGAAAAAATTAAATATATTAATAGTAATGAAATATTGTAAAACTCATGGCAGATATATATGACAGAATTGTGTGGAGTAATTAATATAGTGAGTAACATGAGACAATGAAAATATCAACTTAATATGCATAATGTATATGTGATTGTCCACCAAATTAACAAACATATGGACATAGAAATAAACAGTAAAGGGATATACAGCAGAATATTAGCAGTTATAGTAATTTGCTATTATTTAATACCCCATGTATCTTTCATAATTCTGAAAGTATATGTATTCTTTCATACTTTCACATATAAGATTTCATGTATGACAAACATAGGATGAGTATATTTCAATGAAATACTGTATAATTCATTGTAAATCCAATATCATGTTGCTTCTATGTTTCTATCAATATATTTGATAAAGAATATTTTCTGCATAAATACAAATATTTCTATAAGTAGAATAACTTTTGGAAATATATAACCTTCCCCGCTACTGTTTCCTGTTTGTTTTTGTTTTAATATTCTGCCAGTGATACTGACTTTTTCCCCTTGTTTTGCAGAACTGGAGGGCAGAGAGGCACAGAAACAGTGGTAGAAAGAGAAAGAGTTCTCATCTGGTGGTTATTTCACAGATGTCTGTGATGGCCATGGCTGGGCCAGGACTGACACTGGGTTAGGAGCTGAGTCCAGGAACTCTACATGGGTGTCAGGAACCCAATCATTTACATTAGTGCTTTTTTTTCCCCCCTGGCTTGAATTACCAAGAAGCTGGAGTCAGGAGCTGGGCAATGTGAGGAACCCAACTTCTCTAACATGGTACATACCTCTCTTCATTGGCATCTTAATTATTAAGCTGAACATGTGCCCCGCTTGACTTCTACCAATGAGAAAAGCAGTGGAAAAATACTTTACTTTTCATAATAGGTAAGTAGATGGGGATGAAAATAAGTAAATAAATAGTTTTGGGATAGTTTTGTACCTAGAATTTGCAAATTATTCTGACATGCAAAAACTAAAATCTAAAATATATTTCCATCCAATTTTAATAGCTGTTTATGAAATAATTTTCTCCCAAAGTATTTACATAATAAAGTGAATGTCGCTCCCCGTCTTCGTGGAGGAACGACACAGGACCCTGCGCTGTTCTTTTGTCTGCTCGGCCCTCCCCAGGTTTGCTGCTGGTTCTTCCCGGGTTGGCTACCGACCCTTCCACCTCCATGGAAGGGCGGTTCCCCCTGCCACTTTCCCCACTTCCGCGGGGGAGCGGCATACCGCCAGCCGGCTCTCTCAGGGGCTGCACAGGTGTTCCTCTTAGATGTTCTTGGTGCATGTTGTCTCTCTCCTCCTTTATAGTCCTCTTCCACCAATCCCAACTCTGCTACCCACACGCCGAGTACGCTGCTCTCCTCCAATCAGGAGCAGGTCCTACAGTTTATTGGTTGAACTGGAGGCAGCTGTGTAGAAGCTGTTTCCTCCTCTCCCAGCGCCATATTGTGGGAGACCAGATGCATAGAATAAGTCTTAATTCCAGTAACTTAGTCTAGTCCGAGTTGCTCCCAGTTGCTCCCCACAGTGAAAATCACAGAAATTAAAGAGAATAAATGATCCTTTCCTGAATGTGACTACCATATCAGTGCATAGTTTAATTAAGTTTAGTAGAAAGTTTCTATTATTTCCCCAAAGTACGGTAGGCAGTAATTTTTCTTTTTCACTTTGTGGTTGTGAAAAGCTATTGCTGAAAGATTTATTCTCCATATAACAGAACAAACGGACAAGAGTACTTGAAGGTCTCCCTAATTCTCTCTGCTGCAGCGTGGTTGGACAGGATGATGTCACATGCACATAAACAATTATAATCACCAATGTTTGCAAAATAAATTAAGAAAAGGAAAGCTGTCACAGCTTTTATGATAACTGAGATGCCTTACTTTATTCTCTTTGAGAAACTAACAGGCTTATTTACTCCCCAGAACAACATAATAGGAAATTTCAGACAAGTATAAATCTTGTAAAACGCACTTGATGCATTAGCAGACGGTTGAAAAGGTTGAAAGTGAAGACTTTGGCTTTTCCATTTTAAATCATTAGAAAGAAGGTGAGAGGAGAGGGAGGACATAGTGGGGACTGTGTTCAAAGTATTTTGGAAAGAAGAGTTTTAATGTCATTTTTTAATGATGGTGTTAGTCATTTTCCTGATTTTGAATACCAGAAATCAGAGGTAATGAAAAGATTCTGCTATTTGGCCACTGGAGGGATTGCAGATTTTAAATTTGTTAACTGGTGTCAGGTTATAACTAGATAGGAATCGGAAGTTCTGGGACCCTGTTGCATAATAGAGGGAAGATATATAATGTGCTATGTAATGCTCTATTAAAAAATAAACAAACAAAAAAACCCAAGTGGTGGGATATTTGGGTGTTTTCACTATAAGGAAATGTTAAATACCTTGAAAGGATAAAGATCTTTCCCTGATTGGACATTACACAATGTGTATATGCAGCAAAACATCATCCCATAAATATGTATAATTTTATACCTGTTAAATTTTTAAATAAAAATTGTAAAATGTTTATTGTAGAAATATTTCTATGTCCTACTAAAAAATTTTCCAGGTTTGCTTAGAAAACCTAGCTTATGGTCACCCAGGCTTGCCATCTGATTGTTTCTTGTCCTCTGCCAATGTGAATTTGATGAGGTAACAAACAGCCATTCTGAGATTTTGGGAGTTTTAATCTTATCTGACAGTACAAAGGTTATTTGCCTCAAAGTTATCACCAGATGTAGAATAGAGAAGCCATGGAGATTAATTTTCTTTCTTCTAACTCTCCTCCTTTCCTCTGTTCTTCTATCCCTTTACATCATTTTGGTGGTTAATCAGCTAATTACTTGATTAACATTCCTAGATAATCAATAATGTCTCCTGGAAAATTCTCTAGTAGAATGGTAAGTCCTCATTAGATCCCACAGCTGTGCTAGGATGCAAACATGTGGACAGTAACACTGAGCCACGTTCCACTAGCAGGAGGGTGCTTCTCAGACCTGTGCATCTGAGCCAGCCATGGTGTTCAAAGGTCTCCGAAGGCTCCACAGCTTCTAGACCTGATTCGCTTGTTAGCTTATATACAAAATCATTAGTAAGAAAGAAGGATTCCATGAGACTTTCACTTTGAAACATTTTTTTAAATAATGAGAATACACAGCAGAGAAAGAAAAGGGGATTTTGGATTGAAAGAATAAAAGATCAAAGTGAAATGGTTCCTGACCCTTGTTACTATATCTCTGTGGTTTGAATAATAGTTTAGTACACAAAACAGTTTTCAGATTAGGATGATCGAGACTGGTATCTGAAAACAAGAATTTTCAAGTGTTTAGAAAACCTACGAGAGAAGATCTAGAGATTAAGTAGAAGAGCAATTTGAAGGATATTGTGGAGCTATGATAGCCAAATGCTTTACACCTGAATGTCTGGGTAAGGACACTGAAGTTCAGGGCTGTGTGTGTGTGTGTGTGTGAGAGAGAGAGAGAGAGAGAGAGAGAGAGAGAGAGATCTAGAATGATCGTAAGCTATTGGGACTTTGTTTGGCAATAGACCACACACATCGGAGGAAATGCTCTGAATACGAAAACAGATACCGTAACACTTCAAATCAGTGATTGCTGCTACTGTCATGCTGATCATCACCAATGTGCTGCCAATCTGGGCACCAATGAATATGGTGAAGGAATGGATGGAGAGGAGATTGGTTGGTCCATTCACTATTCTTTGGAGATAATTTTATTGTGTCCCCCACGAAGGTTCATGTGATTGGAGGCTTGGTCCTACGGATGATTGTAATGAGATGTGGTGAAACTTTTATGAGATGAGGCCTAGTTAAACATCCATGGATCATTGCAGGCACTGTCCTAGGAAGGGAACAATGGTCTATTGGAGTTAGTTTTTATAAAAGAGAGTTACTTAAAGAGCATGAGGCTGACTCCAATCTCTGTCTCTGCTCCCTGTATTGAAATGCAATTTGCTTGCTCCTTCATGTGTTCCCACCAATGCTTCCTGCAGCATGAGATGATACAGCCAACGGGAGGCCTTATTGAGCCTGCACTATGTCATTTGGACTTCCAATCTCCAAAACGCTATGTTGAATAAGCCTGTTTACTTTATAAACAGCTAGTATCAGGTAATTCATTATTATGATGAAATCTAATAGAGCTCTCCTGCCTACTTTCATTCTTCCTGGGGTCACAGTGTTCAGGACTATTAGTTAGGGTACTTACTGCTCACGTATTGAAACCAAGGCTGTCTGTTCTGCCTTGAGGCTACTGACTCAGTGAGTACCACCCCTTCCTACCATTGCTTGATCCATACCTTACAGCCTTGGTCGTATAATTCATGCCAATGGCCCCTCATTGTCCTGACTGGGCCTGATGGATTGTTTCTCTTCCATTTGGAAACAGAGCCCTCTTGGGCATGTCTAAATTGACTGGTGGAATTTATAAGCACCTGAGTAACAATAGGTAGCTCACATCACAGTGTCAAAATGTGATGTTCTGCCCACAAGATATTCTAGTGTCCCATAGCAAGCAAGAATAAGTATTCAAAAGGATATGGGTCATGGATACAACTATGTATGTAAACTCTGAGTCTAGTGCAGTCTAGTGAGAATCATGAATTGCCAGAGACTCTAATCAGCATATGTCAAATTATAAACACTGTAATTCCATCAGCCCAGAGGATCTAAAAGTTCCAAAGGCAGTCTCTGTGCCTTGATTTATTGAAGAGTTTCCAATTCCAGCTTCTGCAAATTTGGCACCTGTGGATCACATTGACTGGCGGGGGCAAAAGAACAGTAAGGCACAAGGTATGATGTCTCTAGTACTCAGAGACCTATAAACTGTTTGACATCCTTTTAAGAAAAGATTTATTTATTTATTTGAAAGGCAGAGTTACACAGAGAGAAGGAGAGGCAGAGAGAGACAGAGAAAGGTCTTCCATCCGCTGGCTCACTCCCCAAATGGCCGCAATGGCTGGAGTTATGCTGATCTGAAGCCAGTAGCCAGGAGCTTCCTTCAGGTCTCCCACATGGGTACAGGGGCCCAAAGACTTGGACCACCTTCCATTGCTTTCCCAGTTCATAGCAGAGAGCTGGATTGGAAGTAGAGCAGCTGGGACATGAACCGGCACCCATATGGGATGCTAGTACTGCAGGCGTCAGCTTTACCCGCTATGCCACAGTGCTGGCCCCTGGATCTCTTTTTTATTAGTGAGTTCCACCGGGGTCAACAATTTTTACTTTAATGGACCAGGGATACTTCTTTGAAGTCCCATTCAAGTGGCCCATAAGAATTATACCTGCTGTACTTGGCTCTGGGATTGGCAAGGTCGATGACCTGACCAGCAGTAGTCAGCGCATCAATGGCTAAACTCAACACCACTACCACCTGCTTTTTAGTGGGCCCTACTAAAAGGGTTCCATTGATGCACTAGGTGATAAACCTTTGGTTAGAAATGGGCTTGCTGAAGGTCAAGCTCCATCAACCTGTGTCACAGTGCATGGAAATTGAAATATCCTTTGGAAGCACAGTGAAAGTACACTGCATACCATCCTGTTTGAACACAAATTGATATTGATCCTCCACCAACATAATTGAGAAAAGGGCATTGTCTAAGTCAGTGAGAGTCTACCAATCTCCACTATGGGTATAACTGTCTCAGGACGAGAATCATATCCAACCCTACAGGAAACAAGGGTGTAAACTTCGTTTTTAGCCTGTGATAGATCACTGTTGGTCTCCATGCCCCCAACAACTTTGAGACCATCCAAACTCAGTTGCTACATATGACAGATTAGTTTGCAGTATTCCTATCTGAAGCAAATCCTGAAGTAACAAAATAATTTCATTTTCTGCATTTGGTTTGCAGTATAGCTTTTTTGTAATAACTCCTTTGACTTTTGTGACTTAGGAAGCAGAGATAAGTGGATGTGCCCACTGTCATGCCTGAAATTCTTATCTTTGAGTGAGACAAACAGGCAAAATGTCAATGCCTATGTAATGTTTTCAATGGTGACACCTAGGGTCACTGTGTTGAGCATATTTTTGAATTTTGGGAATTCACTTTTATTAAAGCAAGTTTTAAATCCATGCATGCTCCTTTCATAACATGCCTTTTTAATAAACTGTTTGATTAGCACTCATATTAGACATTTACTCATTCATTCAACATGTATGTATTAGTGCATGCTATTACACATTAGCCTAGGCACTGGAAGTCTACCAGTAAACAAAACAGAGAAACATCTGTGTGCTGTACTGATTATGTTTAGGGATATCTGTCTTTTTTGGCATGCTATTTGATCTCTGTGTAACATTCTAAATGATGATTTTTTTTTCCTTAATAGAATTCTACCTTAGCTTTGTTACACTACACTTATGTCTTTTTCTTCGTTTATTCTAACAAACTCTTGGATTTAATTTTTCCCATTTTTTCCTTTTCTAGGAACAGTTAAATATAGATATGTAAGCTTTCAACCTGGGTAAAAGCTGATGAATTATTTCCTGTCTTCATCCATACTTTCATCTGTCCATTGTTAAACTATCTGTCCATCCATTCATGCATCCATCCATCCGTTTATCAATCCATCTGTCCCTTCATTCTGTTATCCATCAGCAAAGATTCATTCAGAATCTATCGTATACCAAGCACTATTTAACAGCTATTTAGTGTGCCGGCACTGTGGCATAGTAAGATACACCTCCTTCTATGGTGCTGGCATTCTATGTGAGCGCTGGTTTGAGTCCTGGCTACTCCTCATCAAATCTAGCTCTGCTTATGGCCTGGGTCAGCAGAGGAAGATGGTCCAAGTGATTGGGCTACTCTACCCACGTGAGAGACCTAGAGGAAGCTCCTGGATCCTGGCTTTGGATCTGCCCAGCTCCAGCATTTGACCATTTGAGGGAATGAACCAGTGGATGAAAGACCATTCTCTCTGTCTCTCCTTTCTGTCTGTAACTCTTCCTCTCAATAAATAAATCTCATCTTTAAAAAGAAGCTATTCAGAATATTGACATAAATCAAATGTCATTTTCTACCTTTAGAGAAGTGAAATAAACAAAGAAAATAGAGTATTTATGACAATAATTGTTTAAAAAAAGTACATAGACTGTGGAGGCCATTAAGGAGAAAGTGATTCTCACAGGATGGCAAATGTTAGTATATATAGAAAAGGAAAATGATACTGACTTGGGCAACCATGTGTGTTAACTAGATGGCCAATAAAGGGATGAGAGTTCTAGGAACTTAATAAGGAAGTAGTGACAGCATGTGGAAATGTCTAATAATCTTGTATGCCTGAGTGAGTTGGAGAGTGTTATGATACAAAGTATGAAATGGAAAGAAAAGTACCCAGGAGGAAATATGATTGTTCTTTTCAGAATATTTATTTTAAGATTTATTTATTTATTTGATAGAGTTACACAGAGAGAGAAGAGAGAGAGAGAGAGAGAGAGAGAGAGAGGTCTTCCATCTGCTGGTTCACTCCCCAACTGGCCACCATGGCTGGAGTTGCAATGATTTGAAGCCAGGAACCAGGAGATTCTTCCAGGTCTCTGACGTGGGTACAAGGGCCCAAGGGCTTGGGCCATCTTCTACTGCTTTCCCAGGCCATAGGAGAGAGCTGGATTGGAAGTGCAACAGCCGGGGCTGCAACCGGTGCCCTTATGGGATACCAGCATTGCAGGCGGTGGCTTTACCTGCTATGCCTCAGCGCTGGCCCCTATTTATTTATTTTAAAAGCCAAAATTAAGAGAGGGAGAGAGAGAGACAAACAGAGAAAAAGAGAGTGACAGAGATCTTCCATCTGCTGGTTGACCCTCCCATGGACCAGGAGCTTCATCTGGGTCTCCCACATAGGTAGCAGGGGTGCAAACTCTTGGGCCATCTTCTGCTGTTTTTCCAAGACTATTAGCAGGGAGATGGATTAGAAGTGGAGCAGCTGTCATGTGAATCAGCACCTGTATGGGATAATGGTGTTGTAGGCGGCAACTTTACCCACTACACCAGAGTACCCGAGCACCACCTTCTTCATGGTTTTTAACACAGGGCTTAACAGAGTAAGCATTTACTGAATGAACAAATAAATAAATCATTTCTAGACTGTGTTTGAGGCTTAAAACTGACATTTACTTAGTGAAAACCATGAAGGAGTAATGTTTGTGTAAAAAATCATTAGGTTAAGACAGATGTAATAGCATCAAAAATATGTACTTACTAAGAGGAAAATGAAAGTTTTTGGCACACATTGGCATAGTTAACTTAAACTAAAAAATGTGGGTAAAAAATCATTTAAATGGGAAAAAAAGAAATCTGCAATGTGTTTACAATGATCTAGAAAATCAAAATAAACTGTTATAGGGAGATTTTTCTCAAAGGAAAAATGATTTCTTAAATAATGGCATTTCCCACAAAGGCATCAGAATATAAACAGACAAAAACACAATTCTGTGGGAAAATGCTGGAATAAAAGTGAACCATTCACTTTTTTGTTTACCCTTCATGGTCTATTCTCAACAAATCAGCCTTGAATTTTAAATAGGGCATTAAGCATTTAAGCTTTCCCAAGATCTATTAATCCTGTACACAAATATACAACTATCCTAGCCATTCTCCCACAGCCAAGGCAAGTTTAACACAGTATTGTTGGAAGGATGGTAACACTCATAGCTGAAGAAAGGTGGAGAACATTCTATTTCAAGAAAGACAGTGAACGGGACACAAATATGATGGCAATTTTATATATCTTTGCTGATGAATAAAATCATTTGTCAAAGTAAAAATTAAAATAAGAACTTGAAGAGGGCTTAATAAGGCATAGAGATGTTTTCAAAATGTCATTCTCTTTTGAAAGTTCTCTTTTACTCTTAATTGACAAATAGATATTGTATGTATGCTCAGGTACAGTGTGATGTTTCCATGCATGTATACGTTGTATTACCATATCAAATATTTATCATTTCTTTATGATAAGATCATTTAAAATCCTCTGTTTTAGTTATATAATATATAACATCATTATTGCCCATAGCCACCATGCTGTATGCTAGAACAGTAGAGTTTAATGCTCCAGTCTAACTGAAACTTTGTATCCATTGACCAAAATCTACTCTTTCCCTCTTCATACATCTCAATTCCCCAAATTCTTAAAATTATGTAACAGATAAAAATATATAAGTATATTTTTACATATATATATATATATCATTCGATCAGTAGGTAGAGAGATGATAGATAGATAGATAGATAGACAGACAGACAGACAGACATCCCACCTGCTGCTTCACTATTCAAATGCCTGCAACAACAGGGACCAGAGCCAGGAGGTAGGAGCTGGGAATGGCATCCAGGCCTCCCACAGGCATAGCAGGAGTCTGATTACTTGAGCCCTCACCACCATCTCCCAGGATCTGCATTGGCAGGAAGCTGGATTCAGGAGCCAAAGCTAGGAATTGAATCCAGGCAATCTGATGTGGGATGGGCAAGATCGTTTTGTTCATTCAGGATCTTTTGGGGTAGTGTATAGACTTTTATTTCTATTTCTGCGAATACTGACATGAGAACATTACTAGGGATTACATTTTATCTGGCCATTGCTTTAGATAGTGCAGACACTTTAGCAATAATGATTCTTCCAAGCTGTGAACATGGGGTATCATGCCATTTGTTGTCTTTTTTTTTTTTTTTTTTGACAGGCATAGTGGATAGTGAGAGAGAGAGACAGAGAGAAAGGTCTTCCTTTACCATTGGTTCACCCTCCAATGGCCGCTGCGGCCAGTGCGCTGCAGCTGGCGCACCGCACTGATCCGAAGCCAGGAGCCAGGTGCTTCTCCTGGTCTCCCATGGGGTGCAGGGCCCAAGGACTTGGGCCATCCTCCACTGTACTCCCGGGCGACAGCAGAGAGCTGTACTGGAAGAGGGGCAACCAGAACAGAATCCGGCACCCAGACTGGGACTAGAACCCGGGGTGCTGGCGCCACAGGCGGAGGATTAGCCTAGTGAGCTGCGGCGCCGGCCTTGTTGTCTTTTTTATTTATTTACTTCACTGATGTCTTTGATCTGTGTTTTTTTTATTTCTTTCATTAACTGTATACAGATTTTAACTTTTGATGCTATTATCAATGATATGGTTTTCCTAATATCTTTTTCTCAGATCTTGCTAATGTGTAGAAATGCTACTGATTTTTTAAAATAGATTTATGTATTTATTTGAGCGGCAGAGTTACAGAGAGTGGGACAAACAGAAAGGTCTTTTATCTGCTAGTTCACTCCCCAAATTGCTACAATAGCCGAATCTGGGCAGATCTGAAGCCAGGAGCCAGGAAGCTGCTTCTGGGTCTTCCATGCAAGTGCACGTGCCCAAGCCCTTGGGCCATCTTCTACTGTTTTCCCAGGCCATAGCAAAGAGCTTGATCAAAGATGAGCAGCCAAGACTCGAACATATGCTTAACCTACTACACCAGAATGCTGGTGCTCCTAGTGATATTTTAAAACTCATTTTGTTTCCTGAAACTTCATTGACTAGTGTATTGGTTCTACCCATTTTTTTTCCCTGCAGTGCTTATTTCCTGTTTGGATTTGTTCTCTTTCTTTCTCTTCCCTAATTGCTCTGGCTAGGACTTCCACAGTATGTGGAGCAGAAATGACTGAGGGTGAGCTCCCTTGTTTGCTCTTTCACCACTGAGTTTTGTGTTAGCTATGATATTGTCATATTGCCATCGTCATGTTGAGGAACATCACACTCCATTTTTGAGGGACTTTTTTGTAAAAGGATTTTGAATTCTTAAATATATTTCTGCATCTATTGAGATGATTATATGATTTTTGACTTTCATTCTGTTATTATGGTGAACCACATATGTTTATTTATATATGTCAAAACAATCTTACATCTCATGAATAAATCCCACATGATCATGGTGAATGATCATTTTAATGTACTGTTGAGGTACCATGCTGGCATTTTGATGAGAATTTTTTTATCTGTGTTCAACAATGATATTGGTTTGTGGTCTTCCTTTCATGTAGTACATTTCTGGTTTTGGAAAATATCAGTGTTTATATCCAATTTCTGTAGTTGACTTGGTTATGAAATTATTACCAGTTTCTTGAATAGCTACTTAAGCCCAGTGTTTGAGTCTCCCTGTAAGGCCTCAAATATCCATTGGATTTTTTAAACAATGGTTTCCCAGGATATAAACACTAGAAATAAAAGTTTAATGATCAAAATTATTTTCAATATAGTCGTGACGAATCTTTGCAACATTTTCATAGTATATAAATGTATTGGTTGCCAGCATTGTGGTTCACCCTGTTAAGCTGCCTCCTGAGATACCAGCATCTCATAAGGGTGCTAGTTCAAGTCCTGGCTGCTCCATTTCCAATTCAGCTCCCTGTTAATAAGCCTGGGAAAGAGGCAGAAAATGGCCCAAGTGCTTGGTTCCCTGTTACCTATATGGGAGACCTTGATGGAGTTCTAGGCTGCTGGCTTCAGCCTGGCCCAGTCATGGCCATTAGGGACAGTTGGGGAGTAAACTAAAGGATGGGAAATCAATATATCTCTCTCTCTGTCTCTCTTACTTTCTGCCTTTCAAATAAATAAATAAATGATTTTTAAACAAATCACATCTTCATTCCAAGTGTACATGGGTCAAGATGAAAGGCAGTGAGTACTGAATTAAAGGAGAATGAGTACTAAATTTAAAAACACACAACTCTTTTACACTAGTATTGCAATACTTTTATCATTCTTTTACTTTATGTCTATAAATTTTAATGTTTTCAGGTGCCACTAATTTTCCTGGAAGGCAGCAGCAAATTGGCTAAATAAGATGGCAACTGGGCAAGTTGCCAATGTTGCAGAAATCCAAACATACTAATAAAATTAAGTACTACATGATCCAGTGTTCTTTCCAAATGTCCATGTTGTCTGGTTGAAGAGATAAGACCAAGTGTTTTGTGAATACATTTGTGTTTTTAAGCTGCTTTCAAACACAACTGCAGCAAATAGAACATATGCAGAGACTATGAAGCTCTCAAAAGTTCACTATATGTTTAGTGTCTAGCTCGCTATGCAATCATCCTCCACGTGAATTCATTGATGCCCTTCATTTCAATCCCTCAAAAACTGCAACTTAGACCTCCTGTTTTAACTGGAGTTAGCATAAATGAATATGACTGTGGTCTAATCCTAATTAGAAGTTACTACATTTCCCTGCAGTTTCTATTAACATGAAAATGAATCTCATGAATTCCAACTGAGACCTTGCCCTACTCCTTGGATCATAAGCACAAAATCAGCAAACTCTTCTTCCCTCTTGGGCTTGGACCTCTTTATATCTTCTTGAATAGTGTGGGATGGTCTGATTTATCATATGGCATTCCTATCAACATAATGAATAGCACACACTCATTTCATTGTCCCTTAACAAGTTTTGAAAAGAAATGTATTTTATGTGTTCAGTGCCTCTCAATGTGACAAAAAATGCACTCTGTCATTATAAATTTTCCTTTTGATCATTATTGCCAATCTCAGTAGCCACTTTGTCCCTGCTGAAGCCAAACAGGTTCGGCATTTTCTTACCTTGTGTTCATTGCACCAGTGAGATGGTAAAGCTAGTAAGTTAGAGTGAAGCAATACTGCAAGAGCTCCTGGCTTCCTCCATGCTCTGTGGACTTCGGATGAGTTACTGAAATCTGCCTGTGACACGGTTTTTGTATCTGTACATTGAAGACATTTGTAGTGCCTGCTATGGAGATAATTGTTATGAAGATTTAGTAAGATCTTAGAACCTAAGAACCTGATAAATCTTAGTTATTATTCCTCTTGTTCCCCTAAGTCACCACAGAAAAAGCATATTCAAAAAGTGCATGGAAAAATGTGCACTAGATACACACACACACACACACACACACAACCATATATATATATATATATATATACATATATTTAATTATTTTTTTCCTTGAGAGACCAAAAGAGCGGCCATCTACTGTAGCAGCTGGGGCTGGACTGAGCTGAAGTTGGAAGCTAACAATTCAATCCAGGTTTCCCATGTGTGTGTCAGAAGCCCAATTTCATGGACCATCATTTCTACTTCCTAGGATCCACATTAGCAGGAATCTGGAATTAGGAGCAAGAGCTGGAAATCAAAGTCAAACACTCTGCTCTGGGACATGGACCTCTTAACCACTAATCTAAATGTCTACTCCCAAATGTGCATTCTCTATTTATTTTATTTTATTTTTTTGACAGGCAGAGTGGACAATGAGAGAGAGAGACAGAGAGAAAGGTCTTCCTTTTGCTGTTGGTTCACCCTCCAATGGCCGACGCGGCCAGTGCACTGTGGCCGGCGCACCGCGCTGATCCGAAGGCAGGAGCCAGGTGCCTCTCCTGGTCTCCCATGTGGGTGCAGGGCCCAAGCACTTGGGCCATCCTCCACTGCACTTCCTGGCCACAGCAGAGAGCTGGACTGGAAGAGGGGCAACCCAGACAGAATCCAGCGCCCCGACCGGGACTAGAACCCTGTGTGCCGGCGCTGCAGGCGGAGGGTTAGCCTATTGAGCCGTGGCGCCAGCAGTGCATTCTCTTTTAATTCCAATTTCCATAAACATTTTATTCTTTCTTGTATATGTCCATTTAGAATTAAATTGTTCCTTCCTTAATCTCATATGCTGAGGTTGCTGTGTATAGATCTGTCATCTAGAAAACTTGTGACTTCTTATAGAGTAGGCCTATGGTTTTATTTTAAAGGTTTATTTATTTATTTGACTTGCAGAGACAGGTAGAGACAGAGAGAGAAGTCTTCCATCCACTGGTTCGCTCCTCAGATGGCCACAATGGCTGGAGCTGTGCCGATCCAAAGTCGGAAGCCAAGAGCTTCTTTCAGGTCTCCCACGTGGGTGCAGGGACCCAAGGACTTGGGCCATCCTCCACTGCTATCGCAGGCCATAGCAGAAAGCTGGATTGGAAGAGGAGCAACAGGGACTAGAACAAACTAGGCCTAAGTCTTTTTAATACATAATTTATGAGTCTTGTCTCACATTTATATGTTTTAAATACCTATTTGCTTATGTATATTAAATATTTTTAAAGATTTATTTGAAAGTCAGAGTTACGCAGAGGAGAGGCAGAGAGAAACAGACGTCTTTCTTATGCTGGCTCACTCCCAAATTGGCCGCAATGGTAGGAGCAACACTGACCCGAAGCCAGGAGACAGGAATTTCGACCAGTTCTCCCACACTGGTGCAGGGGCCCAAGGACTTGGGCCATCTTCTACTGCTTTCCCAGGCCGCAGCAGAGAGTTTGATAGGAAGTGGAGCAGCCAGGACTCAAACCAGCACCCATATGGCATGCAGCACTGCAGGTGATGGCTTTACCCGCTATGCCACAGCGCCTGCCCCATATATTAAATATTTTAAGAGAAAGAACCAAGCACTTATAGTATTGGTTACTTTTTCAGTTTTTCCATTGAGTCAGTTATTTGATTTGTAATATGACATTTTTAAGGAAATACTTACATTCATTAATGTAATCCTCTGCTTTTTTTTTTTTTACAATAGATAAGTCTAAGACATCTGTTGATTTATTGATTTATGGAAATTCATTTTAAATTATCCTATAAGGGCAGGGCTTTATCCTAGCACTTAAGATGCGTGTTGTAACCCGTGTCAGATTGCTCTGATTTTAGTCTCAGTCTGCTCCCAATCCAAACGTCTCACTAGTGGGCACCCTGGGAGACAATATGGCGGCTGCAGTGGTTGGATTCCTGCCAGCGATGTGGGAGGCCTGGGTGGAGCTCCTGACTCCCATCTTCAGCCTCACCCAGTCCCACCCCATTGTGGACATCTGGAGAGTGAACTAGAAGATGGGAGCTCTCTCTCTCTCTTTCTCTCTCTCTCTCTCTCTCTCTGTGTGTGTGTATTTGCCTCTCAAACTAAAAATAAATACATAAATAAAAGTACAGACTTGTGAATAAACTGAATTAAAAGATTCTTTATTAAAATAAATAAATAAAAACAAGCTATCCTACATAGTCCCTAAACTTTGGAAAATAATTATTTTACAGTCTAAACAAATGTGTCTTCTTTCTTGACCCTTGGTTCTTTCATAAAGTTTGTTCAGAGCTTTATCAGTCACAATATTGTAGTGATGCATTTACATACCTGTCTTCTCAAAACATGTACATTTTTAGGAAAGTGAGTATATTTTTTTTACTCTGTGTGCCATCATCTTACATAATATAACTGAAAGTTTGTTGAAATGTGAAAAAATATGCTGAATATTCTGTATTATTTCTCCACATTTATTGAATTATCTAATGATAATTCCTTTTTATCATAATGATCCCCAAATAGTACCTGATAACCAAGGTGGTTAAATAGAATTAAGCAGTTCATTGATTCAGTGTAGCAGTAAATGCACAATTGCAATGCTTGAGAAAGATGTTTACAGATACTGAGAGGAAGTGAGATGCAGGTGTTTAGGAGGCCAATCTCTGGATCCATATTGCCTACATCTCCTTCTTGTCTCTTGTCTTTCACTGACGTTGGATAAGTTATTATCATCTCTGTGTCTTGGTCTCATCACCTACAAGTAGACGTAATTGTCCTCAACTCATAGGGAGGCTGGGAAGACCAAACAAGGTAGTAAATGTGAAACCTTGAGAGCTATGTCTGAAAGAGAGTAAGTGCTGCTTAAGTGTGTTCCATATTTTGTTAAGAAAATCATTCAGGCTGGCCGGCACCGCGACTCACTTGGCTAATCCCTAGCCTGCGGTGCCGCCACCCTGGGTTCTAGTCCCGGTTGGGGCACCGGATTCTGGATTCTGTCTGGGTTGCTCCTCTTCCAGTCCAGCTCTCTGCTGTGGCCCGGGAGTGCAGTGGAGGATGGCCCAAGTGCTTGGGCCCTGCACCAGCATGGGAGACCAGGAGGAAGCGCCTGGCTCCTGGCTTCGGATCTGCGCAGTGCTGGCCATAGCAGCCATTTGGTTGGTGAACCAACTGAAGGGAGACTGTTTGCTCTGTCTCTCTCTCTCACTAACTCTGCCTGTCAAAAAAAAAAAAAAAAAAAAAAAAAAAAAAAAAATTCAGGCCATCCTAAGACCCTGTTTCCTGAGCATTTCAGGTAACTAATCTTTAACCATAGTTGTTCGCTTGTGTTTTCTGTTTTGGCATATGTGTGTTGTTGGCACTGGAGAGAGAATTTTAATGGATATTGAAGTCACTAGAAAGAAAAGAAGAGGACAGTAGGCCCACAGATAGAAAATTATGGTTAGCAGAAGAATTAGAGCCACAGGACAAAAACTTTGCGTACACAACAATTCAGATCTGGGGAGGAAGCTGATGTGTTTGGAATGTGACAATCCACTAGTCCCTTCCTCTTAAATAACATCATGCATTTTAATGGTTTGCTACTGCATGTTTAATGGCACATTTTACAAGGTAAAACTGCCATTTTCTCAATTCCCTTTGTCATTTAGGTGCCAGGAACACAAAGCTTCCGTTCACATAATTCCCCTGAGAAAAGTCTCATTGGAAAGCACTCATTTTCATCTGTTCACATGAATATATATACATTAAAATTTTAAGAGAATGTTTTCTTTGCCTCTTTGCTAGCCATTTGCACCCATATGGTTTCAACCACAGGAGTTTACACTGGTTTGGATTCTTTACTTTTCCCAGTTTCTAAGTTCCTAAGTTTACAAGCTTTTTCATCATTTACTTTTTGACCCTTAATTATTTCTACTTTATTTTATGTCATCATTTTTGTCTTTTATTGGCTTTTTAAATGAGTAAGATGTGATTCGATTTAAGTTAAAGGAGAAAATTTTGTTTTCTTGTGATTTTATATGCTTTAAATTGTCTGTCAAAGTCATTCTGACGTCAGTTTGCTATTTGTCCCAAACTGTCTCTGTTCAATTTCTTGTCTATTTTTATTTTTTCTTAAAAAATTTATATGCAAAATGGCAATAGAAAACAACAAAATGTCAGGTCAGTTTTCCAAACTTATTTACAAAACTAATTTATATTTCTCAGTTAACAAATGAAAACTTGTAGCACTTCACTGCCTACCATACAAAGTAAAATTCAATGCCATGAGGTTCACTTCTGCAATGTTCAATAAAAGCTGTGGATGAAAGGCCTCATGGCATCATAGGTGATTCTCTATATTGCTCACTGTTTAAGATGATCTCTTAATCAGCCCTTAAGGCATTCAGATCTGGCTAAAAGTCCACAGGAGTATTTCAGGCATGGAAAGCCAGACACTCTGGAAAAAAAAAAAAAAAAAAAAAAAAAAAAAAAAAAAAAACTAAATGAAAGATCTCTGTGAGTGAGATCCCAGAAAGAATGGGCCATCAAAGAATGAAGTACCTTTCTCTGAAGGGAGGAGAGAACTTCTACTTTGACCTTTAACTATGACTTTGCCTAAGTAAGAGTCTCAGGTGATTACTGACACCATAAACAAGAGTACCAATTGTTAAATCAACAACAGGAGTCACCGTGTACTTACTCCCCATGTAGGATCTCTGTCCTTAATGTGTTGTACTATGTGAATTAATGCTATAACTAGTACTCAAACAATACTTTACACTTTGTGTTTCTGTGTGGGTGCAAACTGTTGAAATCTTTACTTAGTATATACTAAATCTTCTGTATATAAAGATAATTGAAAATGTATCTTGATGTGAATGGGATGGAAGAGGGAGCCGGAGATGGGAAGATTGTAGGTGGGAGGGAGGTTATTGGGGGGGCACTGTAATCCAAAATCTGTACTTTGGAAATTTATATTTATTAAATAAAAGTTAAAAAAAAGAAATAATAAAAAAGAATTCCTAATTCAAGCAGTTGGACAGTTGAGTTTGAAAAATAAGATACCGCACCTGCTAAAACATGTCTTTACAGGTCAGCCCCAGAGCCCAGGAAGATGAAAATGAAAGAAAATGAATTTTCTCTTTGTTGCCCAGTCTCATGCTTTTTGAGCTATCTAACATAAATGTTTTGGGAGATATTGCATCCTCTGGATTCTTGGTTTTCCACAGCTCTGAAACTGGCTGTCTGTCCCTCAACCATTTCACATTCATGTCAGTACTTGCTTGCCCTGAGTCCAAGTCCATCCTACTAACTAAAAGAGATGTCAGTGGCTGAACATGACTCACACAAGAGATGCCTTGGATAAATTAAATTATCTGTATTACTCAAAAAATATGTAGAGCTTCTTGTTTTTGTTCTAAAAAAAGGGTGCAAATATTCTATGTTTTCTTGAAGATTTTATGAGACCCCATGAAAATGTTTATATATAGTAAATTTATAAAAACAAAATTTGTTTGGTCTGTTTCAGACTAACTTGGATGGAGAACAAGTAATATGTATCAACTTTTATTTAATCAAGCCTGCCATGCCCTTCCTAAAGGAAACTCTCTGAGTTTTCTGGCATAGAAATGTGGATTCTGTTTTGGACCACGTATTTGGGTATTAGAAGTCCACAGGTATGTTGTTTTATATCCTCCTTCCCCAGGGCCTTCCTGACTACTCGGTAGTCCTGTGGACAAGGCTCTGACAAGCCAGCCGTAGGTGTCAGCCATAATCCAGTTGGCTAACAGGAAATCAGACTGCCTGGCTGAGCCAAAGAAGAGAGAACAGATTGCCTCCCCACAGATTGTTCTTCCAGACCCAACACTTATTTCTCTTTGCTTCAATGTCCCCCTGTTCAAGGAGCAGCAGAAGGTGGACCTACAAAATGAGATACAGGATGTCACCCTCTCTTCACCAGGTAACCCCAGTTGCTCCCAGGCTTCCTGTGCATGCCTCCTGCCCCAGGTTTCCCACACCAAGTGCTTGGTTTCCCCTTTAGATGCTGCATTCTCATCGGGTAATTTTTTCCTAGAATTCTCAAAGAAAGAAGACTATACTCTTCATTGGGACTAACTCCCAAACTTCCTATCTGAAACAACACATCTTACTAAACCAAATATAATTAAAGACACAATTATGTTGATCAGAACGTTCACTTTTAAATAAGTAATCCAGATTATTAAGTGTGGATGAAAATGTTGATTGTTTAGCTCCTCATTGATTTTTTATAAAGTAGATAATATCTGAGAATAGTCTTTTTAGATCGTCTTTGAATTATGACATTACACCATGGAATCTCAATAATGAAGGGTAGTGCACAAAAGGCTTCAGCATCTTTGGCAAACTTCAGGAAATGGTTTTTGAATAAAGTAGTTTAAAAAGGCTAACAAAAATTAAAAGATTACATGTGCAGACTTTATCCTCTTTTGACACTTGGCATCTTTATTTTACTTAGCTGTGTTCCTAACGTGGTCCCTCTAACTTGGTAATACATTTTACCCTTTTATGATCCATTTGATAATGGAAAAAGCCTTGTATTTATCTCCAGTACATTTTAAGGTGGCAAATCTTTAACACAAACATATTTTTTACCTATTCCATAAGTTTATTTTTTTCTTGCTAATGTTCTAATTGATTGAGGATTGTAGTATGTATGCAATTAATAAACGTGATAGATAACTGAAACACTGGGAAGTTCCTTGCAATGAAAATGTCATTGAATAGAAATAGTCCCAACTAATGTAACTAATAGAATCACCTGTGCTCAGTATGTCTTTCAAGAAAATCTACTTAAACCGTTGGCTGCAATGCTGACATCCAATTTTGGAGTGTCAGTTTGAGTCTGGGCTGCTCTGCTTCTGATCTTGCTTCCTGTAATGTGCTTGGGAAAGTAAAAGATGATGGCCCAAGTGCTTGGAAACCTGCCAATGACATGGGATATACCTGGATGGATTTCCAGGCCCCTGAATCAACCTTGGCTCAGCCCTGGCCATTTTGGTGATTTGGGGACTGGAAAAGCAAATGGAACACATCTTGCTCACTGTGTCTCTCCCTGTCTTTCTGTTGCTGTGTCATTCATATAAATAAGGTTAATTTTTATAAAAAGGCATATCCATATTGAAACAGGTAATTCTTCCCATAGTACTTGTATGTTATCTTTAAAGGACCCATTCTGTTTAAAATCTTATTGTTACGGAAGATAAGAAAAACTCAGCTAATGAGGAGTCAAACTTTGTTAAAATCTTTCATGAGACAGACACAACAGGTTTTAAATTTTTATTAGAATATTTAATGGTAAACACAAAGTAATTATCCTAGATGGTAAAATTCATCCCTGTAAGGTTTATCAGCAAAAAAAGTCAATATTGCTTAATTCACTAAAGGAAATCAAATTATTAGAGTGATTTTCAGTATCTTAATGACACTTAACAATTTCTGTTAAAACTAACAAAAGCATTTGTCAGTAGGAGATGTAAAGAAAGGAAAAATAATTGATTTTTGGTGTCCATTATAAATTCAAATGTGTGGAAATCTGAAGGTTTACATGCTGCTGTCATTTTTGTTATCTGGTACTGTGAAACCCTATCTTGAGACCCCATGGCTTAAGTCAACCATTCCATTCTGCTAATCACTGCTCAGTCAGGAAATTGGAGGACTTCGTTGGTAAAAGTACATTTAGTTGGGCAGCTCAGGACCAGAGAATCTACTTTCAAGTCTGGTTCTTCTAAAGTCTTTGGTTGTCGTCACTCTTTTTCTACAGAGCAAATTATCCTGCATGTGCCTTCCTGTGGAGCCAGGTTCTCAGGACATGGCCATGGTTGGATGTTTGGACTTTGAACAGCATGGGTCAGGGCCCCTGTACATCAACCTGTAATCCACCAGTCCTGAGAACTCCTACACAGGGCAGGGCTCCAGGCTCCTTCTGCAACATTTGATTGGTCAAAGTAGTCCCAGTGAGCACAGATTCAGGGCAGGAGGAAAACAGAGCCCCCTCTCTTCGTGGGAATAGATGTAAGGGATTTGTGGCCATCCTTTTGATGGAGAGTTGGAAGCACTTGTTTTGTTCCTTAGATTTACTTTCTCTGTTTCAAACCAGTGCTGCATCAGTTAATGAGTGGCTCACCACACAGTCTGTATAAGGAAGTTTCACAAAACTCAGTCCCCTGGCAACAGCACATAGAACAGGCTGGCAAAGTCACCTGAGTCTCTCTGTCTGACACACAGAACCCAAGCCGCATGGACTTGTTTTCCCAACACAGAAAACCTTAGAGTAAACAAGGGATTTGAATTTAGATATTTACCCATCTTCTCTCAGCCTGTAGTCTCTTTTGCTTCGATCCTGTGCCAGGAGATTGGCTGTTTTTTTTACACTTTGGCTCTCCACCTCCCCAGAGTTAATATTCACTCTCTGGCAAATTACAAGCA
Organism: Oryctolagus cuniculus; assembly: GCF_964237555.1. Taxonomy (NCBI): domain Eukaryota; kingdom Metazoa; phylum Chordata; class Mammalia; order Lagomorpha; family Leporidae; genus Oryctolagus; species Oryctolagus cuniculus. The sequence goes on from NC_091445.1 coordinate 26,734,439, forward strand.
TTCAGAGCTGGAGTGTAGATTGTGGCTTCAGGGCAAAATTAACTCTACCAGCTGATTAGTTTCCCCTGTTCATCAAAATGTGCAGTTGGAGGCTTTAAAAAATGTATATATATAAACTTGGCTGTCAGTGAAAAGAGGAAGTAAAAGCTAAATGAAGAGAAAGTTTTCATGAAGTAGAGACTCCAAGCACTCTTACTTTTTTGTGCCACTTAGTCTGTGTTCATTCTGTCTTGTGCGCTGGGAGTACTATTTGAAAGAAGCATTTTCTCCCTGTGATCTTTCAGCTTTTATATACATTGATGTTCTTACTGAGGGCTAGAGAAAACTGTTATATTCTTTCCATGGTTAAAAATTTCCTCTTTTAACCTCCACAGTTCAGATATCACTCAACTCGCCCATGACCCATGGAAGAGCAATGGTAAAATGATAGAGTCTGCTAGTAAATATCATAGCTTGCCATCTTCCAGGTAGCTCCCAAAAGCTACATTAGACCAAATGTGATACCATATAAAGGTACTTGAAATGTCCATAGGAAAATGGCAGTAATTGATGTGTCTACTTTTGTGTAAATTTTTTTGAATCCAAATGTAACTTTTCCAAAATGCACATTTCCCATGAATGGCTTAAAGACTTCCTTGTACATATGCATTTCAAAAAAATTTTGCAGTTCAATAGCCTTATCTTTTAATTTCATTTTCCATGACCTTTCTGAAGTATGCTTGTATATAATCCCCATTATATTTATGTATAATGTTCTAAATTATAATATCCTGAAAGAAATTGCATGTGTGTGTGTGTGTGTGTGCGTGATTTTATTCACTTGGCCAACAAATGCTTTTCCTCTCCTGTGGCACTCTTGTTCTGTGCCGTTTAGGGATGTTGTCAACCTGTGCTAATTGAAATGTTTATAAAATGCTGATTCTGAAATATTACAGCTTATCAGTTCAATAGTTCTTTAATGGGCCCTCTGTTTTATTAATGAAATGATTTATAGAAATATTTAATCTCACTGATTTACCATTAGCATTAATGAGTCTAGTTATTAAGCATTCTATTTCCAAAGGCTATGAAAACAGGTCTGGCAAGTGTGTAGTATTTTGCAATGAGTTATTTGTGCTGAGATGGAATCAATGCTGTGGGATGCTTATTCCTGAAGTGGAACAGCATTATTTATTAACATGGAACTTGATGACTCTTTCTGCAGTTTTCATACCGTTGTTTTATTATTTATAAGAAATTTAATATCAATTATGAAAGTCATGCAACAGAACTATTAAAGACAGTTAGATGATATAGAAATTTATTTTATATTAATTAAATTAAGCTCTGACAGGAAATCCTTTGAAACTGATCCTTTCAGAATACAAAGGTTTATTCTTCAGAGACATTATGTTTGTAGTTCCCACTGTCTCTGATAAATATTGGAGATGAAAATTACTATTGACACAACACACTGAATCTACAAAACACAGTTCCGTACACTTTAGACGGCATTTTGTTTTTATATATCTGAAGTTTTAATGTTTTACGAACAGAATTTATATATCTAAGGTATATTTATGTGACAACTTTCCAGAAAGTGGTGAGGCATTTCAGGACCTCTTAAGAAGATAGTAATTAGTGATTTTATCCGTTCCCCTCTGCCAATTTTAATCAAAATTATTTTAATTATCCTAGATATTAAAGACAATGATTTATTAGGGCTCTGCTTAAAGCTTTGATGCTCTTAGGAGTGTAAGTACTTCTTTGAGATTTCAGTGACTATTTCAAATTATAAATCTATTAAAATAAATGAATTGGAGCAGAGAGGGAGTAAGAATATATCTTTAGCTTAAAGCCATCAAAAAATCAGGTCCCGGATCATTCAGCTGCTGAAAATGGAATTCAATGACTTTGTTACTGTTACTCTCTCCTTTTCAGCTTGTAATGTTGATGTATGATGTATCATAGTAAGGCATTGCCATGTTCCAGGGACATAAATACCAACATTATGTGGTTTAGCCCACTGAAATGTATATTTCCTCATTCTCTTGTTCTGTTTCCTCCTTGGAGCAGAAGTTGTCTTTGTGCTACTTGGCAACATGTGGATTTGGTTTTTTGTTGGAAAGTTTGATGATTAACCAGAAACTTGGAATTTTATGAAAATCTCTTTTCTATCAGCTATACAAAATGTCCTTAACTGGTTCATTGGAGTAAATGAGAGATGGTCTACAATTTTGTGGTAAAACTTGATTTCAAATGCTTTATTTATATCTAGAAAGGAATTTAGGGGAAAGATATCTGATTCTTTGGCCACAATTTAAAGTAACGAAATACGATTCTGTTAATTACAGCAGAGCAATGCATACCTTCAAATTTGGTTTTGTGTTTTAGTTATTCTAAGTTACTTGAATTAATGGAGTCTGTAAGTTTGTAAAGTTGATTCTTTACTAATATCATAAAACACATGCTGCAAAAGAGATTTCATATATAGTTTTAAAATTACCTAGAAGAGTTCAGAAATTATGCAAATTTTCAAATTGCTAAGAAGTTTTTATGGATGTGGTCATGACATACACAACATTGTTAAGTGCCACTTGTGACAAAATAGAATACTGTAAACCATTATTCAAAGATATTTACAGTTTTTTATGAGAAATTATGAGAAAATTCCAAACCTGAAAAACGTAAGTTAGCCCAAGATTTCCTCGAGTTCATAAGGGAGAAATAGCTATAAAGTAATAGAAGGACTGAAAAACCTTGGACAGACTCTGAATAATATAAAGTAAGAATTTTTAGACAAACCTAAAGTTATATATTTAATGATACAACTTTCTCAAATGAAAGTCTTGATTTTTCCTTTTCCTTTGTCTACTTCAAGGCATGTAATCAGGCAAAACTGTATAAAGGGGCCAGTGCTGTGGCATAGTAGACTAATCTTCACCTGCAGCACCGTCATCCCATATGGGTACCAGTTTGTGTACTGGCTGCTCCTCTTCTGATCCAGCTCTCTGCTTGTAGCCTGGGAAAGCAATGGAGGATGGCCTAAGTGCTTGGGACCCTGCACCTATGTGGGACACCTGGAAGAAGCCGTTGGCTTCGGATTGGCTCAGCTCTGGGGAGTGAACCAGCAGATGGAATACCTTTCTCTGTTTTTCCCTCTCTCTGTCTGTAACTCCAATTCTCAAATAAACAAATAAAATCTTAAAAAAAGAACTATATAAAAATGAAATGAAAACAGAATATGCTGTGATGATTTCAGATTATATTGTTTGGGTTTTTTTAGTTGTTTGCTTTTAATGAAAAGGAAGAAAAAATATAGATCTATGATTTCTTATCCACAAATGCAAAATTTACAGAACAATATAAAAGGGATGCTCTTTTATAACTTATTTTGTTATAAATCCTGACCAGAGCTAACACAAAGCTGTTTACAGTTTTTGTTTTATCTACTTTATGTGAATATTCATGGTATTGTTGGTGGGACATTAAGGTTTTATGTAATAAATAGTGAATGGGTGATATTACATTTCTGAAATCACACTGAATACAAATTCTGACACATTTATCCCAAGAATTTTATATGGGAAAATTTTATTATAGCTCATGTTTATTGCATTGTGTTAAAAAAAAGAAACAATAAACAAACCCAAAAACTTTTCCTTACTATTTTTTCCCAATATTATCTTTTTGTATATTAGGGGTTGTGATCCTGAATCTGCAGCTCGTGGTATTGGCTAAATGCTGGACAATCTGATTAGTTATGCCACTTTTTCCACCTTCCCTCACCCCCCCTTCCTCCCATTCTTCTTGCTTCCTTTTCTCTTTGTTTCTTCTTTCATTTATGTACCTTTAAAGATTTATTTATTTATTTGAAAGAGGGGAGAGAGAGAGAGAAAGAAAGAGAAAGAGAGAGAGAGAGAGAGAGAGAGAGAGAGATCTTAAATGGTCACAACTGACGGGGAAACTGGGTCCAGTTGAAGCCAATGGCAGACAGGAACTGCATCCTGCTCTCCTCTTTGGGCAGCAGAGACCCAAGTACTTGAGCCACCACCCACGCTTTCCAGATGCTTTAGCAGGAATGGAATACCTGGACTCTGATGCTAGAGTCCCAAGCAATTTCTTTACCTGCTTGTCACAATGCCTGCCCCACCCCCCTTTCATTAAATAAATCATAGTGGTTTAGAGGATGTCTTAGAGGCAGAGTGAACGGGGTCTGGATATATGCGCTTTATAGGCTTTATGGCATTAGGGAAGTCATTCTGGCTTCCTGAATGTCTGCTATTCTTTCTGTATAACAGGAATGAATGCAAGCTTGTTCTTTGGAGGGCTGATATAAAAGCAATAAAGCCTTGCATAGGAAGAACTGCAAACAGTGCCTGGCTCATACATGTCTTGAATCGTTTTGATAAATAAATCTGGTCTAGAATCAAAAGGGGAGAGAGAGACTGAGAAAATGATTACTTTAATGCATACTGATGAGTAAGACTGCAATGCTATAATGCCAAATAACCTCTAAGACTATTTTCTAAAATAGATATTTCTATGACTACATTTTGAAACAAAAGTCTGACATCTCTTCTACTTTTTAATCTGTGGTAATCATGCTTTCAACATAAACAGATCTTAAATTAGCATAACCTGGAGGGATCAAGAGGTGATAGGGTGAATAACCAACCTATACAGTTGTATAGGATTGAGAGTTGCAGAGTGTTCCAAAGATTCGTGGTTCCCAATTCACGTATTCCGAAGGCCACACATTTCTGTAAATCCCTAGTTGTTTAAACAAGTTATAGTGAAAGAGGCTGATTCCTGTCACAACTTGTCACAACTCTCAGTGTGGAAAATCAAGTGAAAATTAAAAGGAACAAATTGCTTGCTGAATAATTTATTCATAGATATTTGGTACCTAGAAGGGCCATATAAAAGAAGTAGAGAATGTAGTCCCACCAAGAGTTACATTATGATGGGCGGAATAGGACCAAAGCTGATTTGTTTGCCCAATTAGACAGCTGTAATAAGTGGGAAAACTAGGCTTTGAATTAGTTTACTAGGCCAGTTTTCTGTCTTTTCCACAATTAAATTCAAAGTATATTATTTTTAAAAATGTGTAATAGACAGTATTTTCCATATGAACGGGAAGATAATGAGGCATTACAAGAATAAAATACAAGTTATTATCTGCTGTTCTGGAAAATTCCTCATGGCGGCTCTCCTGATAGCATTTACCTATGCACATATACGTACTTGGCACAGGAACCCAGAAGCAAGTCTTCACATGGACACAATTTACCCTTGTTCTGCTAGCAGAAAATACATGGCATTATTATCAAAATCCCAACGTTTGCAAAAAATTATATGAAAATGATAAAAATATAAAAATTTCTGAAATATTAGACTAGTTAAAATTCCTAGGATAGGAAACATTGTAGTAGCAACTGTGAAAAATTCTAAATTTGTATTTCTTTGTTAGATAAGATAGATCTAATATTAATTATTTTATAATATCTCTGTTTATTTGTGTTAACTTCACATATAGGTACTACTTTAAAATAGATACTATATTCTTTTAAAAGATATGTATATTATACATGCATATATATGTATACAAATGCACACACCTAATTGTAAAAATATTTTTAGACTTGAATTTATTTTTTCTATAAAATTGGCTTTACTTTGAAATTTTTACACCACAATACCTTATTGAATATTCTCTGGTAGCCTTATTAGTGGTTCAAAAGATTCCAGGAAAACTCAAGAGTCAAAGTGTTTAAAATCATATCTTACCATTACACTTTGCATCTTCACAATGAGGAACAAGTTAAATAATTTTGGCCGGCGCCACAGCTCAATAGGCTAATCCTCCGCCTGTGGCACCAGCACCCCGGGTTCTAGTCCTGATCGGGGCGCCAGATTCTGTCCCGGTAGCTCCTCTTCCTGTCCAGCTCTCTGCTGTGGCCTGGGAGTGCAGTGGAGGATAGCCCAAGTTCTTGGGCCCTGCACTCACATGGGAGACGAAGAGAAGCACCTGGCTCCTGGCTTGGGATCAGCACAGCGCGCCGGCCGCAGTGGCCATTGGAGGGTGAACCAACGGTAAAAAGGAAGACCTTTCTCTCTGTCTGTCTCTCTCACTGTCCACTCTGCCTGTCAAAAAAAAAAAAAAGTTAAATAATTCTGCCAACTGGAGACTTTCCATCTGTAAAATGGGAACAATGTAGTAACTACTTTTCAGGATTATTGCGGAGAACACAGGTGACCAAGTATGAGAATGTAATACATAATAAATAGCAAAACTGTCATTTATTTAAAACTCCAAATAATGTCAACTAGACTTTGATAATGAATTGTATTTTTGTTGATGATATTGAGAATTCAACATTTCTGTTGGATAATTTGAGAAAATACATATCAAAAATCTTCACATATTTTTATATCAGTGGACATCTAGGAATTTACCAAGTCTAACTTTGTTTATACTAAATGGTCACACTCAAAAGGATATTTGAAAGTTCTATTTTGAAAGCATGGTTCATAAAAAATAAACGATATAGGAAATGACTATTTTGCAAGGAATTTAAGTTTCCTTGAGTGTTGTTACACAGTGTGCTAAGTTGCCACTTGGGACATGTGCGTCCCATTTCAGAGCGGCTGCGAACAATTTCTGCCTCTATTTGATTCAGCTTCCCACTAATGCATGCCCTGTAGGCACCAGATGATAGTTCAAGGGTTCAAGTATCTGTGTCCCTGCCACCCATGTGGCAGATCCAGAAAGTATTCTAGGCTATAGGTCTTCGTGGAATGAACCAGAGAATGGAAATCTCTCTCTCTCTCTCTCTCTCTCTCTCTCTCTCTCTCTGTCTCTCTCTCTGTCTGTCTGTCTCTCTCTCTCTCTCTCTCTCTCTCTATATATATATATGTCTGTGTTTCTGCCTTTCAAATAGGTATATCTAGTACTCAAGCAGAACTTTATACTTTGTGTTTCTGTGTGGGTGTAAACTGTTGAAATCTTTACTTAGTATATACTAAATTTATCTTCTGTATATAAAGATAATAGAAAATGAATCTTGATGAAGAATGGGATGGGAGAGGGAGTGGGAGATGGGATGGTTGCAGGTGGGAGGGTGGTTATGGAGGGGGAAGCCGTTATAATCCAAAAGTTGTACTTTGGAAATTTCTATTTATTAAATAAAAGTTAAAAAAGAAAGAAAATTAATAAACTGTAAAAGCTTGAATATTTTCTCAAATAATAATCAAAATATTAATTATTAATACTCCAAACATAGGCAATTGCTCCAAAAAATTAAAACAGTACACCAATACTTACTTAAAAATATGCTCATTTAAATAGTTACAATTATTAAAAAAGGGAGAGTGTCAATGTATCCCAAAGGAAAAAAATTATCTCTTGTATTTATACCATTATGGGGTCACTAAAATATAAATATAGAAGAGTAGTTGAAGACATAAGAGATGGTGTTTTGACACAGGAGGTTGAGGACATCCACCTCCCATATTGGAATGCCTGGTCGGGGTGCTTGCTTCTCTACCCTTCCAATCCAGCTCCTACTATTGTATACGCAGGGAGGCAGCAGAAAATGGCTCAACTATCTGTGACCCTGCCAACTGGGAGATCCTAAGGGGGCTCGTTGCTCTTGGCATTAGCCTGGGTCAGCCCTGGCAGTTGCAGGCACTTGGGGGAGCCAGAGGGTAAGAAGATTTCTAGCTTTCTTTCTTTCGGGGTCTGTGTCTCATTATGCCTTTTAAATAATGTCCAAGATATATGATTTTATAGTTTTAACAGTGCATGAATAAACATCCAGGAATTATTGTTAATAATTCAAATGCCACAAGCTGTAAACATTAAATCTCTGTTCTTTTTAAAGATGTCAACAGAATATTCAGATATGAAAATATTTTATAATATATAAAGGACATACCAAAACCAGTAAAACAGAAAGAATGTCTTTCTTCATCAAATGAAGCATCTGGCATGTGCTTTTTAGATTCCATTACAAATTATGAGTTGCAGTAATGTATTAGACAACAGCCTAGTACATACTTTTTCACTTTTTTCACTATTATTATATGTCTTAATATAGTACTTTCATATTTCAGATACTCATCTTAGCAAAGTTTTATCAGTAACCTTTCTTCTGCCAATTTCAAATAGAATTGTTATGTTGCATCGAATATTATGAAATGTTTTGATAAAGTAGACTTTATTTCAGAATTCTGTTACATTGGCCAAAGATTCAAAAGAAAAAAAATGTGTTGTGCCTAAAAATTGCTATTTAACATAAACTTCTGTCATACGAAGCTACTACACTGCTGTGCAATGAATTCTTGAGATTGCATTGTAATATCCCAACAATCCAAAATGACAATTATTAGATCAAATGAAATCAAGGTACTGGTTGCCTGTCTTGTATTTTTCTGTGTGCTTTTTATAGCTGCTATGGTTTTTGTGGCTAATCCTTAGACAAGGGATTGTGTTGATATTAAAAGGATTTTTTGTGAGTTTTCTGGGATGAAATAGGTGACCTGTGGATGCTTGACAATTATAGCAGTGTAAGCCTGAGAGGACTTAACGATGTAAAATGTATTCCAATGACAACCTTCTAAGGAATTCCCTGGCACTAGTTTCCGCCACAAAACGTTTCACTATGAAAAATGGACAAGAGTTTGATAGCCTTTTAGTATGACCTTTAAAGAATACATAGCACAGATTTGAAAACCAAAATGAACACACAAAATTAACTGTTAAACACTCTTCTCCCAGAAGGTTTCTTTGACCTAACTCAAAGCGTGTTTATATTACAGTATTTATCACAATTTTCAGCAATCTCCAGTTTACTCACTTCATTGCTAGAGTGTGAGCTTAAATGGGGCAGTGTTCATCTCTTACTCAAAGTTGCATATACTCAGTCCTATATTTATAGAAATATTAGAATGAGTAGATATATGACAGCAGTATTTCCATAAGAGCATATGTTGTAGAAGTTTGAGTGAGAGTACTCAGGGTGGTTAGTGTGGGGAGCAATCCGGACTGGACTAAGTTACTGGAATTAAGACTTATTCTATGCATCTGCTCTCCCACAATATGGCGCTGGGAGAGAAGTAAACAGCTTCCGCACAGCTGCCTCCAGTTCAACTAATAAACTGTAGGACTTGCTCCTGATTGGAGGAGAGCAGCGTACTCGGCGTGTGGGCAGCCGAGTTGGGATTGGCGGAGGAGGACTATAAAGGAGGAGAGAGACGGCATGCACCGGGAACATCTATGGGGAACATCTAAGGGGAACACCTGTGCAGCCCCCAGAGAGCCGGCCGGCGATGTGCCGCTCCCCTGCGGAAGTGGGGAATGTGGCCAGGGGGAACCGCCCTTCCACGGAGGTGGAAGGGACAGTAGCCAACCCGGGAAGAACCAGCAGCAAACCCGGGGAGGGCCGAGCAGACGAAAGAACAGCGCAGGGTCCTGTGTCGTTCCTCCACGAAGAGGGGGAGCGACATAATGGTGCCGTGACTCGGATATGAAGCCTAGGCAGGGTTTGGTGTCGTTCCTCCACGAAGAGGGGGAGCGACATAGTGGTGCCGTGACTCGGATAGGAAACTTAGGACGGATTAGGAAACCTAGAACGGATAGCAAACTTAGGAGGGAAGAAACGGGAAGAACTGGGAAAATACCGGAGAGAGAAACTAGCAAACAGCCTAGGGAAAAGCCGGACGAAAAGGGTGCCGGAAGAAGCTATTGAAAGCCTAGGCATAGACTCAGATACGGACTACGGGGGGAAGCTGGGAGAAATCTCTAAGGTCGAAAGCGAAAGTGAAAGCTAGAACAAATAGACTCGGATACGGACTGTGGGGAGAGGCCAGGAGAAATGAGGGAGGAATATTGTTGGAGGAAAGCTTGGGGAAACATACCGGGTAGAGAAAAATGTTAGGGAAATTGAAGCCGCGGGGGGCAGGCCGAGGCTGAAACGAAAGCCACTTTGGGATTCTCAAGTTAGCCCGGGAATGGGGGGCGAAAAGTTAAAACCAGAGCTGAAACGTAAGCCAGATTGGGATCCGTCTGATTAGCCCGGGGAGCAAAGGACGGGAAGCCAAATCGTGGGGCGGAGACGTATGCTGGGTTGAATTCGCCAGGCTAGCCCGGGGAACTTAGATTGAATGCTAGTGGCGGACACGTAAGCTACGCTGTGTGACTCGCGGAGGCTGCCGTGCGCAGAGAGAGCGTGCGGGGCACAAGTAGATAGGGAACGGGGCTGGCGCGAGGCCGTGGTGCAGATGCGAGGGGCGTGGAGACCGCGGAGCGCGCGAAGCCAAGCCACGCAAAACCGAGCTGCGCAGATGAGAGGCGCGGGCTGAAGCGGCTCAGCCAGAAAGCCGCCGAGAAATAGCCTCGGGGCGGAGCCTGCCGGCAGGGCGAGGCACCGGGAAGCCGCGGGGATAAGAGAAACAGAAGTTTAGAAGTAAAGTGAGAGAAATAGGAATGCTGGAAGATAGAAGTAAAATGGGAGAAATAGGAATGCCCGGAGATAGAGAAATAGAGAAATAGAAAGGCCTCCCCTCATCATGGCAATGAGAAAGCTTGGATTTGGTCTGCCTGATTAAGTGAGGCGATGAGCACGATGAGCACCTGCGGCGGCTAGCAGCTTATGCGCCGCAGGTCACCGAAGACAGGCACGAATTAACATCAGTAAGGCCTCCCCACAAAAAGGCAATGAGAAGGCTTGGATTCGGTTTGCCTGATAGGGCTTGCAAGCCCCTGCAGGCAGAGCAGAGCATGCGCTGCAGGGCACCGAACACAGGCACGCATCAGCGCCTAAAAACCTCCTCACAACATGGTGAAGAGAGGACCCGGATTCGGTTTGCCTGATTGATAGGACTTGTAAGAGCCTGTGGCAACTCTAGCAAGTAGAGCAGAGTGTGTGCCGCGGGACACCGAAGACAGGCGCGTATCAACGCCAAAAAATAAAAAGAAAGGGGGATCTGTGGGGAGCAATCCGGACTGGACTAAGTTACTGGAATTAAGACTTATTCTATGCATCTGCTCTCCCACAATATGGCGCTGGGAGAGAAGTAAACAGCTTCCGCACAGCTGCCTCCAGTTCAACTAATAAACTGTAGGACTTGCTCCTGATTGGAGGAGAGCAGCGTACTCGGCGTGTGGGCAGCCGAGTTGGGATTGGCGGAGGAGGACTATAAAGGAGGAGAGAGACGGCATGCACCGGGAACATCTATGGGGAACATCTAAGGGGAACACCTGTGCAGCCCCCAGAGAGCCGGCCGGCGGTGTGCCGCTCCCCTGCGGAAGTGGGGAATGTGGCCAGGGGGAACCGCCCTTCCACGGAGGTGGAAGGAACAGTAGCCAACCCGGGAAGAACCAGCAGCAAACCCGGGGAGGGCCGAGCAGACGAAAGAACAGCGCAGGGTCCTGTGTCGTTCCTCCACGAAGAGGGGGAGCGACAGTTAGTTTTTTTTGTTTTTTTTTTTTTTTTTTTTGACAGGCAGAGTGTATGGTGAGAGAGAGAGACAGAGAGAAAAGTCTTCCTTCTTCCGTTGGTTCACCCCCAAAATGGCTGCTATGGCTGGCACACTGCTCCAATCTGAAGGAAGCCAGGAGCCAGGTGCTTCCTCCTGGTCTCCCATGCGGGTGCAGGGCCCAAGGACCTGGGCCATCCTCCACTGCACTCCCGGGCCACAGCAGAGAGCTGGACTGGAAGAGGAGCAACCGGGACAGAATCTGGCGCCTCAATAGGGACTAGAACCTGGAATGCTGGCGCCGCAGGCAGAGGGTTAGCCTAGTGAGCCGTGGCGCTGGCCAGGGTTGTTAGTTTTACATTTGCTGGGTTTTGTTTTTGCATTTTTTTTTTCACTAGAACCAGTGATTTTGGAGAAGTTATGTTCTGGCTTTTTTGTTGCTATTGATGGACTCACTTTTTGCTCAAGAACATGTGAAAAAGCAGGCTTGAAACTGATAGCAGCAAAACCCACTCGAGAAAGCAAAGGTTTTACATACTTTGTGTGTTTGTGTGATGATGCTGTGATACCTTATTCCCAACATTTATATTTGTAGGAAACTGGAAAAGCAAAACTAAACAAAAAGCAAGGACAAATTAGTAAATTAGCAAATTTTATTGTTCTATTCACATAGAAAAGATATTCAATCACACAAGTATATTTAGAATTCTAGTAACCTCTTGTTATTCAAAATTATACTAGGGTACTTCAAAAAGTCATGGAATATGGAACCCAAAGGTGATTTTGTTTTGGAGCTTACATTTTTGAAATCCATATGTATATTTGGGCTTCACAACATTCACAGGAAATGGGCATTTTTAGGAAATGGTGCTTGAACTTCAAATGTTCCTCACACTAAAATAAAATTTCAATTCCATTCCATGAACTCTTTGAAGTACCACATATTACAAAAACATCAATCAATACACATGTCAAGAATAGGAAGATTTCTGTAATTATCTAGCAATATTGGGAGGCTTTGAAAAACTAATTCTGGGGGCTGGCGCTGTGATGCAGTGGGTTAACACCCTGCTCTGAAGCTCTGGCATCCCATATGGGCTCAGGTTCTAGTCCTGGCTGCTCCACTTCTGATCTCGCTCTCTCCTATGACCTGGGAAAGCAATAGAAGATGGCTGAAGTCCTTGGGCCCCTTACCCGCGTGGGGGACCCGGAAGAAGCTCCTGGCTCCTGTCTTTGGATTGGCGCAGCTCCAGCCATTGGAGCCAATTGGGGAATTAATCATCGGATGGAAGACCTCTCTCTCTGCCTCTCCTCTCTCTGTGTGCAACTCTTTCAAATAAATAAAATCTTTAAAAAAAGAAAAAAGAAAAAGTAATTCTGACTACCTTTATTAAAATCATTTCAAAACATTATCTACATTATTTTAAGTGTAATTGAGGCTGATTTAATGCCTTATTTTCAATAATTCCCCACCACCATACTAAACTTACTATAAAATATTACTCAAAATTTATACACCTTAATATTAATCAAATTAATCACATTCAGAGTAAATTACAAGTAATACTGAAAAATCTATGATCAAATAAAGAACCTTACAGTCTGTGTTCCATTTGGATTATCCGAATCTTATTGTTTTAGCTTATTAAGTACTATACCATGCTCAAGTGATTTGTTTTTCATTTGCATTTTGGGCTTATCTCGTTACCAGTCATGTAATTTTCTTTACAAACAGAAACGTTTATAGGAAATAAAGTATCATCCCCTTGGGAGTGACATAGAGAAAGAATTTATCTTTTATTTTTTTCAGTCTATGAACGTTGGATTGTTTTTTGATAAAATACATTCTTTGAAAGTAGTTTTACTCTTTAGGAACTAGCTGACTTTTAATAGATAAAGTTAGACGAGAAGTATCTTCCAAAATTTTGTGTATCAAGAACTCTTCAGTTTAAAATGTTGAAATGCAAAAGTCATTCCCTTTACAAGCTCGTTCCCATCATCTTCATTCTTTTCCTGAATTTAGATTAATTTTGAAGATTCCTCTACAGACTTAAGTTCAACAATAATAATTTGAACTGAATTCTATAACCCTCTTAACAAAAAGATTGATGTTTTAAATATTTGATCCCCCAAGCCGTAATTTCATAGACATAATTGCAATGAGCCACACCTATGCTATTACTATATTAAAGTGAATTTTATGTCATTAACCAAAGTAACATTGTTCACTGAGTTAAAGAGAATAAGTTAATGATTCTTAAAAAGAATAGAAAATTGTTCATACATGACCATAGAGCTTTCAAGATAGAAAAGAATGCACAGATTATACAATATATAAATTTTCTTTCTTAGTTAAGAAAAAGAAGGTTCAAAAATGATAAATGATTGACAGATTCAGAACCATATTTTCTTGTTTCTCATATTGTATTCATTCTCCTTCTCAACCACTGTTTATTTTTTTGCTATATTTTTGATCTTTTCAGCTAAGCTTGGTTTTCCAACCCTCAATTGTATATCAAGAATTTCTTTTTTAAAGAGTTATTTTATTTTATTTGAAAGGGAGGAAAATCGGACAGAGAGAGAACTCCACCCACTGATTTCACTCTCCAAATGGCTGTAACAGCCGTGTCTGGGACAGGTCAAAGCCAGAAGCTGGGAATTCATCCTGGTCTTCCTCATGGGTGGCAAGGTCCCAAGACCTTGGGCCACTCTCTTCCACCTCCCAAGGAACATCGGCAGGAAGCTGAATTAGAAGCAGAGAAGTCAGGTCTTGAACTGGCACTCTGATAGGGATGCTGGTGTCACAAACAGTGACCTAACCTGCTGTACCCCAGTGCCAGTCTCTTTATCAGGAATTTCTATCCAGATGCTTCCTTCTTAATATACACCAAGAAGACACAACACTAAATTTGCTTTCTTATAATTCCGTATTTATGTTAGGGCACCATGAGACTTGAAAAATAAATATTAATTTTTACCCTTCTGTCCTATAAATAGTCAAAACATAAAACAATATGTATGTAACATGTTAGCAATATGTAATGAATGTAGTCCTTTGTACTTTACATGGGTCCTCTGATTATTTCTCAGGAGAATTGATAAGACAAGTAGCAATACTTTCTCCATTTAAAAAGGAGAACTTCTGCATAGTTACATAGTTAACTGTAACTTGAACCCAGATTTCAGTGGAGACATACTGGTGTCATGGTTAGTTCTCCACTGTTGCCAGTATAACATTTCTGCTTGATCTTCCTTTTCTTTCATCCCACTGTGGTGATGAAATTCCACTGTCAGGTATTACCCCATGCATGTGGAAGGAGAGGGCTGAAAAGACATTTGGAGTAAGGGTGAATGTTCTCTTTTGTGGGTTCAGAATGAAAGATGAGCAGGGCCGGTGCTGTGGCTCAGCAGGTTAAAGCCCTGGCCTGGAGGGCCTGCATCCCATATGCGAGCTAGGTTAGAGTCCCAGCTGCTCCACTTTCAATCCAGCTCTCTGCTATGGCCTGGGAAAGCAGTAGAAGATGACCCAACATCCTTGGGCCCCTGCACCCATGTGGGAGACCTGGAAGAAGCTCCTGGCTCCTGGCTTTGGACTGGCGCAGCTCTGGCCATTGCAGCCAATTGGGGAGTGAACCTGCGGAAGGAAGATCTCTCTATCTCTTTCTCTCTGCCTCTCTTCTCTCTGTAACTTTGACTTTCAAATAAATAAATAAATCTTTTTTTTTTAAAAAAAGAAAGATGAGCAAAAAAGACAAGCAAATTAAAGTTATAAAGACCTACCAATCTCAAATTTAAAGTAGCACTGAACTGAAAGCAATGTGAGCTTTTACTAATAGGATGCACTCTATTCTGTTATATCCTATTTCACAGATCCAAGACTTAGTTGATTATTACCTGTCAGTTTATGTATGCAGTGCTTTTTGATTTCTTTTTCTGTTTTTTTTGAACTACTCCTCCAAGTGTAAATAGTTCATTGGTTGTTTTATTCAATATTTCTACTCTCCTACTAACTGAATTTTTGCACTCCAACAATATTCTAGGTGGAGCCTTCAAACACATACTTATTTGGTTCACCTTCAAAAGGGCACATCAAAAAGTTCATGGAAAATAGTATTTTTGGTTAAAGAAATTTTGAAATCCATTATTTTTCAAGTAATATGCATTTTCCATTATTTTTTCACCATCCTTAAATGTCTCAATTTGCAGGAAACTTTTGAAGTACTCCATAATTATGAACCTGTCTATGTGGACCTCAGATATCATCCAGTAATAAAGTCTGAAACAATAATTAAATTTTACCATATATAAAGTGCTAATATTAGGCCAAAACTAATACATAAATTTCTCCCTAAGAGGCTAATGCTTTGTCAATATTGGACTTTGCCTTAATGTAGGAGGATCTGTTTGGAAAGTTATTTGCAGTCAGATTGGGGGTATCCAAATAAAAGCATGTTTAAAAATTAGGAAAAAAATCTTAATCTTATTTATTTTAAGAACAATATGATATTTACTGTATAGACTTAAGTTACTTCCATATTATGCATCTCAGAATTATTTAATAAGTGTATTTTGTAGAAATAAATAATAAAAATAGGCCACGTTATTATAAAGCTTATTTCTTTACCGTAGGCTAAGTTCAGTTAACTCAAAAGCCCAATGGCAGGAAACTAGAACATTTATATATCCAACTATTTTCAAAATAGCACTGACAAGCAGATTTTTAGCCAATATAGTCTGCTTGCTTTGCATACTCCATGAAGTCAACATCTGCCTGCCATCCTTAAGACAGCCTCGTGATTCAGTGTTGTTCTCCCTTGGAATCCTCTAACCCAGATCCCATACACGCTGTTGAGAAATGTTGGCTGAGCAGGTAAAGCCCATCACCAGTTCCCCTTCTCTGTGTACTGATGTTGCCCTCCCTGACTGCAGAGCAGCAAGCCTGCACCCAAGCCCCAGCACAGACTTGAGAGACGCCCACACCCTGCTTTCACATTCAAACCAATCAAAGCCCCATCCAAGAAAGTTTGTGCAGGTAACTGCTACTTGTTGGCCTCTGGGTCATACATTTTCCTGTTAGCCTCCAAATTTCTCAAACACCCTTGTATTTTATATTCATGGTCTTATTCCCTGACAAAGTCATTACACTATGCTACAGAATAATGGAATGTTTCTGATGGCTTATCTCTAAGGTTAATGTGAGGATTGAGTTTATAAAAGTAATATATTCAGTAGGCTTTCTAGGACATGTATGCATTTCACGATGGCCACTTGAATTACTATTATTACAGAAATCATCAACTATCCTGTTCTGATGTTTGCCCCAATTTTAGTTTTTCTCAGACCCTGCCCTAGAAGAGACTAAGGAGAGTAAACACAGATAAGACAGGGAAACTCATTCTTCCAAGGGAAGCATGTTCTAGGGTAACTAGTTAAGAAAAAAACCAAGTTCATTAACTAAAACACAGAGTGATTTACCCCAGGAAGTGATAAAGTAGTTTTGCATTCTATGTTTAACCTACATTATGGATTAAGTTTGAACCATGGATAATCTTGGTATTTCTAAGTAAGTTACAGATGGCATTTTGGATCCGTTTCTGAGCCAGAATTTCATTTGTAGTAATAATAATAGTAACAGGGAGTGACTGTTTTGCCTGGCAATTAAGACTCCTGTATCTCTAACCTGAGTATTTGGATTCAACACCTGGCTCTGCCCCCCAACTCCAGCCTCTCGCTGGGTGCCTGCCATACACAGGGCAAGTGTGAATTGTGTTCCTGACCCTGGGCTTCAGCCTCAGCCAAGTGAGAGGAATGAACCAGTAGATGAGAGCTCTCCCTTTCTCTTTGTGTCCCTCTTTCTCTCTCTCTCTCTCTCTCTCTCTCTCTCTGTGTGTGTGTGTGTGTGTGTGCTTGTGTGTGTGTATCTATCTCTCCCTCCTTCTCTGTTTCTGCATCTCAATTAAGAAACAAAAATTGAGGGGCCAGTGCAAGGCTCACTTGGTTAATCCTCCACCTGTGGCGCCAGCATCCCATATGGTCGCCGGGTTCTAGTCCCAGTTGTTCCTCTTCCAGTCCAGCTCTCTGCTGTGGCCTGGGAGGGCAGTGGAGGATGGCACAAGTGTTTGGGCCCCTGTACCCGCATGGGAGACCAGGAGGAAGCACCGGGCTCCTGGCTTCAGATCGGCGCAGTGCGGGCCGTAGTGGCCATTTGGGGAGTGAGCCAACGGAAGGAAGACCTTTCTCTCTGTCTCTCTCACTGTCTATAACTCTACCTGTCAAATAAAAAAAAAAAAAAAAAAAAAAAAAAACAATAATTGAAGCATATAATAAGGTCATCTCTCAACCTTTTTATTTCAAATTCAATATACAACTACCATCATAGGTGTGAAGTTACAGGCATTTTCCCTTTCAGTGACATTGTTGTCTCTCTCTCACACATACAAACAAACACATACACACACACACACACACACACACACACACACGTCTTTCTTCCCTGAATCACTGTAGCTTCTACATTTAGGAATCACTGTTTTCAGCCAAATCACACTGATGAAGAATGTCAGCTCTCCTAGAACCTGGAACTTGACTTTGAAAAAATCAACAGTTCTGTCAGTTGCCTTGACAGAGACTTTATATTAACTGTCACTTGCATTAAGACTTTTATTCTTGTACTAGATCAATTGCTGAGGGTTTGAAAATATAGGATAATGTAGTTTCCCTTTTAGTGTCAGCTTATCAGTGTCTTCATAGTTTGGAGCAAGACTGATTTTTGGTTAGCAGGGTTTTTTTTTCTATTTTTTTTTTTTTATTTTTTAGACAGGCAGAGGGACAGTGAGAGAGAGAGACAGAGAGAAAGGTCTTCCTTTTGCCATTGGTTCACCCTCCAATGGCTGCCGCGGCTGGCGCACTGTGGCCGGTGCACGGCGCTGATCTGAAGGCAGGAGCCAGGTGCCTCTCCTGGTCTCCCATGGGGTACAGGGCCCAAGTACTTGGGCCATCCTCCACTGCACTCCCTGGCCACAGCAGAGAGCTGGCCTGGAAGAGGGGCAACCAGGACAGAATCCAGCGCCCCGACCAGGGCACCGCAAGGTGGAGGATTAGCCTATTGAGCCGCGGCGCCGGCCTAGCAGGGTTTTTAAAAAGCTTTATTTGAAAGGCAGTGCGTGTGTGTGTGTGTGTGTGTGTGAGAGAGAGAGAGAGGGAGAGAGAGAGAGAATCTTCTACCTGCTGATTCACTCTCCAAATGGCCTCAATACCCGGAGCATGCTCCACAAGGAAGCCAGGAGCCTAAAACTCTGTGAAGGTCTCAGTGTCAGTGGCAGGGACCTAAGTAATTGGGCCATCTTCTGCTGCTGTCTCAGGCACGTTTGTATGGAGCTGGAGTTGAAGCAAACAGAATTGGACCTAAGGTTGTGGCTTAACTTGCTGTGCCACAATGTCTGCCCTTAGGAGATTTTTTAAGATGTTAAAATGTAAATGCTTCTTTTTCACTTTAGTGAAGACATTTTTCCTAAAATAGCATTCAAATAACATTCTTAAAACAAGTGAACTTGGCTTTGCAATCTATGTAAATGTTTCCGAGGAAACACAGGTAGAGTGAGACCATTGATACAGTGAGAAGGTAAAATTGGGTCTTTTAAAACTTTAAAGCATTTTCATTAAGACATTTATACCTCCAATTCCTATGTTTGGTAAGGGAGGTTGCTATAACAGTTTTATTCAACACACCTATTAGTATATTTCCTTAGTGTTTTCATTTCCTTGGGCTGCCATTGAAAGTATAGAGGTGGCCAGTGTCATGGCACAGCAGGTTAGGCAATCATTTGTGATGCCCAGAATCCCATATGAGCACCAGTTGGAGTCCCAGCTGGTCCACTTCCAATCCAGCTCCCTGCAAATTTGCCTGGGAAAGCATCAGAAAATGGCTCAAATACTTGGACCCCTGCCACGCACATGGGGGACCTGGAGGGAGTCTCTGGCTTCTGGCTTCATCCTGTTCCAGCCCAGACCACTGTGGTCATTTGGGGACCGAACTGGTGGACGGAAGAACTTTTCTTACAGTCTCTTCTCTCTTTCACTCTGCCTTTCAGATAGATAAAATCAATCTAAAAAAAAAGAAAAAGAACAATAGTGTTCTTTCTGTTGTAGTGCAGGAGCATTCTGAATTCCAGGTGTCAGGAAGACTGGCTCCTGGGATGCTGAATGGGAACTGTTTCATGCCTCTCTCTGAGCTGCAGGGGAAGACTGGTGGTTCTTGGCATTGGTTGACCTTGCAACTGTCACTCCAATCTCTGCTTCCGTTTACAGGGCTCCCTCTATCTGTGTTTGTATGTATAAATTCTCTTCTTAAAAGGATACTGGGCAACTCTTAAAATAATAATATAGCATTTTAACTGATTATGTCTGTAAAGAAAAGCCATTTTAAAAATAAGATCACATTCTGAAGTGTTGTGTGAATATGAATTTTGTGAGGACACCACACAACTCCTCGTACTCAGACTTTCCATAAAAGAATTTTACAATGTTGATGGTATAATCCTCATGGAACTCAGGGCTCAATTAGTTGATTATGTTATTCTGTTTTCTGAGATATAGTTAATTTTTGTGATTTGCTGTTTCAATTTATAAAATGTAGAATATAATATTCATATCTGTCATAGATTTTAATTAAGGTAGGCAAACTGGAAATTTATAAGTATTTTGGAATAAGGAAGCTCAATAACTTAATTACATTATTAAAATAAGAACAATTCTCATTTCTTCCAACAATCTAAGGTGTGACCTTGGAGAAGTCATGTGCTCACCAAAAAAAAAATGTATGGCTTATTCACAAACTAATGAAACTGAATTACAATTGTACTCTAAATATCATAGTCCATGGGTCACTTTTTTCTTTGTGAATATTTTCTTTTGCCAGCAAAGTAAATTAAAGCAATGACTTTTTATTGCCTTTTGGCTTATATTCTCCAGATACTCACTGTGCTTGCCTCTTCTTAAAATGTTACCAGCACTACTTCATATGTAGAACTTCAGCAACTCCTGAAATCATTGTGTTGGTGGCCCTGGAGTTTTCTGCCTGTGTAGTCTCCAGATTCCTAAATCAGAGATTTCTCTCAGAACGACAAAGTCACGTTCTGTGACTAGTTTATCACATTTGAAAATGGTATAAATTCCTCTGACTCCTTAAAGGACAGCTATTTAATAGGTATAAAATACTATTATGCGGCAATCTCTTTCTTATTGCTTGAAGTACCACTATGTATTAAGTGGACATCTGCATTTGGCTTTTCATTATGACTTCCAGATTATTTCTTTGAGAGGTTAAAACTAATTCAACTCCTATCAGTGGATATGAGTAGTCACAATTGCCTCTGCCCAAGGACACTCATGTAAATCAAATGTTAATTTCATCTCTGCAAGGTGCCATTAAAACAGCAATAAGCTGTCTGCCCACATTTCAGCTTTGTGAAGACAACATGCATTTAAATACTCTTTTATATCCTTGGCCTTCTGCTCACTAGAGAAATTTCCATTCAGTAGCATTTTTGCTGCCAATGTGTGTCCATCTCCTCTTTCTTCAAAGTAATATTCAGTCCTGGGAAAAGTCTTAATTTGTGAACACATACAGTTGTGGTTGGATGTCTATATTCTAAATGCTAATATATTGCATATTCTACTTACAATTGCATTTTAATATACAAAGTCCTTCTATGCTGCAGAGTTCTTTAAGAATGGAATGATCCCTACATGTCACAATAGATGCTTGGAGATTAGATGAAGAGAAAAATGGTAATAAAAATGTTTATTAAATTACAGTTTGGATAAGTAAAAAATTGTTATTCATGGGAGGACCTTTTCAAAGCAGAGTATGTGAAAGAAGTTTCCTGCAAAAGGACACTAACTTTTTAAAGCCTTGCTTAAATAGAGTGTTCAAGTCCAATGCAAGGATAAGGAATCTGGGGAGTCATTTTCAATATCCCTGGCTTCTGCTTCACTGAGCCCCTTGATTGTCTGTATCCTTGAAATTGTTGGTAAAACTTGACACTATTTAAGAAACTGGTAGTGATAATGATCAAGATGATCTGTCCTCTATCAGTGTTTAAATAAAGCTAACTACAGAAATTCTTCCAATATTTCATAAACAATGTCTAGCATTCAAACAAAAATTTTAAGCATGATAGGAGACAGAAAAAAAATGACTGAGGGGAAACTATTTGAAATAGAACCATAAGAAATACAGAGGTGCACTTTATACAACAGCAACTTTGAAATAAAGGTGCTGAATATGTTCAAGAAAACACAGAACAAGATGTAGTATTTCACAATAGGAAAAAGTACTGAATTCATTGCTGAATGTATGGACTTTACGACAGGATAGACAGGAAAACGCAAGTGTACATGAAGTATGTAGAGAAAACATGCTTGAGGGCCAACACTGTGGCACAGAAGGTTAAGTCTTGCCTGTGGAGCCAGTATCCCAAATGGGTGCCAGTTCATGTCCTAGTCCCTCCTGTCCTGATCCAGTTCTCTGCTAACAGCCTGGGAAAGCAGTGGAAGATGGCCTAAGTGCTTGGGCCCCTGCACGCATGTGGAAGATCCAGAAGAAGCTCCTGGCTCCTGGCTGTGGATGGGCTCAGCACTGGCCATTGTGATCATCTGGGGAGTGAACCAGCAGATGGAAGACTTCTCTCTGTCTCTCCTTCTCTCTAGCTGTAATTCTACCTCTCAAATAAATAAATAAATAACGAATCCTTTAAAAATCACTTATTTTCCTGCTATTTTTAATATTCCTGCATAATTTTTCAAGATACACATTTTTTGAGGACCCCTCATTTGATGGTAAAAGTTACTAAGACAGGAGTGAGAAAAATATGTAAATCTCAGAAGTAAACAGAACAGACGTAGAATTCATGGACTAATGTACACACACAACACTCTTACTAAATGTAAATAGAGTGGAAAACTAGGCACATGGTAAGAACTGGCTGAACTGAAGAAAAAGAGAAAATCATAATAGTAGCTAAAAAGAAAAGACAATGAAACTTTAAAGATATGACATGAAAACTGGTTAAGTAGGTATTTCCACAAATCTAAAATGGAGGGAAGTGGCTTATCTTTTAGTGTTCTAAAAGAAGATAACCACTAAAATAGAATCCTGTGTTGAGTGAAACATTCTTTAAAGATCAAGATAAAACTGAAATAGTTCCTGAAAAACAACACATAGGAGAGTTTGTCACTAGCAATTAGTACTGAGGGGACAAGGAAGCAGTTATACTTTAGGTAGAGGGAATATACTTTTTGAAAGATGCATGATAATGCAAAATGAAATCAACCACCTTACAAATGCTCAACAAGAGTATGAATTATCAAAAACACTGATAGAATAAAAGATAATGTAAATATCCTGTGAGGCTTCAAATATGTGGGCCATCAGTTCATTATTTCCTGCTAAAATGAAAATGGTAAACAGATGTAGGAAGTCCTAATATGTTTGCATTGTCTTACATATGGTAAAGTTCTTACTATAAGTAAGGCCCAAACTGATGAGAAATAAAATAAAATTTTATTAATCCAAAAAAGCCATAATGGAAGAAACCAGAAAAAAGAACAACTAGAAGAAACAAAAAACAAATAGAAACAATGATAGTAATGAAATCAATAATTAACAAATTCATCAAATTTGCCAATAAAACAAAAATATTATTAATCTTCTAATATTACGCTACTAATAAAAATTAGATAATTTTGAGATTCAGAATATATTTAATAATAGGAAAGAAAAACATTGATAATATAATCAAAAATGAAAGTTGGTATAATTATACTAACTTAAGATAAGCTAAACATCAAAGGCAAAAGAATAGATAACTCTAATAAAGATTAAAAAGATTGACTCATCTAATACAAATACAACTACAATTACAATTAGAGAGAGTGAGCTGAGAGTATCTGTTGAGGAAAGAACCAGGAGGTTCTAAGCAGGATCTTTAAATTAAATAGCTGTGTTCAATACCTTTAGGGTGGATCAAAGTTCTGGCCAGTCCATGTAGAAGGCCCTAATAGTTACTTGACCAGCTCCCTCCAATCCACACTCAGTATCTCACCGTGCTTGTGGGGCTGGGACTTAAGGCAACTGGAGTGTGACACGTGTTGCCTGTGGAAGGTAAAAACAGCAGGCAAACCAGTCTAATCTTGCTATCATGAGTATTATACCTGCAGGGAAATTACCAAGTAACTTTTATGAAGTAGTATTTTATCTATAAAATGTTCTTAACAGATATCCTTACATAGACATTGCTTATACTAATTAAAACCCAGAATCTGTGGTTTCTTGAAGCATAGCACATTCTGGAAAAAGTCATGGCAATACAGTATAAAATATTTTTCATGAACTGATCCTTATATTATGGGTTAGATTGTACGCAATAGACTTAGTGACTTTGTCTACAGCAGCCCAGAGAGTGCTTGTGCGATGCAGACATGCAGAATTTGGGGAGCTCCCCTCAATGTTCCAGATATCTCTGGCAATTTACATGCTCAAAAATGTTGGTGAAGCTGTATAGTGGCTAAGATCTTTGACTATGAGAATTATGTAATGAAATAATCCATTATGTTAGCTTCTTGCCTTTTACTCATTCCTTCCAGGCATTATTAACACTTGAGATATATTGTTGATTTTATCTGCTCTGTTAGTGAATTTATGTCATTGAAACAAAAGACAGCAACATTGATATCTTTGCTTTTAAAGATTTATTTATCCAAAAAACAGAGTTACCACAACAGAGGGAGAGAGACTGAGAGAGAGACATCCTCCATCTGCTGGTTCATTTCCCAAAATGTAATCAATGGCCAAGGTTGGTCAAGAAGGTTGGTCAGGAGCCAGAACTCCTGGCTCTCCCACATTGGTGGCAGGGTCCAAGGACTTGGGCCATCTTCCTCTCCCTTGCCAGAGAGCTGGATCAGAAGTGGAGTAGCTGGGACTAAAAGTAGCTCTCCATTTGGATGCAGACATCACACCACACAGAACAACAGCATCAATCAGTCTTTGATCTAGAGAGATTGTTATAAAATGGTAAAATTAGGTAGTGTTAAATAGTAGCAGACTTAGTGAGACTTTTGTGCTAAGGAATATGTTCAATGGAGAGGACAATTAATTTCAAATGACCTCTGAACAGAGATGCCAGTGATTTGTATTTGAGAAACTTAAGGTGAATGAGAGATGGGAAAGGCAAGACTTATAGGCAAAGAAGATACAGGAATAAAGCTCATGATATCATAATAAGAATGCTATCTAATTGACTAGTAGGAAAGCCAGGGGGTAGGAGAAGAGAAAACGAGAGTAGGAATGGATGGAGATGAATCCAGGCACACAGAGAACACAGGAGTTTACAGGTTGTGATATGGAGCTTCGTTTTATTCTAGGTGTGAGGCAAAGCTTAGAAAGTTGTCATTTGCTGTCATTTTTTAATGATCTAGCTATTGTATGAAGAAAAAATTGTAAGGCAACAAAGGTAGAATATTCTTAGTAAAGAACTAAAGACATTTTTCAAATAATGAAGATGGTCCCATGTGGTTCCATTGAAAAATATGCTTTAAGGAGACTAGCCAAAATCCTCTAAGGAATTAAATATGAATTCAAGGTCAATTTCTTTAGTTAAGGCTGAGGAAGTGGACAAATGATAAGATTATTAACTGAAATGAGTAGGCTGAGAGGGAAAAAAGTGTTGTAGAGGTGGAACTGAAGGAGGAATCCTAAATTATTAATTGAGATATTAAATTTGAGGTGTCTGACATACAAGAGGAGAACCTGAGTAGGAAGCTGGACATATGTGGCTTCAGTTCAGAGAAGAGTTCTGATCTGAAGACTATGGTACCCAGACCAGGTTCGTTGGCACAGTTACCAATACAAATTGACAAGAGGCCAATTGGCAACCAAAGCAAGATTTACTGGAGACTTATGCTCTAGTGGGTAGAGGTTCCACCACTTGACCCAGAGCAGGGGGGTTTAATAGCTGGGGAGATCTGTCCCTTCCTTCCTGCAGCACAGCACTTCAGTTTGCACTTAGCTCCGAGTTCTGCCCAAGGGGTGTGTCGTTTTTGCAAATGACACACCCAACATGGCGGTTTTGCTCACTACTGCCACCTCTCTGGAAGGTTACTCTGCGCACGTGTGAAGGTTGGGAGAAGTCCCTATGTGGGCAATAAGAGGTCTTTGCCATTAGCATTTGGATGACCCTTGCTCCTGATTGGTTGGGAGCTAGAATGGATAGATAGGTGTTTGGAGGAGGGAGAGGCTTGGATTTCCGAGTCCTGTTTCCATCCTGTCTGGTTTCCACTCCCCACCTCCTTCCCCGAAGATTTTATCCTTATTCTTAAGGACAGCGAACTAGAGGTACTGTCTTCAGCAATGCTTCCTGCTGAGAAGGGACAGGTTTTACCCTAACTCCAGGAGACATAAAGCTTTTGGAATCATCAATGTGTAGATATAATTTAAAGCAACAGGGCTGGATAAAATTTACCAGGAAGGGTGATGAACAAAAGAAGAGTGCCAGAGACTGAGTCCTTGGTCATTCAAATATGAAAAATATAGTAGAAAACAACAGCTAGTCTTAGAAGGACTGACTGTTGCTATAGCTGGAAGACAAATAAGAGCTAATATTTAAGACAGTGCAAAATCAAACATGAGGCGTCTTGCTGAAAATTTAAGGTGAGGACAGGGGATAATTGGATTTTGTAAATTAAAACTTGGTGGATCTTGCATTGAATACTTTTAGAAGAGTGCTGGGGAAAATACCTAATTAGCATACAATGAAGAGTACATGGGAGGGGGCCCGCATTGTGGCATAGTAGGCTAAGCCTCCGCCTGTGGTGCTGGCAATCCATATGTGTGCAGGTTCATGTTCTGGCTGCTCCTCTTCTGATCCAGCTCTCTACTGTGGCCTAGAAAAGCAGTGGAATATGACCCAAGTGCTTGGGCCCCTGCACCTGCGTGGAGACCCAGAAAAAGCTCCTGGCTCCTGGCTTTGGATCAGCCCAGCTCCAGCTGTTGTGGCCCTGGAGAGTGAACCAGTGGATGGAAGACTTTTTTGTCTGTCTCTCCCTCTCTGTATAACTCTACCTCTCAAATATATAAACAAAATCTTTTTTAAAAAGTACATGGGAGATGTTTTGTTATAAAAGACTGCAAGAAAGTGAGGTAGCAGATGAGAGAGCACTGGTATTTGTGATTATTAACGGAAATGATCCAGCAGAATAGAAACTGTTACTAGATTAGAGAAGGCACATGTTAGGAGAGTGAGGGACTTTTCATTAAGACTAATGGGAGGCTGGCGCCGTGGCTCACTAGGTTACTCCTCTGCCTGCGGCACTGGCATCCCATATGGGCACCAGGTTCTAGTCCCAGCTGCTCCTCTTCCAGTCCAGCTCTCTGCTTTGGCCTCGTGTAGTAGTGGAGGACAACCCAAGTCCTTGGGCCCCTGCACCCGTGTGGGAGACCAGGAAGAGACTCCTGGCTCCTGGCTTCGGATCAGCGTAGCTCTGGCCGTTGCGGCCATTTGGAGTGTGAACCAACGAAAGGAAGATCTTTCTCTCTGTCTCTCTCTCTCACTGTTTATAAAATCTACCTGTCAAATAAGTAAATAAATAAATAAATCTTAAAAAAGGCTAATTGGAGTCAGAATCAGTATATGGACAGAATTTGGCTGTGGGGAGAGAAAGAACTGTTGATCAATTTTAAACAACGAAAAAAACTCAGATGTTTCCAAGAAGGAAGAAAAATAAAGTAGATCTCTTATGATCACCTTCATTTTCTAAGATAGTAAATAAAATCACCATTTGGTAAAAGAAAGGAGACACTAGGGGGTTGAGAGCTTCACAAGAGAATAAAAGAACTGAAAAAACTGTTTGGTGACAGTGTTGTGGTACAGCAGATTAAGCCATGGCTTGTGGTGCCCACATCCTATGTCTAAGTGACAGAGTCCCAACTCTTCTGCTTCTGAACCAGCTTCCTGCTAATGGGGCTGCGGAGAATCGTGTAATGGTTCAAGTACATGAGTCCTTGCCACCCACAGGGAAGAACCCGATGGAGTTCCTGGGTCCTGGTTTTGCCCTGGGCCAGTCCTGGCTGGGAGGGCATTGGCGAGTAAAATCATGGGTGGATGTTCTCTCTATTCTCTCTCTCACACTCTCTCTCTCTCCCTCTCCCTCCCCCTCCTCCTCTCTGTCTCTCTCCCCTTTTCTATCACTCTACATTATAAATAAACAAATATTTTCTAAAAGTTCTTTGGTTTGTCTTGTTGTTTCTAAGAGAACCCTCCTAGTTCTGAGAAATAATATGAGATTTGAAGCATAAAATAATATGATCCTTTATTTGCTTAGTCCTCTGAATCCACATCCCGTTTAATAGCTTTAGTGCAGATGGAGAATCTGAGAAAATCTGGTAAAATCATAATTGACTTGGGCCACTAGAGTATAATTGAGAGCACAATGGCCAGCATGCTGTGAAAAATCACTCCAAAGGTTT
Organism: Oryctolagus cuniculus; assembly: GCF_964237555.1. Taxonomy (NCBI): domain Eukaryota; kingdom Metazoa; phylum Chordata; class Mammalia; order Lagomorpha; family Leporidae; genus Oryctolagus; species Oryctolagus cuniculus. The sequence goes on from NC_091445.1 coordinate 26,762,421, forward strand.
TCGAGTAAATGTATGTAGAATGATTGACTCTATCTGCCTTGCCTTACTTCTAAGTCTGGCTGCATATGTCACACACAGCTTTTGTGAATTATGGCAATTTTTCTCAGGCAAGAATTTAATAGCTGTAAAAGTTTTCTCCTGAATATTCTAAAGAAGTTCTTTCTCATCTATTTACCTGGTATGAAAGTTGAAGTCTGTCTTAATATGTGGTATCTATTGAATGGGAAGAACACATATTTTCTTTCTCAAATTTATATCATGCTGTATCTTAAAGTCAGTGCTCTTTCATTCATTATCTGCATGGCCACTATAGGGAACTGAGTTTGGGATTCTTGATAATAATCCAGTCTAATATTTTCAGTGTGGACAGTACTTAAATTAAACTGAAAGGTATAAATATACATTGTGGAAATACAGTAAAAACTGGTTGTGAATAATATCCATTTGATTTTTTTACAAATAGATAAATCTCTGGCATATAAAATACTATTACTTAAATTCCAGATGCATAAAGATGTGTGCTTAATTAAAAACATCAAAATATTGTATCACAGTTCACAATGCTTATACCTATACTTATTTTTATATTTTAAGTGTATAGCCCCCAATTACACATATTAGATATGCAGTAGAGACATTCAGTTAGCTACAGTTCACTTTAAAAAGAATAAATACTAATATATTGAATGTACTTTAAAATTCCCATGATCTGGAATAACCTGCATTTTCAGCACCTATTACGTTGAACTTTCCCAACTTTGTTTCACGTTAGCAGGCTGCTACTAGGATCTTCTTGCTGATTTCTACTTAGCTCCAAAAGTACGACTTATGTAAAATGTGAAAATAAAAGCAACTTGCATAGCCACATCTCCTGGTAGGCTCATCCAACTAGTAATTTATTTTTTGCAACATCATCACAGCAATGTTACTTAAAACACAACTGATAATGTAAGAAAAGGTGAGAAATGAAATGGAAGACTGAAAGAAGACTGATTGGCTTTACCTTGACTTCACACGGTGTTTTATTTTCACTCACTTCAGAGTAAAGAAAACTTACCCATCCAGTAGGCAATAAATTTATGTTTAGCATAACCAAGTTCACAGGTGTTAAATTATCCACAAAACGACTCTTGGGAGTAATCCAAACTTAATAAGAATGGACGGGAATGTTATTTTAAAAAGAACATGAAGCCAAACATCTGACATGTATCTTGGATTCAGTTCACAATAATGTGTCAGTGTTTCTCTGCTATTTTTATAGATAGGAAATGTATTTTTGCTTCTATTCTCAGTTCTCTTTCTTTCCCAAAGAAAGCCAAATATTAGGAGAACTGGACTAGTTTTTTTTTTTTTTTTTTTTTGTAACCTCTTTATAAAGACCGAGTTATTTTTAGGCCCTTGCTATTTCTACCATTAAGCCCGTGTGACAAAGCATATTTTGAAAGGGACCTTGGCTGATAAAATGCTTTCACAATGCAAGTAGGTGAGTATTTCTTTATTTCTGGTATAATACAACTATCAAATTTCAAAAACCTCTAGAAATGGCTGCCTGCCAGTCTTCAGTACTCAGTCCCTTAACGTCCCTTGATAGTTAGGGTTTGCTGTCTGCCATTACACTGGGTTCTTGGCCGAGGCCTCTTCCAATTCCTGGGGCTTTGGGAGTCACAGCCTTGGGCTCTGTTGGAGCTCTCGTTGAGCATCTGCCATGCCAGAAAGCTCAGAGTTGCCACAGGCAGCAGTGGATCCCTGCCTAGGCTAGTGTTGTGAGATGCGTGAGATCCAGAGTGCCACAGGGCTGGAGGCACAAACTCTGGTTGCCAAGCTGACAAGTGCAGCTGTTTATTAATTTCTATGACTATCTGTGCTACCAGCACCTTTGTAGCATCAAGTGAAATGCATGGAACCTCTGAGTTACTAAGAGTCAGTTGAGCACTGGAGAAACCAAAATCCTCAGTATCAGGTTTAGAGAAGAACCAGTCCTACACACTAGAGCACAGATGACTATCTTGGTTCCATTACTTCTCATATCAGTTATCGTTACTCAACATGCGTCAAAGATCCAGACATGCTTTATGCATATATTTTGCATTCTGCATAACAACTTATGGATAGCTATAGAAAAACAGTTTAAAAGTTGTGAAATTGAAGGAAAGATACCTTTAAGACATTTGCTTTGTGTCAAGGGTTGTGGGTGAGAGAACTGGAATTGGAACGTAGGTACTTATGACACCATAACTCCTGTGTCATCCTACTTTTCCAGTGACATCAAATGTTTATTCTGACTCCCAGGGATCATTAGAGCAGAGAGGATTTAGGTCTCCACTCTTCTAGAACCTAGGGTGTGGGTTTTTTTAAAGGACCTGGATTAGAATCAGAATTAGTTCTGATCAAATCTTCAGTAATAATTATAACACCATGGATTTGAAGCTTGTATTACTCAGAATTACTTTCTTTTAACTCTTTCACTGAAGTTTTTCTATCAGTGCCTCCACATTGCACTATGGGCCAGGATTAGGCATTAGAAAAATCGATTACTTAAAAGAGGGACTTAGAAAAGGAAGGTGCATTAAAAATAACTGACCAGGGGCCCTAACCACTGATATGAATGAGACCTTTGGAATCAACATTATTTGTGTAATACCGTTCGGCCATTGAGAATATTTATGCATTCAAATATTTGCTACATAAGCCATGGCAAAATTTGCACTAGGAATATATATGGATGTACAATTTTCATTGATAGGCATGTCACATGTCATTGTGTTAACTAGACACATGGCTGAGAAGCCTTATTAAAACACACACACACAAACACACACATACACACACATTCACACACACACACACACACACACAGGGGCAGGCTCAGTTAGGACCCAGGAATGTTTCTTGTTTTCTATTCCATACCACTAGGTAAAGTAGACACAAGTATTTTCAAGAAAGTCTTTTGATTATGGAAGAGCTCACTTCTAAGAATGACAGTTCATCATTTGGTCACTTCTTGGGCTGAATGTTATTATGGTAAAATGATCTTATTTCCCTCTCTCTCTCTCTCTCTCTCTCTCTCTCTTTCTCTCCCTCTTTCTCACTCTGCCTTTCAAATGGATAAAATTAAATGAACACTAAGCTAGGAAAATCATGACTATAATACATATTTATTTGTTTAAAGACCCAACACAAAGGGAGACGCTAAATAAATATATCTTGAGCATACATTCTACCATCTTCAAGAACCAATTGTTAATGTAATAACGGCAGGACATTTTTAAATAAAGGCAAAAGAATGCTTAATGTAAGAATGATCTTTTCTGACAATCCAGAGATCATGTTGCATGCCACTGAAAGGGAAAAAAATATGAGAATAAGACAGCAAAGCCCATGAACTAGACAATCTCTTCTTTGCTCTCCCATACCATGTCATATATAATCATTTCTAATTCCTGTGGATTTCAGATAGATATTCATATCTACTTAAAATCTTTCCTACCCTCTAGTTAACTCTTACCAATACTTACTTGAAGTGTCATTTCTTTGGGAAAGTTATGTCTCCTGTCCCAGGTGCATGAACCTCTCTGTTATACATTCTCAAAGAGCTGAGATCATTCCCTTGCAAGCAAGCCCTCTTCTCAATCTGTAATTGGATGTTCAATGATGTAGTTACTTGATTGTTTCCCTAGGTAGTCAGAGAAAAAGGAACATGTCTATTTACTTCTCCACACTGGATAGCACGTTGTCAATCAACCATCCTTGATTGATTGAATGAATAAATTATAGAATGAAAGTTTAAATCAGATGTCTGTTAAAAATCAAAGAATACCATTCCAATAATATGATATCATTGATATATTTCTGGTTTGTAATAGAATTTTCTCTATTTCATAAATGTTACTATATTCATATTTTTAAAATTTAAGGCATAAAACTTGGTTTTATATTCATATATAGGGAAATGATTAGTATATGTAAACAGTTTAGCATATTCATCATGTCACATATGAACCTTTTATTTATTCACTTATTTATTTGAGAGGAGGTAAAGAGCAGATTTCCCATTCCATTTCAATCAATAGATGTCTACATGGCCGGAGCAGAGGCAGGGATGAAATTGGGAGAGCTCAATCCACATCCCCTACATGGGGCGTGCAAACCCAGTTACTTTGGTCATCACCACTGGCTCACATTCCCAGGGTGTGCATTTGAAGGAAGTTGGAGTCAGGAGATGGAATTGGAGCCCTGAATACCAACCAGCTACTCCAACATGGCACGTGGGCATCTTAACCAACAAATCAATCACTAGAATTGACTCCCACCCTTAGATACCTTGTGTGTGTCTGTGTGTGAGTGTGTGTGTGTGTGTGTGTGTGTAAGGAGGGAGAAATAAGAACACCTAGAACCTACTCTCAGAAAATGCCTAATATACAAAATCATTAACTATAGTCCTGTTATTTTATTTTAGATCTGTAAATTTATTGATTCTATATCATTGTAACTTTGTACATTTTGACCTACATCTCCCCCTTATTCTTCCCTCTCAAGCCTCTAGTAATCACCATTCTATTCCTTACTTCTATGTATTCTAATACAAATATCCGCATTTAAGACAGATTATTAAACATTCATCTTTCAGCGTGTGGCTTATTATCCTTATCATAACATTCATCATTTAATATTCAGAAGAAGTATTATATTTTTCCAACACCCAGGGAATGTTGGTCCTCTTTCCCCAAGTACTTATGTTGTGGGTGACCCCTGGGGTGCTTCTGGCATCCTCTTTTAGAAAAATCCCTGGTGTCAGAATGAAGGACATGCAGGGAAGACCTGATCCAACCCGCAGCTTGAAGCTAATCTATCAAGCAATACAGGGAAGAGAACACTCATCACTTGCTCTCAGAGAATCACTGGAACTTTGGAGTTGTTTATTAAACAAATTTTTTTTTTCCACAAATTGCTGACCGGTAGAGCTATGTATGCTTTCTCTCAAATGTATCACCAAAGGGTCAAAGACATGATTTGGTTTGTAATTATACTAAGTGTATGTGAGTAGTTATTTGCTCATATCTCAGCTGTAGTATTTTACTATATGTAATAGTATGTGTTCTGAAGTTAATTTTTTTAAAATACATTCAAGGGCCGGCGCCGTGGCTAAGTAGGCTAATCCTCCGCCTTGCGGCGCTTGCACACTGGGTTCTATCCCGGTCAGGGCGCCGGATTCTGTCCCGGTTGCCCCTCTTCCAGGCCAGCTCTCTGTTGTGGCCAGGGAGTGCAGTGGAGGATGGCCCAAGTGCTTGGGCCCTGCACCCCATGGGAGACCAGGAGAAGCACCTGACTCCTGCCATCGGATCAGCGCGGTGCGAAGGCCACAGTGCGCCAGCCGCGGCGGCCATTGGAGGGTGCACGGCAAAGGAAGACCTTTCTCTCTGTCTCTCTCTCTCACTGTCTACTCTGCCTGTCAAAAAATAAATAAATAAAATGCATTCAAAAGAGAGAGAGATAAACAGACAGATATTCAGAAAGAGAGCTTTCTATCCACCGGTTCACTCCGCAATTGCCTGAAATAACCAGAGCTGTGCCAGACTGAATCCAGGAGCTTAGACCTGAACACGGGACTCCCACACGGGTACCAGGACCCAGCTGCTTCAGCCATCATCTGCAGCCTCCCAGGGTTTGCTTTGGCGGGAAGCTGGAGAGAGGAGTCAGAGCCTGGAATCAGACCCAGGGTTACTAATGTGGGCACAGGTGTCTCAACCAGCATCTTAACTGCTAGGCCAGACACCTGCCCCTGAACTTGTTTTACAATGAATAACATAAATAGAACAACTAGAAGGGTTTTTAAAAATTTTTTTTAAAAAAGATGTATTTGAGATGCAGAGTGACAGTTTTTGAAAAGTGAGTAAATGGCACTCATTTGTCACTCAAAGTAACTTCAAAAAGAATTTTCCAACCCAATTCTTAAACTGAAGAACAAAAAGAAATAATTGCATTGATAAGCTTTTATAGTTTATTTTTAGTGATTTGATAGGCTTAATGAGAGACTTCTTCAGAATTATTAGTCACTTTGTATTTGATATCTGCTTGATAGCATATATTATTCAACGTTCTGTTAACTTAGATTCTACGTTCTTTAGGCTTTGTATGACAAACATTTCTCTGTACTAATCCAGTTAATTGTTTCTCTGCATAAAATGGAAATTGAATCTAAACCAAAAACTTGCTTATAAAATAGGTTCAGGGGTCTATGACTAGTGCAAAGGTTCACATTTCAACTAACAGTCAAAACAGTTTTGTTAGAAATACCTGCATTCTTTATAGCTGTTGAATTGCCATGACATTATGAAAAAAACATCAGGCCATGTGGATATGAGTGAGAAGACAGTGAAGGGAAAGCCCAGGGACCACATATCCCCCACTCTGCCTTCACTGCAAGGGGACGTGTCCTCCTGCCAGTCCTGGAGTCACTAACTAGGACTCCCTTGCCATCAGCATTCATAAGAAAGTTTGCCTGGGCTAAGGGTCCTTCGGCCGAGACACTTAGGCTCTGTCTACATTGCACAACCTTTTAATGACTTGTTCATTTTTTGTAGCCCTGGCCTTTGGCACGATGGCTAATGGCCACTGTATTGTGCCTTGTGTCTGCCACATTAATGTTTGTCATCAGCAGGGGTTGGATTTGAAAAGGAATTAGAACTCTTTTAATCGTAATGCTTTTGAGGGTATGATAGTCTGATTTTTCTATTATTATCATCAATCTGAGATGAAGAAAAGATTGCATGGAAGTAACATTAGCATTTCCTTCCATAATCAAAGTTCAGTTGTTAGAAAAAGATTTTTAAATTCAAATTGGTACTTAGTGCCCTCTTCACAACTGAGGAATGAGGAAATCAAAACATCAAGAGAGAAACACTGAGTTAGCTATGCTGACATTCTTATGTTCACCTGCAAGAAGGCTGGGGCTTAGGGCCAAGCTACAAGTGTAGTGTGTGGTGGTAAGCACAGGGCAGTTTGGAGGGAGATAAAAGGAAACTGAAATAGTGAATGACTTTCTCAGTCCTTCTGCAAGCATTTTCCATAGTGTCTTCAGGAACTGTACCTGGTATAGATTTCTTTTTGGTTGGTCAGTTCCCCATTGCCATGTATATTGTTGCCAGTAAGCAGTTCATGCACAGTTGAAAGATGTCTGCGAAAGACTTGTCTAAGTGTCTTTACTGTGTCTTCCTTGTCCCTCCATTCCTTTGCTAGAACTCACAGAAATACCACACAGCCTGCATCCTTCCCCTAAGGACAGAATTATTTCCAGCTTTCTCTTCCTCTCTCACCTCTAATGTAGTTTCTTAGAAAACCCTAGTGAGTATACCTACAAATTATCCCCTGAGGAATTATTATTCCTTCCTAGACCTGATTGATCATCTCTTCCTGGGATTGTTAAAATAGAACCCCACTTAATCTCCCTGGCATTTGTTCACTTGTTGCTTCTGCTGTCTAAAATCCACACAGAAATCAGATTATGTATCAAGTATCAAAGTGCACATTGCATCATATGTTTTTGTGCAAGATCTTACAGTTTGTCATATTTTTCTCTGATTAAGGGCCAAAACCCTTATAATGGTCCATATTGTCTCTATGATATGCCCAGAACCCTGAAAGTAGACAAAATTTTGTTTTTTTTCCCCTTTACTGATATATCCATATTGCCCTAATGTGAGCACAAGATAGGCACTCTATAAGTGTCGATCTATGAATAAATGTTTAAGATGCTGATGAGCCCAGATCTGTCCTAAAACGCTGTAACGAGTGGCTAACATTGGAGCATCTCATGGGTGGAGTTGTCTGACTACCTTCATGACCTCTCTTGGGACAAAAATGAAGGAACCCAAAGCATGCACAGTCTGAACATCCATATATTATTAGAGTTAGTGATCCTAGTGCCAATTAAGTCCTATTTTGCTATCTCATTTGAAACACTGAAGACACCTACGTTTGATTTCCAACAGAGATGTAATAGAACCCCTTTCCCCCTCCTTCTCTTTCCCTTCCCCCTCCTCTCTCTCTCCTGCCTTCTTCTTTATTAAATAATCAACTTACAAGATTAAGCTGTGTTACATTTTCCTAAGGAAAGACGTGTATTCACCAGAAACAACTACTTTATTCAATTTATCCAAGCATATTCCAAAGTGAATTTGCTGAGCAAATTTACTATTGCTTTTTGGCTATGAAAATTTTGCATTACTGTGACAAAAGTTGCCTCATGATACCAAACCAAGGAAATGGAATATATTGTAATAGAATTTAATACAATAGGAAATAAATTTATGCTACTATAAATATCACAACATTGTACTATCCCTATATTATTCCTAAGCAGTGAAAGGCAGTGGGGAAATTTAAAAAAAAAAACTGGAAATTATGAAAGTCTTTAGGATATGATGAATTTATTACTATATCAAACAATCTTCCACTTGCTCCCAAACTATATGACTTAAAGGGCAAATGATTACAAGGAAAGAAGTTGAGCATCAGTCATTTCTTTTTTTTATTTTTTTATTTTTTTTTTTTTATTTTTTAAAGATTTATTTATTTGAAAAGCAGAGTTACAGAGAGACAAAGGGATATAAAGATCTTCCATCCACTGGTTCACTCCCCACTGGCTGCAACATCAGGGACTGTGCCAATCCGAAGCCAGGAGCCAGGAGCTTCCTCCAGGCCCCCCACGCAGGTGCAGAAGCCCAAGGACTTGGGCCATCTTCTATCACTTTCCCAGGCCATAGCCGTGAGCTGGATCGAAAGTGGAGCAGCCGGGTCTGAAACCGGCGCCTATAAGGGATGCTGATGCTTCACGCCAGGGTGTTAACTCACTGTGCCACAGCGCCGGCCCCAGATTTATTGAATTTCAAGTCCCACCTGCAGTTGCCTTCACAGGGCTGGAGCAAATGATTTTGTGGTCTGGACATTTCCCACCACTACTAGCATGTGCTGTGCTGCTAAGCTATGATGTTAGGGAGGTTAGGTATATTAAATGCATTTTTTTTTGACAGGCAGAGTGGACAGGGAGAGAGAGAGAGACAGAGAGAAAGGTCTTCCTTTGCCGTTGGTTCACCCTCCAATGGCCACCGCAACCGAAGGCAGGAACCAGGTACTTATCCTGGTCTCCCATGTGGTGCAGGGCCCAAGCACTTGGGCCATCCTCCACTGCCTTCCCGGGCCACAGCAGAGAGCTGGCCTGGAAGAGGGGCAACTGGGACAGAATCCGGCGCCCCGACTGGTACTAGAACCCGGTGTGCTGGCGCCTCAAGGTGGAGGATTAGCCTACTGAGCCACGGCGCTGGCCAAAATGCATATTCAATTCATGATAAGTTCAACTTACCATGGGTTATTGGGACATAACTCCATGGTAGATCAAGGAACATCTGTATAACAAGTGATACATTACAAAAAGGGACAGAATCAGAAGACAAAATCTGACACAATGCCAACAACCGTGCTAGACTCTAGCTCGCCTGCATCAAAAATTGATCTGTCAGTCAAAAACCTTAAGAGTTAGGTGCACAAGTGATTTTTCCTACAGCTCTAGGCAGAGCAGCCACGGTAGGCCAGATCTGGTGCTGGGCACCCCCTGGCTGGGTGACAGGGGTGCGTCTCCTCCAGGTGATGGTGGCAAAGGGAGCTCGCACCACTGTGGCCGTGTGGGCAGCCAGGATTTCATAAGCTGGACCAGGGACTCCACCCAACCAGCCATGTAGTCCCTGTGATACTGGGAACACCTCCTGCCCGTCCTCTCCCATGCTGCATATACTATTAACTGGGCTGAAGCAAAAGGAACAGAGATGGGACTTGAACTTAGGCACTTGGGCATGGGATGTGGGAGTCCCAAGTGGCATCTTAACTGCTAGACCAAATGCCTGCCCTTAAGTTCACCATTTAAAAGTACAAAGTTCAGGTATGTTCAATAAATTTACAGAATTGCTCAACCATCACAACTAACTAACCACAACACATTTTCATCAAACCAAAAAATGATCCCATACCGATGAGCCATCACTCCCCACTCTCTTTTTTTTTTTTTTTTTTTTTTTTTATCTTTTATTTAATGAATATAAATTTCCAAAGTACGTCTCATGGGTTACAATGGCTTTTCCCCCCATACCGTCCCTCCCACCCACCACCCTCCCCTTTCCCACTCCCTCTCCCCTTCCATTCACATCAAGATTCATTTTCGATTATCTTAGTATACAGAAGATCAGCTTAGTATACCTTAAGTAAGGATTTCAACAGTTTGTTCCCACACAGAAACATAAAGTGAAAAATAATGGATGATTTTTTTTAAATAATGATGTAATCAGATCAGACCTATTGTCATGTTTAATCCCAGTGAGAGTCAAGTTGGGAATTGATAGTTTCTTTTTTTTTTTTTTTTTTTTTTTTAACAGAAGATCAGTTTAGTGTACATTAAGTAAAGATTTCAACAGTTTGCACCCCCATAGAAACACAAAGTGAAATATACTGTTTGAGTACTCGTTATAGCATTAAGCCTCAGTGTATAGCACATTAAGGACAGAGATCCTACGTGAGGAGTAAGTGCACAGTGACTCCTGTTGTTGACTTTACAAATTGACACTCCTGTTTATGGCATCAGTAATCTCCCTATGCACCAGTCATGAGTTTCCAAGGCTATGGAAGCCCCTTGAGTTCTCCGACTCTTATCTTGTTTAGACAAGGTCATAGTCAAAGTGGAGGTTCTCTCCTCCCTTCAGAGAAAGGCACCTCCCTCTTTGAAGACCTGTTCTTTCCACTGGGATCTCACTCACAGAGATCTTTTGCCAGAGTGTCTTGGCTTTCCATGCCTGAAATACTCTCATGGGCTTTTCAGCCAGATCCGAGTGCCTTTAGGGCTGATTCTGAGGCCAGAGTGCTATTTAGGACATCCGCCATTCTATGAGTCTGCTGAGTATCTCACTTCCCATGTTGGATCACTCTCCCCTTTATTTATTCTATCGGTTAGTGTTAGCAGATACTAGACTTGTTTATGTGCTCCCTTTGACTCTTCGTCCTTTCATTATGATCAATTGTGAACTGAAATTGATCACTTGGAATAGTGAGATGGCATTGGCACATGCCACCTTGATGGGATTGAATTGGAATCCCCTAGTATGTTTCCAACTCTACCAATTGGGGCAAGTCAGCCCGAGCATGCCCCAAATTATACATCTCTTCCCTCTCTTATTCCCACTTTTATGTTTAACAGGGATCACATTTCAGTTAATTTTCAACACTTAAGAATAACTGTGTGATAATTACAGAATTAAACCAGTCATATTAAGTAGAACAGATAAAAAAAAATACTATGAGGGATAATGTATTAAGTTGTCCATTAGCAGTCAGGGCTATGCTGATCAAGTCACCATTTCTCATAGTGTCCATTTCACTTCAGGAGGTTTCCTTTTTGGTGTTCAGTCAGTTGTCACCGATCAGGGAGAACATATGGTATTTGTCCCTTTGGGACTGGCTTACTTCACTCAGCATGATGTGTTCCAGATTCCTCCATTTTGTTGCAAATGACTGGATTTCGTTGTTTCTTACTGCGGTATAGTATTCTAAAGAATACATATCCCATAATTTCTTTATCCAGTCTACCATTGATGGGCATTTAGGTTGGTTCCAGGTCTTGGCTATTGTGAATTGTGCTGCAATAAACATTAGGGTGCAGACCGCTTTTTTCTTTATCACTTTAAACTCCTTTGGGTAAATTCCAAGGAGTGGGATGGCTGGGTCGAACGGTAGGGTTATATTCAGGTTTCTGAGGAATCTCCAGACTGATTTCCATAGTGGCTTGACCAGTTTGCATTCCCACCAACAGTGGGTTAGTGTCCCTTTTTCCCCACATCCTCGCCAGCATCTGTTGTTGGTAGATTTCTGTATGTGAGCCATTCTAACCGGGGTGAGGTGAAACCTCATTGTGCTTTTGATTTGCATTTCCCTGATTGCTAGTGACCTTGAACATTTTTTCATGTGCCTGTTGGCCATTTGGATTTCCTCTTTTGAAAAATGTCTATTGAAGTCCTTGGCCCATCTCTTAAGTGGGTTGTTGGTTTTGTTTTTGTGGAGTTTCTTGATCTCTTTGTAGATTCTGGTTATTAACCCTTTATCTGTTGCATAGTTTGCAAATATTTTTTCCCATTCTGTTGGTTGTCTCTTCACTCTCCTGACTGTTTCTTTTGCAGTACAGAAACTTCTCAATTTGATGCAATCCCAATAGTTGATTTTGGCTTTGACTGTCTGTGCCTCCCGGGTCTTTTCCAGAAATTCTTTGCCTGTGCCAATATCTTGAAGGGTTTCTCCAATGTTCTCTAATAACTTAATGGTGTCAGGACGTAGATTTAGGTCTTTAATCCACGTTGAGTGGATTTTTGTGTAAGGTGTAAGGTAGGGGTCTTGCTTCATGCTTCTGCACGTGGAAATCCAGTTTTCCCAGCACCATTTATTGAATAGACTGTCCTTGCTCCAGGAATTAGTTTTAGATCCTTGATCAAATATAAGTTGGCTGTAGATGTTTGGATTGATTTCTGGTGTTTCAGTTCTGTTCCATTGGTCTATGCATCTGTTTCTGTACCAGTACCATGCTGTTTTGATTACAACTGCCCTGTAGTATGTCCTGAAATCTGGTATTGTGATGCCTCCGGCTTTGTTTTTGTTGTACAAGATTGCTTTAGCTATTCGAGGTCTCTTGTGCCTCCATATGAATTTCAGCATCATTTTTTCTAGATCTGCGAAGAATGTCTTTGGTATCTTGATTGGGATTGCATTGAATCTATAAATTGCTTTTGGGAGAATGGACATTTTGATGATGTTGATTCTTCCAATCCATGAGCATGGAAGATTTTTCCATTTTTTGGTATCCTCTTCTATTTCTTTCTTTAAGGTTTTGTAATTTTCATCGTAGAGATCTTGAACGTCCTTGGTTAAGTTTATTCCAAGGTATTTGATTGTTTTTGTAGCTATTGTGAATGGGATTGATCTTAGCAGTTCTTTCTCAGTCATGGCATTGCTTGTGTATACAAAGGCTGTTGATTTTTGTGCATTGATTTTATATCCTGCCACTTTGCCAAACTCCTCTATGAGTTCCAATAGTCTCTTAGTAGAGTTCTTTGGATCCTCTAAGTACAGAATCATATCGTCTGCAAAGAGGGATAGTTTGACTTCTTCCTTCTTGATTTGTATTCCTTTGATTTCTTTTTCTTGTCTGATGGCTCTGGCTAAAACTTCCAGAACTATGTTAAATAGCAGTGGTGAGAGTGGGCATCCCTGCCTGGTGCCAGATTTCAGTGGAAATGCTTCCAACTTTTCCCCATTCAATAGGATGCTGGCTGTGGGTTTTTTATAAATTGCTTTGATTATATTGAGGAATGTTCCTTCTATACCCAATTTGCTTAGAGTTTTCATCATGAAAGGGTGTTGAATTTTATCAAATGCTTTCTCTGCATCAATTGAGATAATCATATGGTTTTTCTTCTGCAGTCTGTTAATGTGGTGAATCACATTGATTGATTTGCGAATGTTGAACCATCCCTGCATACCAGGGATGAATCCCACTTGGTCTGGGTGGATGATTTTCCTGATGTGTTGTTGTATTCTATTGGCCAGAATTTTATTGAGGATTTTTGCATCTATGTTCATCAGGGATATTGGTCTGTAATTTTCTTTCAGTGCTGCATCTTTCTCTGGCTTAGGGATTAAGATGATGCTGGCTTCATAGAAAGAATTTGGGAGGATTCCCTCTTCTTCGATTGTTCTGAATAGTTTGAGAAGAAATGGGATTAGTTCTTCTTTAAATGTCTGGTAGAATTCAGCAGTGAATCCATCTGGTCCTGGGCTTTTCTTTGTTGGGAGGGCCTTTATTACTGTTTCAATTTCTGTTTCAGTTATGGGTCTATTTAGGTTTTCGATGTCTTCATGGTTCAATTTTGGTAGATTGCATGTGTCCAGGAATCTATCCATTTCTGATAGGTTTTCCTGTTTGCTGGCATACAGGTCCTTGTAGTAATTTCTGATGATTCTTTTTATTTCTGTGGTGTCTGTTGTTACGTTTCCTTTTTCATCTCTGATTTTATTGATTTGGGTCTTTTCTCTTCTTTTTTTAGTTAGTTGGGCCAATGGGGTGTCAATTTTGTTTATTTTTTCATAAAACCAGCTTCTCGCTTGGCTGATTTTTTGTAATGTTTTTTTGGATTCAATCCTGTTAATTTCTTCTCTGGTTTTAATTATTTCTCTTCTCCTACTAGATTTGGGTTTGGTTTGCTGCAGTTTTTCTAGGTCCTTGAGGTGCGCTGAAAGCTCATTTATTTGGTACCTTTCCAATTTCTTGATATAGGCACCTATTGCTATAAATTTGCCTCTCAATACTGCTTTTGCTGTATCCCATAAGTTTTGATATGTTGTGTTGTTGTCTTCATTTACTTCCAGAAAGTTTTTGATTTCTCTTTTGATTTCTTGAATGACCCAGTGTTCATTCAGGAGCATGTTGTTCAGTCTCCATGTGTTTGCATACTTTCTGGGGTTTCCTGAGTTGCTAATTTCCAGCTTCATCCCGCTGTGGTCTGAGAAGCTGCATGGTATGATTCTAATTCTTTTAAATTTGCTGAGATTTGCTTTATGTCCTAGTATGTGATCAATCCTAGAGAAGGTTCCATGCGCTGCTGAGAAGAATGTGAAGTCTGTAGATGTAGGGTTGAAAGTTCTGTAGATATCTGTTAGATCCATTTGGGCAATAGTGTCAATTAAATCTGCTGTTTCCTTGTTGATCTTCTGTCCGGATGATCTGTCTATTTCTGAGAGTGGAGTATTGAAGTCCCCCAGTACTATTGTATTGGAATCTAAATCTCCCTTTAAGTCCCTTAACATATCTTTTAAATAGACCGGTGCCCTGTAATTAGGTGCATATACATTTATAATAGTTACATCTTCCTGTTGAATTGAACCCTTAATCATTATATAGTGTCCCTCTTTGTCTCTCTTAACAGTTTGTGTATTAAAGTTTATTTTGTCTGATATTAATATGGCTACACCTGCTTTTTTTTGGTTTCTGTTGGCATGGAATATCTTTTTCCAACCTTTCACTTTCAGTCTGCATGCCTCTTTGTTAGAGAGATGTGTTTCTTGTAGGCAACAAATAGTTGGGTTGTGTTCTGTGAGCCAGTCAGCTAAACGGTGTCTTTTAACTGAAGAATTCAGACCATTAATGTTCAATGTGACAATTGATACGTAGTGACTTTGCCCTGCCATTTTCCCGGAAATATTTTCTAGTATATGCTTTGAGCTTCCCATGCTCTTTTACTGGTAGGTGTTCTTCCTTTCCCTTCTTTCATATTGATGGCCGTGTTTCTGTGTTTCTGAGTGTAGCACATCTTTAAGTATCTTTTGCAGGGCCGGACGAGTGGCCACAAAGTCTTTCAATTTCTGTTTGCTATGAAAGGTCTTTATTTCACCTTCATTCACAAATGAGAGCTTGGCAGGATATAATATTCTGGGCTGGCAATTTTTCTCTCTTAGCACCTGTGCTATGTCTCGCCATTCCCTCCTAGCTTGTAGGGTTTCTGATGAGAAGTCAGCTGTGAGTCTGATTGGAGATCCTCTGAGAGTAATCTGACGTTTCTCTCTTGCACATTTTAGGATCTTTTCTTTATGTTTCACTGTGGTAAGTTTAATTACCACGTGTCGTGGTGAGGATCTCTTTTGGTCATGTTTATTGGGGGTTCTATGAGCTTCCTGTACTAGGATATCTCTGTCCTTCTCCAAACCTGGAAAGTTCTCTGCTAGTATCTCACTAAAAAGGCCTTCCAATCCTTTCTCTCTCTCCATGCCTTCAGGAACTCCTAGAACTCGAATGTTGGTTTTTTTAATAGTATCCTGTAGATTCCCAACAATATTTTTCAGGTTTCTAATTTCCTCTTCTTTTCTTTGGTTTGACTGTATGTTTTCCTGTGCTCTATCTTCTAAGTCCGATATTCTCTCTTCTGCTTCACCCATTCTGTTTTTAAGGCTTTCTAATGTGTTTGTCATTTGATCTATTGAGCTCTTCATTTCATTTTGATTTCTCTTGACTATTACACTTTCCTGTTCTACTAGTTTCTGAGTTTCATTTTGACTCTTCCTTAAAATTTCATTTTCACGAGAAAGATTTTCAATCTTGTCCATTAAGGATTTCTGTAGTTCAAGGATTTGCTTTTGAAAACTTCTAAATGTTCTTATCATAAATTTTTTGAAATCCGTATCTTGCATTTCTTCTATCTCATCATCTTCATACTCTTGGCTTGGGGTGTTTTGCTTATTTGGAGGCATCATAGTGTCATCGTTGATCTTGCTCCCTCTATTTCTGTGTTTGTTACTCGGCATACTTAATTCTTCTTGCGTCACTGTGCGCTTTTTTTTTTTCTTTTTTTTTTTTTTTATACTGTGTCAGTGTTGAGTGGACTGCCTGCTGTTGGAGGAGCCTTGGAGGCTTGAGATGGGTGCGGCCTGAGAGCTCTGCCTGGTTCTTCCTGGTTAAGGGTGTGCAAAGGTGACACCCTCAGGTTATGCGTGGTAAATCTCTCTCTTTTTATTTATTTATTTATTTTATTTATTCAGGGGGTAAGTAACACTGCAGGGCAGGGCTGTGCAGAATTGATGGTATTTAGCTTCCAGTCTTTGGCTCCTCTGGACTCCCACTGGGTTGCCTAGGCTACTGAATTGTAGTGACTCAGTTCCTTAACTCTCCCCCACTGATATGTAAATCCAAAGAGGAGGCCTGCTCTTTGTCTCTTGGGAATTCTTCAAGTCTTGCAGCCTTGTAACCTTTGCAAGGTTAGGGGGAAGAGAAACCCGAAGCTTTTTTTTTCCTTCTTTCTGGTAGTGAGTTTGCTGCACTTTCCGGCCCCCCTCTAGATTCTGACCCCCGTTTCCCCACCAATGTCTCGGGTTATTGGGCTCACCTCCCCTTCCAGCGCCGATGTGTGGACTCGGAGCCCTGAGCGTCTCAAGTCTCCCCGCTGTTTTCTGTGTGGCGTGCACTCTCCTTGGAGCACTGTCGCGCAGACCCTGGGGCTTCTGCGGCTGGGTCCCGCGACTTTGCTTCCGTGCGGTGGGCGACCTTGTTCTCCCAGTAGGTCGTCCGATTCACGCCTGCTCCATTCAGAAGGGTTTCCCCTGCAATTTTTGTTTGGTTCTATTTTCTGCGGCTACCGTAACTCCCCTTTTATTAAACTAAATTTTCCCGGACTATCGGTGCGCGCCCTCACTATTCCGCCATCTTGGCTCCGCCTCCATCAGTCATTTCTTAACTTATTTGGACCCAATGTATTGATAAACATACTTTTCTGAGAAATCAAATCAGATAGCAAGGCTAAATATTCCAAGATTGTATCCAAGAAATTAAGTTACTTGTGTGACATCAGTAGCATTCTTTAGAAGTACTGGAACAGAATTATATCTTTACTTACAATTTTTCCAAACCAAATACTAATTCTTGATTAACCAAGAACAGCAACACTTCCTCTAGTATTTGAGTCATGTACTTGTAAGTGCTATGCTATTTTGACCCAAGGGTCCATTCAATCCATTCCTCTTCACTCCATGCAGCTTTTACTTTCTTAGCTATCTGACTTAGGTGGCATTGTCCAACACTTCAGCCGTGATAGCATCAACTATGCACACTCTAGTCTCTTTGAAAGCAAAATCCTCAGAAATTACTTCTCGAATAATATAGTCTGTTATCTCTTTGAATTTAGACATTCACTTTCCTGGATGCTTTCTGCAAGTCACATCTTGGAGATATGTTATTTCCTAGATATAATATGATGAATATCTTTGTATTCCACTTTCCATTTGTCCTGATAGACATGTATGCATGTGAATAACATACTGCCACCAGGTTATTTATGTGTAACTCATTTTACTTTAAACTACTGCTGATTGCTACTTTTGTTTTCTTAGCACATAGGAACTTTCCTTGGCACTACTTTCTCCCACATTCATCATTTCTAATCCACAACCATGGTTCACTATCTCTCCAAGCACTCGAGAAATATGTCTGCATACCTCAGAAGCTCTGCAATCTTACTACATGCAAGTGCCGTCCTTCCTCAGCCAGATAACTTTCAAGCACTAAATCATCTCTTCCATTAGATTTGCCCCCACTCTGCTAACCCCTGCTGAGCAGCCATGATGAATTCATTTTGATGATGTAACTAGGTGAATGTTGCTTAAACCATTTCTGTTGGTTCTAATTATTCATAAACCCTGCTAACCCTGCCCTTCATCTAACTCTGCAGCTTCAGCTGCTAATTCTTCACCCAGAAATGACAAACCTCTTTCCTCTCTCTTTTCCATTTTCTCTTCTACCAATGACCTTTCATTTGTCTCACAGCTAAATATCTTCACCCATCTCTTTTACTCATTCAGTATTATCCTGTTTAATTTTTGATGACTGTCTATACATCATGTGTATAGTATGATGTATATTGGATGTTGGGACAAGCTAAGTGAATGAAATAATCATCCCCCAAATCCTAATGTTGATCTCCCTGTGTATTTAATACTCAGTTTAAAATTTATAATTTCAAATGACCTGTTGACCAAGATCACTTCCTGTTAATCTGTTTTCTCCTAACATGCTGTACTTTTCCCATCATAATACTTAAAATTATTTGTGGATGGAACTATTTATTCCATTTCTTTCAAACAAATTCAAAGCTGGCTGGCTTATTTATGACTAAATATACTGCATCTAGCAGACTGTAGCACATAGTTGGCACTGAGATTTCTTCAAGAATTCAAATGAAAAATATATGGATACAGCTGAAAAAATTATGTCAAGATACATTTACAAGTGATCTGCACATGACATTGCACTTGTCATATTAGTACACCTGGAAAATTCCTGAAAATGTATTTCAGAAACTTAGTAAAAGGTGGAAGCAAGAACTTAACAAAATGTAAATGAATCATTTGTTGCCTGTGTTTTTACACAAGAAGTCATTTACAAGGTATGATTCAATGGAGCAATATTTATAATAATACATCAAAGACATGTTATTCACACAATTTTATACTATACTCTATGTATTTAAAACCACAAATAAGAGAAAATGTGATATTTTCATTTTTTGATCTGACATTTCATTTAGCATAATAATTTCCAGTTGCATCCATTTTGTTGCGATGCCGAAAGACAAAGGAAATGAAATGGGGTGTGAATAGTGAAGACTCTTGGAGTACTAGTAATGCTTTGTTCTCTTTTTTTGAAGATTTATTTATTTTATTTGAAAGGTAGAGTTACAGAGAGTCAGAGAGAGAGAGAGAGAGGGAGAGAGAAAGAAATTCTTCCATTGGCTGGTTCACCACCAGAAATGGCCACAATGGCCAGAGCTGAGCCATTCTGAAACCAGAACACAGGAGCTTCTTCTGGGTCTCCCACGTGGGTGCATGGACCCAAGGACTTGGCTATCTTCCATTAGTTTCTCAGGCCATAGCAGAGACCTGTACTGGAAGTGGAGCAGTTGGGTCTTGAATCAGCACCCATATGGGATGCCAGCACTGCGGGCAGTGGCTTTACCTGCTATGTTACAGCACCAGCCCCAGTAATATTTTGTTCTTAGTTTGAGTATTGACTGAGTGTGATCACAGGACAAAAATTCATTTATCTGTAAACAGGAGTGCATTTCTTGCTGTATATATTGTATTTCAATAAAGTATTTTAAAAATAGTTTCATTGATATATTTGGAAACTAAAAATACATATTCTATAATTAAATTAAACAGTAGATATTTCACTTTCTAATGTTGATTCTGAGAAATAGTAGGGTATGTTTATGTGGACACTCTTGCTATTCCTACCTTCTCGACCATGGTTTCTATTTGTATAAGAAAGTCAGGGATTATAGGATAAACGTTCATGTTCAGCAGTTTCATGGAGTTTAATATGTAGATGTTTATTTAATTTTCTTTAAAGTACAGGAATGTACATTCACATTTATTATCTTAACGATAAATCAATACCAAGCAGTAACTATGGAAATGTAGATTGCAAAATGAAGGATATTTACAAGAACACATGCTTGGCATTGCCAAAAAGCATAAAACTTTTTGTAAATGCATTATCTTTTG
Source organism: Oryctolagus cuniculus (assembly GCF_964237555.1). Taxonomy (NCBI): domain Eukaryota; kingdom Metazoa; phylum Chordata; class Mammalia; order Lagomorpha; family Leporidae; genus Oryctolagus; species Oryctolagus cuniculus. Next base: position 26,782,551 of record NC_091445.1, read on the forward strand.
AAGAAAGAGGGAACAATATCAGTGTACTATCCACAGGAATCTGAGCCCATCACACTACATTTTTCTTCATTATCACTTTCAAGAAACAGCAGGAGCTTTCCAAAGCCCATATGGAATAGAAAAGAAAGAATGAAGACAACCCGTATATGACACTTCTACATACACGCTGTCAACATGCAGTCTATTTTATTGCATTTTGAAAGGCATACATAGTTACCTTTACATCTCATCAAAACACTGCTTGTTTCCCCAGTAATGCAAATATAGAGCAATGCAGAAAAGGTCGAATTGATATGTCAAGCACTAGATTACATTATGACTTTTTTTACAATTTCAACAAAATGTAGGTCATTTCTTCTTTAATATACAAGTTCTCATTTTTAACATGAAACAAGCTTTGTTTATTTTATTGATTTTTAAAAGATTGATTTATGTATTTGTAAGAGTTATAGAGAGGTAGAGACAGACAGAGAGAAAGGTCTTCCATCCGCTAATTCACTCCCCAAATGGCCGCAACGGATAGGGCTGGACCGATCAGGATCCAGGAGCTTCTTCCAGGTCTCCCATGTGGGTGCAGGGGCCCAAGGACTTGGACATTTTCTACTGCTTTCTCAGGCCATAGCAGTGAGCTGGATTGGAAAGTGGAGCAGCCAGGACTTGAATTGGTGCCCATAAGGGATACTGGCACTGCAGGTGGCAGCTTTACCTGCTACACCAAAGCACCAGGCCCCCTTGGTGTATTATTAATATTAAAAAGCTAAACATTTACTACACAAATAAGAATGAATCCATGAAACTATCACCACATCTATATATTCCCAAACTTTGTCTTGCATAACTGAGACTTCGTAGATTTTGACCATTTGCCCATCACCTTCCCTCCAGCCTCTGTCAACCAACATTCTACCCTCTGCTTCTATGAGTTTTATTATTTTGGATTTCACATAAAAGTGGAGGTGATCCAGTGCTTGTATTTATGTGTGACAGAGTCTCCTTGTTTTTAAAAGCTTAATAATATTCCCTCATGTAATTAAAATATATTTTCTGTATCTATTCTTCTGTCCAGATACACTTAGGTTGTTTCTGTATTTGCTTTTGTGACTAGAAGATATCCCTTCAAGATTTGGATTTTAAATTATTTTGAAAAATATTCAGAAGTGAAATAGTTGCATCCTGGAGAAGATACTTTTTAAAAATTTGTTAAAGTACCTCCTTACTGCTTTCCATAATGGTTGTGCCAGAGTACGTTTCCTGCAATAACATAGCAAGGTTGACTTTTCTCCACATCCTTGCCAGCATTAGTTATTTTTGTCCCTTTGATAATACCAGATGTGAGCTCCATTATTATTTTGAATTTGCATTATGGAAAATGCTGAGTAACTTTTCATGTATCTGTTGATAAGTGTGTACTTCTTTTGAAAATTGTCTATTCAAGCCATATTTCATTTGTATTAGGATTACTTGTGTTTTTGCTTTTGAGTTGTATGAGTACTTTACATATTTTGAATATTAATCTTTTATTAAGTATGTGGCTGGCAGTTACTTTCCATCATTTCATAGGCTGCATTTTACTGATTATTTCCCTTACTATGCAAAAGTGTTTTTTTTGTTAGATTTAATCTCACTTAATTATTTTCTTTTAATTACCTGTGCTTTTGATGTTTTATACAAAAAATCATTCCCAATACTAATTATTTCAATGAGACTTATCTAAAGCTGTGGTTTGAATGTTTTTGTCACCTCTAAAATTCATGTTGAAATTTAATATCTAGTGCAACAATATTAAAGGTATTGTTATAGGAGGTGCTCTACCCTCAGGAATGGGATTCGGCAACCGTACAGAAGGACATGGCAGGGAAAGTACACCCCCTTTTCATCCCTCTATCTTCTCCACCCAGTGAAGATGGATGAGAACAACAAGACAGAGGCTGGAGCAACAATACACCAGCTTGGAAATACAGGCTGAATCCTTACCAGCTACTAAACCTGGGAATCCCTTGACTCCAGCCTTCAGAACAGTGATAAATAAATCTCTATTCTGTTACAAATGCTGCAGACTAAGACATTCCCTATGTTTAATTCTAGTAATTTAGTAGTTTCATGTCTTATACTTATGTCTTTTATCTATTTTGAATTATGTTTGAATAGGATTTAAGATAAAGCCCCATTTTCATTTTTTTGTTTGTGGATATCCAGTTTCCCAATAACATTTATTGAAGAGATAATTCTTTCACTATTTCTATATGTGGTCTTCCTATAGAATATTAGTTTACTACTTACACATAGGTATATTTTTGGACTCTTTATTCTGTTCCGATACTCTGTGTGCCTTTTTATGATAGCACATTATAGCATTTAAACAAGAAAATAGTTTGTGCATTAAAACACAAGTCAGAGAAGTCAACCCTATAAATTCCCTAAATATCAAAATGAAAATAAAAGTATATCATTTAAAATACTCTACATGCATAAATTTGCTAACTCAGATGAAAATGAATCAATTCTTTGGAAGGTCTTATCTTCCAAAATTCACAGAAGAAGAAATGAATAATCCAAATATGCATATAGCTATTAATTAAATTGAATCAATAATAAGAATCTTCTAAAATAAAAATCAGCCAAGATTGACCCCCTAATATAGTCGACTAAATTTTTAAGAAATAGATTGTACCTCATTTCTACAGTCTCTTCAAGAAAATAGAAGCAGAAGGGATACTTCCTAACTCAATCTATGAGGCCAATTTACCCTAATTCCAAAACTAGATTAAGACTTTACATGAAAAGAAAACTAGAGAGAAATAACTGCTATGAATTTGGATTCGGATACCTTTAATCAAAACCTTTATTTTTAAAGATTTACTATTTATTTGAAAGGCAGAGTTACAAAGAAAAAGGGAGATACAAAAAGAGAGGGAAACACACACATACACACACACACAAAGACACACACATGGAGAGAGAGGGAGAGAGAGAAAGAGAGAGAGAGAGAGAGAATGAATCTTCCTTCCATCCACTGGTGCACTTCCCAGATGGCCACAACAGTCAGAGCTGGGCCAGACTGAAGTAGTGGACTGAAACTTTATCCAGGTCACTCCAGTGGTGTCAGTGGCCCAAATACTTGGTCCATCTTCCTGTGCTTTTCCAAGGCGGTTAGCTGAGAGGTAGACTGAAAGTAGAGCAGCCAAGACATGAACCAGCATCACATAAGATGCTGGCACTGTAGGTTGTGGCTTGACCTCCTGTGGGCACCTTAACAAATTCTTAGCAAATTAAATTCAGAAGTATAAAAAAAGAATTATACACCACAACCAAATGGAATTTAGCCCAATTATACAAAGTTGGTTCAACAATTAACATCAATAAATGAGTTCTATCACATTAACAGGCTAAAGAAGAAACATCACATATTCATATCAATGGACACATAAGAAGTAGTTGAGAAAATCCAAGAGCAACTCATGATTTTAAAAAAAAATCTCAGTAAAGTAGGAATAGAAATAAACTTTCTCAATTTGATAGGAAAATTTTCATGAAACAAAAACAGAGCTAATATATTGCTGTAGAAACTTGAAGGTTTTCCACAAAGATCAGGGATAAGGGCTAGATATCAACTCTTAACCACTATTTTTCAACATTGTCTTGGGAGTTTTAGCTTATGCAGTTAGACAGAAAATGTAATGCAAGAAATACAGATGCAAAAGCCAAACAGCCTACAGAATATTGGAAATGAACAAAGAGAGGATTGATACTACCCACATTTATGACTTACTATGAAACTACAGTAACAAAGACCTTATGGTACTGGTGAGACTAGCAAATTTAATCAATTGAACAGAATGGAGAACCCAGAAATAGAGTCACATAAATATAGTTAGTTGATCTTTAGCAAATTAAATGAAAATGATAAAAGGATAGTTTTTCAACAAATGGTGCTGGAAACTCTGAACATTTGCATATAAAAATAAATGTTGCCTTGGGTATTACACTTTTCATAAAATTAATTCAAAATAGATAGCAAGTTTAATATAAATGCAAAACTAAACAGACCAACTAAACTCCCTAATTACTTGTCCAGTAACAGGAGCTAGGAACTCAACCTAGGTCTCCCACATGGGTGGCAAGAACCAAATTACTAGACTCAGCTCTGCTGTCTCACAAGGCCTAAATTAGCAGGAAACTAGAATCAAAGTCAGTGCTAGGGATAGAATCCTGACATTCCAATGTAGGACAGAGCTACCCTCACTGGCACCTAAATCACTGGGCCAAATGATCACCTCACAAGACTACTTTTTAGATATGATACCCAAGAGCTAATGGGTGCAATAAAGAATAAATAGACTGAAATTCACAAAAATTAAAAATTTCTGCTCTCCATCACTGTCAAGAGATTGAAAAGATAATCCATAGAGAAAATATTTGCTAAAATAATTTCTGATAACCTAATGTATCTTAAATATATAAATAAATCTTAAACTCAGACAAAAAACTCAGACAAGAAAATAGTCTGACTTAGAAACGAATCAAAGACCTTCACAGATATCTTACTGAAGAGAACACCCAGATGGCCAAAAGGCACATGAAAATATGTTCCATAGGATATATCAACAGGGAAATATAAACTAAAATAACAACAGGATCCTACTACACCCGTGTTAGAATGACCAAAATCTAGAATGCGGACAACACCAAATCTGGAAGAGGATGTGGAGTAACAGGAATTCATATTAAATCCTTGTAGAAATGCAAGATGGTACACCCATATTTGAAGACAGTTCTGGGGTTTCATACAAAATTAAAATATTCATACCATAGAATCTAGCAAATGCACAGTATGTTGAGAACTTATGTCTACTCCATGTGAATGCTAATAGTACTATTTTTTTTTATAATTAGGGAGACTTGGAAGAAATCAAGTTGTCTTTTAATAAGTGAATGGCTAAATCAACAGTAGTACATACAGACAGTGAAATGTTATTCAGCACTAAACGAAATGAGTTATCAAACCATAAAGAAATACAAAAGAAGCTTAAATGCATATTTAAGTGAAAGAAATAAATCTGAAAAAGCTACATATTCTATGATTCTATGACATTCTAGAAAATACAAAACTATGTACAGAGTGCAAATATCTGTGATTTTAAGGTGTCAGAGGGAAGGAGGGACTTATAGGTGAAACATGGAGGGTTTTAGGCCAGAGCAAACACTATGTGTGACATCATAATGGCAGACCAATAACATTATATGTTCTCCTAAACCCATGAAATGTACACTATTAAGACTGAGTCCACTAGCTATGGATTAAATCTAATGCTGGGTTAATGTGGGTTTGCTAATGATAACAGATGAACCACCCTGGTGCTTAATATTCACTTAATAATGGTAGAATATATGAATATATAGGAACTGATGCATAAAGGAATTCTTTATATCTTTTTGCTTACTTTTTTGTGAACTTGAAACTGTTCTAGTAATTCTCATCAATTTGCTTGAAAAGTTTTAAAACAAAGTTTGACAAAACACAATTTTAATGATTTTGTGACTACTTAAAAATGTATTTTATATGCATGAAATTGATTATCTTTTTATTTGATTATTTTTTTACAACCCTTGCCTACTTTTTCCTGCTGGACTATAGTTTTGCTTTTTTTTTATTTTTTGAACTCTTTATTTATTGGAGTCAATAAGCCTTGGATTATAATGTAAAATAAAATATGTTATCCCCAAAAAGAATAAATAAAATATTAAATTGCAAATAAATAAACTTTGATTGCTTATGCCAAAAAAATTTGTTTCGAAAAATGTGGTCTATTTAAACAAACCATTAAGGAAACAAATTATAAAACCAAAAATAGCTACCTTTAACAACATCTGGCTTTTAAATTTAAATGAAAAATCAGTTAGAAAGTTTTGCTGAACAATGTTTTCCTAGAAAGTGAAAAACAAAAATACTCTTATTAAACTATATATTCATTCCTAAACTAATAGGCTTCAACACTGTGGATAGTTTTTAGTAAAATAACAAATGATACTTTAAAAAATTACACTGATTGCAGAAAATTCAGAATAGATTTTCACAAATAGAAAGAAAACTTACAGATGTGGGCTACATTTCCTATATAATTCACAGCCACTGAAGTGTATTCAAATCAACAATAGGACCTTAGTTCCTCCTGGAATTTGAAGGCTTTTGACCAATGTTTGCATGAGAGAAGATATTATTGGCTTTATTAGTTAATCTTTTTTTCAAAGATTTATTTATTTATTTGAAAGTCAGAGTTATACAGAGAGAGGAGAGGCAGAGATAGAGAGAGAGAGGTCCTCCATCCGATAGTTCACTCCCCAATGGTCGACACTGAGCAGATCTGAAGCCAGGAGCCAGGAGCTTCCTCCAGGTCTCCCACGTGGGTATAGGGGCCCAAGGACTCAGGCCATCTTCCACTGCTTTCCCAGGCCATAGCAGAGAGCTGGACTGGAAGAGGAGCATCCGGGGCTGGAACGGGTGCCCATATGGGATGCTGGCGCTTCAGGCCAGGGCGTTAACCCGCTGTGCCACAGTGCTGGCCCCTAATAATTTTAAATGTAACTAACTGTAATGAAATGCTCCCAGCGCATGAAGCTTGCAGTAGACCTGATTTCCAAAGAGGAGCAACCATATCCACTACCTATTTGCAATGCATTTTTTCCTCCTAATCATAAAGTACTATCTATTTTCCCCACACATGCTTTTGGTCTGTAGAACGTCCATCCTTCCTGATTCACCCAGGAAAGAAGTTTCATGATTCTGATAAAAAATAGAATCAAAGAAGGCAAAATATTTACTAACCTGATTTGATCAACATACGTTGGGTATTTGTATTGGAATGTTGCACGTCAGCTCATAATTATGTACAATTATTATTCAGAAACATTTCAAGTTAAAAGAAAGAAAGGTTAAATGCTTGAAGAGACAGATGATTACTCTGAATGGACTTTATACAATGTTCATATGTGTCTAAATATTAAATGGTGTCCCATAAAGTTGCCCATTTCTGTATCCACTGAAAAATGTTTATATAAATATATGCAAGAATTAGCAGAAATATGATGTGAGGCTTTTGGGACAGGGCTTCCGAGAGGTGTGACGTTTGCCCTTGCTGCTCACAGTGCTCCTTGTGAGATGTGGTTGCTGAGCTGTGAGGAACCATAAGAAACCACGTTAGGAAGTGCACATGGAGGAGGGGGAAGGCTTCAGGCCAACAGCCTCAGCTGAGCTCCCTATGAACAGTTAGCCTGACAGCCTTGTAAATGAGGCCATTCTGGAAATTCCAGACAGCACCATGCCACAGATGATATAGTATGAAGTTAAAGAACAGCCTGGTGTGTACAGAACCCTGAGATATAATTAATGATGGTTGCTGTTTTAATCCTCCAACTTTTGGGATGTATTATTAAGCAGCAATAAATAATTGAAACAATGCACCAGTAAAGATGAGCAAATCCTTTCAAGTAAGTGCCAAAGTCTGAAATTTTGTGTGTGGTTGGAAAAAAACTGTCAGATTTGCCATCACAATACAGATTTTTAAGCTCCAGATTCTCACTTGCTGGCACAGGGAATTTTCAATGAATCATTCTCATCTCGTCATCAATAAACTAGACAGTATAGTATCTTACAGAATACCAAGAATTATCAAGTTAATAGAACTAATATGGAAACAAGTTTAAATCTCAAAGCACTAAACAAACACGAGACGATGTTACTATGTCAATTTTCAATAAAATTCATTATTATCTTGTTATAAATCTTAAATAACCATATATCTATGTAGAACATGAATTTGATTAGAAAGAGTAGTTCAGAGAAAGTTGCAATCGATTTCCACAATGTTTAATTAATAAAATCCTTTTATTTATATTATAATTGGACGAAAAATACCACATTGAACCTGGGCTATTTAAGTATGCTAAGGCTCTTCAGACAAAATCAGGAAATGTCGTTTCAGGTTCACTGAGAACCAGTAAAACTATATTGGACCTCTTGAGACTCCTTCACGTTACATTCACCATGGATTTTTCATTTTGTTATTTTAAAGTTTCAAAGTTTACTTTTTATTATTACCATTAAACTCTCATTAGTTTTCCTGTTTTAATTCATTTTCTTTGTGATACGGGTAATGTAAAGGAATAAGTCAAATAAAGTTCCACTTGGCTTCTAGTTCTTATGAATCTACAGACAAAAATTATCTCCTTGGCAGAAGAGTCTTTGAGAGAATAGTGAAAAAGGGAGCTCTGTGTATTGAAAAGATGTAACTCACTTGCAATCTGAAATTTGCTGTTTGTTTATTCGCTTTCATTGGGGGAAATTCTTATTATTTTGTTTGAATGGTAAGCAGAATACTGAATCATGAAAAGTTAATGAAAAATTTAATAAGCCTTTGCAAAAACCTTCTAACTTCCAGGTTTTTCTACAAAACAAATGATGAAAACAGATAAAAGAAAGACATATATTTTGTGTGTCAGGCTGCATTTCCAAGCATAGAAAAAGTAAGGCTGAGGATCTACCATACTGGGATATCTGTATCCTTTTCATAGTTAGTATAATGCTGGAGCATTTGTAAACTTGTTATGAAGGACCATTAAATTTTATTGCTGAAATTGGAAGGAGGAAAATTACACACATGGGGTCTCTAACAGGTTTTGTGTCTAACAGCTTTGACACTATCCCTCTGATTTTAGTCCCCGCTCCGAGAAGGATCTGTTTGGAGTCTAATGTCACAGCAATTAAATTCCCACAGGAAGCAGCAGCTTTAGGAGATGTGATTAGACTGGCGATACTGATGCTTGTTTTGATTTTGAAAATGCATCATCGATCATGGCTACTGATTTTTAGCAACAGCTCCAGCGGAGGCGAGGTCTGGGCTAAGCTGCTGGCTTTATACTTAACTTTGGGGAAAATGAAGTGTTCCCCAGCCTGTCAAGCTTTTACTCTGATATGTGGCCAGTGCCTTCAGCAGATAATCCCAAACGTGTCAAATAACCTTTATTTCCCAGAGGTCATGTTGATCTTTTTCTTCTCATTCTGACCTCAGCACAGACCTATTCATTTTTACATCTGACATCAGACCATGAGAAAATAGAGTAAGGTTTTTTTTTTTTTTATTTTCCAGGGATAGTTGGGATGACTTTTGTTGTTTGTGATAATAAGCCCTTCTGCTCTTAGAATGTATTTTCTGTGGATGCACACGTATCAGTGTTATCAATAGTTCAAGGCATGACAAAGAAAATTTAAGCACTTTATTTAAGGCAATTGGTTTTTAGAAACAAAGGGAATATTGTTCATTAATAATAGGTAGTCTCCAAGTCACATAAGTTAAGCGTTCCAGGAATGCATCTTTTGTTGGCTCTATTGTATCAATTTCTACTTCTCTATTTCTCCCCATTATCTTTTGGCAAGATTGCAGAGAATGCCAAGACATACTAGAATAATTGCTAAAAATGGGAAAAAAGAAAGCTTGATAGGAAAGAGAAAAACTATGCTAGATAATCAGACACTGTCCTATACATGTTCTCCTAGCTGATAATCAGTGAGCTCATAGTGAAAACAAAAGCTTTTTCTAGCAACCATTTTAAAGGCATTTATTCTCTTATTACCCCAATTCCCTGAATTCCTGAGATATTCTTATGCATTTGAACCTGAAGTTAAATGAGTCCAAGCATACATAATATTGAATGCGTGACTGTTTTATTTGAAAGGCAAAAGAAAGAAAGAGAAAAAGAGAGAGAGAGAGAGCCAAAAAGAGACAGAGACAGAGAACTCCCATCCACGCATTGGCTCCCCCGTGCCCACAATGGCTGGGGCTGGGCTACACAGGAGCTGGGAGCCAGGAATCAATACAGATCTCCCATGTTGCTATCAGGAACCCAATTACTTGACCATCACCATGGTCTCCCACAGTCTGCGTTAGTAGAAATCTGGAGTCAAGAGTCAGAACCAGGAATCAAAGCCAGACAGTCATATGTGACATGTGGGCATCTTAACTGCTATGTTAAATGTAGGCTCTCTGAATGCAGGACTTTTTTTTTATTCAAATAAAATTGCCTTGTATTACATTGTCTCTAAATATTATTCTTCATATATTGAAATTTAATTGACAGAATGACATCATGTACATGCACAAAATGTGAATTATAGAACCAAGTGAATATCTGATCAATTATGTTACTGAAAATCCCCTTCGTCTGAAAAAATAATCAAGCATGTTCTTTTACTTAATCTGACAAATTTGTTTGTTGCTTAACTTAATATTATTTCCAAGTTAATTTGGAAACAGAAACTCAGAGTTAAAAACTCAGAGTTAAAATCTCCCCTTTTGTTTATTTTCATAATAAATAATGTTGGAGAAACCTATATATTTTAGACATTAACCTGTTATCAGATTTATGGTTTGGAAATATTTTCTCCTATTCCATAGATTTTCTCTTAACAATGTTGATTGTTTCCTTTGCTATGCAAAAAACTTTCAATTTAACTCAGTTTTTTTCTATTTTTGCTCTCGTTGCCTGATTTTGGACACATATCAAAATAATTCATTGCCCAGATCAAAGTCGAGATGCTTTTCTTCTATGCTTTATTCTAGAAGATTATTTAGCGCCTCAGGCATTATGATGCAGTCATTTGGGGAGTAGCTACCAGAAGGCAGGTCTCTCTATCTCCCTGTGTCCCTCCTTGTCCCTGTCAATGTTTCTGTCTCTCTGAAGTAAATTAATTATTTAATATTTGGAACTCAAGTTAGTAAAAAGGAAGCAAATAACTTGATGAATACAAATTTCATGAAACAAGACATATAGGTGACTAACAGATACATCAACATGTATTCAACATCATTAATCATCATGGAATTGCAAATGGCAGCTACAATACAATTTCTCCCAACACCTAGCTATTATTAAAAAGACAAAAAGCTAACAGGTGTTGGTGAGGATGTGGAGAAAAAGAAGTACTGTTATATTAATTGGTGGCAACGTAAATGAGTCCAGCCATTATGAGAAATAATATAGAAGATCCTCCAAAAATTAGAAATAGAACTATCATATGAACCAGTAATCCCACTCCTAGGTATATTACCAAAGGAAATGAAATTAGTATGTCAAAGAGATATCTGCACTCCGATGTTCATTACAGCATCATTTACAATAGTCAAAATATGGAATCAACCTAAGTGTTCACTGATGGATAAAAAGGAAACAGAATAAAGTTTCTCTTTCACACATACACACAAACACATCCACAAAACATTGAGTAAAAGTACCAGTTTAAAATAATTCAGCCATTCCTAAAATACTTGTATTTCATTGAAATATATTGTCTTCTTTACGTGAAAACTGCCCCACAAAAACCAAAAAGTATAGTGTCCTTATACATGAGGATAACACAATGATTAAGCATGTATATTCTTGATCAGTACAAATATGGCTTCAATAGTTGGCTCCCCCATTGAGTTTTGCAATTTTGGGAAACATACATAATCTCATTAATCCTCAATTGCCTTAAGTGCAAATGGAGATTATTATACTACTTAGCTCACACAGTTATTTTGAGTATATAATTAGATAACACATGTGAATTACTTTACCTAGTCAAGGAGACATAGTTGGAAATCTGTCAATATTGGTGACTGTCAGGCTAGCTGCTGAAGTGTAATTTGTACAAAACCATAACTTTCAATGTTGCTTATACTTTTGTATGAGCACTAATCCTTAGGCACTCATTCATCAATATTTTCTTGGGTGCCAACTGTAAGTCAGCAATATGCTGGGTACTTAGGGTAATAAGAAATTAAGACAAATGGGGATCCAAGTGTTCCTCACACACATATGTAAGATGACCATGGGGCTTCAGGAGCAAAGTGGCATCATCAGAGACATCTGAAGTGCCCTGGGTCCTCTCAGCCTTCCTAGAGGAAATGATGCCAACCTGTGTCTCAGGGCACAAGGAGATGTGGATCCTGGACACTCACTATAAGGGGAGCTACAACTGTATGGAGGTGTGACTAAAAGTGTGAGGCAGAGAGGAACAGACAACAGCTGAGGAGTTGGCAAGGGTTAGCTTGAATGCCCTATTAATATGCTCTGATGTTGTTTTCTCATTGATGATAGTAGGTGGTAAAGCTCTGTAGTCAAACTTTGCACTTTAAACAGACTGGAAATTATGCTAAGTGAGATAAGCAAGATATAGAAACACAGGACTGCATGTTCTCTCTCATGTTTTGGAAGCTAAAATAAAATTAATCTGAATATAGAATAGTGATTTCTAGAGGCTTGGTAGGTTGAGAAGGAGAACAAAGGGTGGTTGGGGAGTGAGTTCTAAAACACAGTCAGATAGAAGGAATAAGTTGTAGTGTCCCACAGCCCTGGGTGGGATGACAGTTCATCATAACTTAGCATGTATTGTGTGAGGAACTTGGGGGCTTCAAGCAGAAATAAGTTATAAGGAGATAGAAACACTACCCTTGATTTGATCAGTACACATGGTATATCTGCATTGACATACCACACTTTACCCCAGTAATGTGTATAATTGCTACATATTAATGTTTTAAAATATATAACAGGTTCATTCCAGCTACAATGAAATGTATGTATATGTAAGAGTCTCCTAGACAGATTAAGGGTAGGATCTTAATTCTTGTAGCAGAGATGATTTCGGTCAAGTGCCTGAGTCCAACAAAGGGGCAAATGATTATTTGGGGGCCAATTTTACAAGGGAGCCAAAATAGACATCCCCTGTTCACACATGTGCACACTGGGATTGCTCCTCCGAGTCTTCAGATTCTTCTCCTTCAACTCAGACCCTCTCTCAATCACAAGCTGATTGCAATGGAAGACATAAGATGATAGTTCATGGAGCAATGGGAAAGGAATTGGAAAAATAGCATATGCCTTCAGGAGTAAAGACAACTTAGTAATAAAGATTTTGAGTGCTTTTGACAAAATAAATTATTGAAACTCTATTAAAATATTTATATCTTAATGAGAAAAAATTCAATCAATTGAAATTATTGAATTAAGAGATAAAGTTTTTCCTTTCTTGTTCTCTTCTTTTTCTCTTTCTCTTTCTTTTTTTTTCCCTCTCCCTTTTCCTTGCCCCTGACACAAAAATACATATGCTCAATTAGTAGGTACTTTCTATGGGAATACAATGCGAACAAAAATGAAATTAATTTAAAAATAAATGGGACTTCCCAATATAAAGAATAGAATCAGAGGCACATTCCAACAATTAGATTATCACTTATGATATGGGAATCTGCTGTCATTCAGATACAGTAGTAAGTAGACCTCTCGTGAATATAGGAAAAGCATATTAGGAAACAGTCAAGTATTTATTAACAAATAAGACAATTTAATGGTCCAGAAGTGGGGAACCTTTTTCCTGCCAAGGGCTACTTGGGTATTTATCAGATCATTCGTGGATCATACAATATTATCAAACTGAAATCAACTAGCTATAGATCTATTCGATTTCATGCCCTACCTGAGGTTGCCTTGACAAAGCCAGATCCAGTGATTTCCTAGAACGTAGGAGGCCTGCAGGCCAGACTTTCTGCACCCCTGGTACTACAAACATAGGATGACTCACTATGTTCACTACTCCTGTAACTTTTGCAAAATTAACATGGCTCTTTCTGGGCATATGGAGATTCAAATAAAGAAAGAAAACACCAATGGCTGATATAGACTAATGGTGCCTTTTATTTATTGTGTCTTTGTGTGTGTGTGTGTGTGCACACTATTTTGTTTTAAATTGACATTTATGTGATACTATATTCTGTTGTAATAATCTTTATATAATATAGATTATAGTATGCATCACACATAGCAAGGAAGAAAAGAGCAGAGAGACAGACAGGGAGAGGGAGACAGAGAGAACAGACAGAAAATAAAATACGGAAATAACATTTTCCCAGTAAATAGCATTTAATCGTAATGCACATGTTTTCATGTAAGTACTGTATCACAGGGGAAAAAAAATCCGTAAGCTTAAGTACAATTTCAAGATTGTCAGGAGAACTGATTAATTTTGCTCTCATTCCCATTTTCTCAACAATCTTTGTCTTCAGAGTGGATAAATGCAGTGTCACTCTGGGTTCGCTTGGCAATCTTAAAATTGTCACAAGAATGGATTGGGTGCCGTTTCCTCTTCTTGTTACAATCTTTGTCATGAGCTCTCACAGACCTTTTAATGCTTGATATGCTCTCATTCTCATTACATATTCTCATTCCCATAACAAAGATTATAATGAAAGAAGAAAATGTCATAAAATTAATCCATTCTCATAACAGTCTGTAACGAGGGCAGAAAATTGAGCAAAATTAATCTGTTCTCATAACAATCTGAAGATTGTAATGAGAACAGAAAATGGCATGAAATTTATCCTTCTTGTGACAATCTTTAAATTGTAACAGGGCAGGAATGGGATACAAGATTAACAAGCCCTTGGGACAAAGGCTCTAACTAAAACCGAAATCATACAAAATTAATTTGGGTATGTGCCTGTGTGTATGTATGTGCATGTATTTCAGAGAGGCCTGGAAGCCTGAAATTATAATGCCTGCTTCCACTGGAATGTCACGTTACAATCAGTGACTATTTTACATTGCCTTAAAATATTGGAGCCTGACACTTTTGCCAAAATGATGAATTAAACAAATATGAATGTTCACTCTTCAAGTAGACCTTGAGGATAAACTGCTTTAATAAATAGGATAGCAAAGAACGTGGAATTTGTTGTTCAGTTCATTAACAACCTAGTTGCTATGCAATGACTCAGATTTTGAAGTCTTCATTTAAAATGAATGACAGTGTGTGTATCCTAATGCAGAGCCCTGATTGTATGCCCACAGATCTCACATGCTATATACACAGCTACCCTTTGTGTCTGTGCCTGCAACAGCATATCCCATGGTGCCTCATTTCCACCAACATCAGTAGTGAAATATTTAGGCTATTGCTTTACATCAGATTTTGAAATAGCTTAGCTAATGTATATTTTTTTCACTTTAGTCATTTAATAAATTAGATTTGTGGTTGCCTCTCACAAATCTTTATTTTTAATTATCCCCAATTTCTAAAAGGAAACTGGAGTCTGATTACACTTGCATAGGGTTCCTATCCTTTCAAGCAGAACATAAACAGTTATTTATTTGCCCATAGACTTCAATTTTAAATGGTGTGATGAATTAATTTGGGAATTATTTTATTTATTAGGGTACACATATTGGTGTATGGAATGCATTTCAAAATTACTTATTTGGAACTTATATAAAGCATGCATTATAAATGAGTTGCTGAATTTATGGACACTTCATAACAATTATAATTGCTTTCCAGTAGTACAGAGCTTATTACAAGAAAAATGGTAATTTCAATTACTTAAACAGCAGCCCAACATTATATGTATATGTATATGTATATGTATATGTATATATACGGAATTAATATATGTATTTATATATATAGGAGTTAATAATTTCAATAATCTTAAGTGTATCAAAAATTTCCTTTGTATAACATCAAAATGCAAAGCTTCACTTGTATTGCTGTTTTTTCTCCTTCAAGACTCTGTACCTCCCATGACATTTCAGAAAATTGCAAGTATATCAATGAAATTGCAACAAATTATTAGATGCAAACCTATTCTATGATATTTTCCTGATACTTTAAAAGGAAATATCCATTTGAAAAACCTTGCTGTTATATATAATTATTTCACTGGTTGACAATGTGTTATTGAACATCAATTGTCTTAAACATAAAAGATAGTATTTCAAAAAATTGGAGGTATAGTTAGCATGTTTGAATAATAGGCTTATTTTCAGTTACAATTATTAGGGATTTTTTCCTACCTGGAGACTAGTTTTGAATGAGTTGCTTAGCTATATCTTCTACTATTTCTTTTGACAAGAGCAATATACAATTGTAACTATAATTAAGAATGCTTTTTGGATAAAGATAAAATGGAGTCTAATCAAAATAAGAGAATCTGAACATAGCCTTGGCTATGTAGTTTGAGAAATACACAAGACCTGAACTTAAATTGCCACTGATGCTTCAACATACAGAGGAAAGATAAATAGAGTGATTCAGAGCACTTGTGAAAACCTTCAGAAAGTAAACCTTTTGCTTCATGGAAAAATGAGAAATTTGGGAGGTTGCACTTTTCATCATCAACAAAAGCTATTTTTGCAGACCAAAGAAGAAATGAAAAACTTTTCATTTATTTAGCTGCTCCTGGAAAGGTTGTAAAAGGTCCTATCATGAAAGACGTAAAGGAAGAGCTGTTCATAGAAAGCTTCTAAAGAACAAACATCATAAGCACAGACTCATATGGTAGGTGGAATAGTGTAGGAAGGTGCAGGGGGTAAAAGCACCAGGATATGATCCCAGAAAGAGGAGACTCTCCTCTGTACTTTTCCCATTGTTCCCGCCTTTTATACATCTACCTTTAGGCATGTTCCAATTTAATGGATGGTTCGTGAAAATCCATGTTTTTAGAAAACTCGGTGAGTGGAAATTCTCTTAAATTTTAGTGTGAGTAAATAGTACACCATAGACAGCTTTAACACGGATGCTCTTATAATTCTGGTGGAATATATGCTATCTCCAAACTGTGCCCATCATTCAAGTAGGCTACTCCAAAGCCTACTGGCACACTGCTCCAAAGTGTGCTTATCAACATTTGTTGATTGATGCCATCAAAAAATTTTTAAAGATTTATGTCTTAATTTGAAAGGCAGAGTTACGGAAAGAGAGAGGGAAAGACAGGGAGGGAGGGAGGGAAGGAGGGGGGCAAGAGAGAGAGAGAGAGAGAGAGAGAGAGAGAGAAATCAAGAGATCTTCCATCTGTTGGTTTATTCCCCAAATGGCCACAATGGCTGGAGCTAAGCTGATTGGAAGCCAGGAGCCAGGAGATCTTCCACGTTTCCCATGTGGATGCAGTGGTCCTAGTACTTCAGCCATATTCCACTGTTTTCCCAGGCGCGTTAGCAGGAGCTGAATCAGAAGTGGAGCAATGGGGACTCGAACCAGTATCTTGTGATGTTGGCATTGCAGGCAGTGGCTTTATCTGCTGTGCCACAGTGCAGGCCCCAAGAGGCCATCAAATAACAATGTATCTTTATAAGAAATAAAAATAGCCCCTTTATGAAGTTGGCAACATTTAGGTTACAACCTTTTGGGTTGAGGATTTTTATAATATTACATCATCATTAGTAAATATTTCTTGTGCAATATGTGAAGAATGTGTTACGTTGTTAACAGTCATATGAGAATCCCTTTGCAAGGGGGGAAACACAGAGAGACTGTTAGAATCAGGATGACAGTTGAAAGGAGCACTTGAGGTAGGAAATAGGTAGTTAATACCACATGAGAGAACAGAAAGAGTGTTTGTCCTGAGAAAAGGTAGGCGGAGGGTGTAAACCTCCACACAGTGGAAGGCTCAACAAAGGATTGGGGACTTGCTTAAATTGTCTGTATCACGTACGTAAAAAAGTTATTTCCCCTTGTGTCATGTAAAAAGAATCAAATAATTGGAATTTGATATGGGATCTTGAAAATCTGGGTAAAATGATATTGAGTTGCACATAAAAATGTAGAAAAGCTAGCATTACAAGGAAAAATAAAGTAGCATACAGACTGGCATTTATGAGACCTCTAGTAGCTACAGTTAAGCATTTTCCCCATCATATTTATATTTCTCTATTATAAAAATAACTTTTTATTCATAATATCCTTTTTAAAATCTGAACATTTTGAAACTATGTGACTAATCTGTTCTTTACTGTTGTTTTTTTCACAGGTGAAGATTTTCAGAGACATGGCACTTAAAAATTGCTACTTATTAATTTATTTTAAGAATTTGGAAAGGTGGATTTTATGGCATGATGGGAATGGGTGGAGTGTTCAAGCCTCCTAATGGGGAGCCTTGTGGCTGAAATGGACAAACACCAAGGGAAATAGTGGAGGAGGACATTGTAAAGATGACACAGAAGTTGGGAGTGGTAAGGTAGGGTTCTGCAAGTTATCTGAAGAAATTTGTCTTTTCTTCTGCATGAAAGCAGAAGTTCAATTTTGAGTTAAATAATGACAAGTCCTGACTTATGAATCAATACACTCTCTTTGGATGTTGAGTTGAAAATATGCCTAAGGAAATTTGGGTAAAAATAGATGTTAGGAGTCTACCCCTGGTGTTGTATTATGAGAAGTAATGGGATTATACTAAGATGGTACAATGTGGGTGCGGAGAAACAGCCAGGTGTCCTATGTAGTTGGAAGGAAGTGATCAGTCAGGATGGTGTCTTGATGGATCATACATAAATTTAAAGAAGAATTAAGAATTACTCCAAAGTTATTTCCCTGAACAACTGTTTTATTCCTTCCTTCTATTTGTCTAGTCGGCCAACCTTTGCATGTCGACATTTGCTCCCGATTTTGCATTCCTGTGTTATGAAATGATTGCAGTAATCCCAAGTGTCACTCATTCACACAGCAGCAGCCAACACTCGAATAAAGAACAATCATCTCTCGTGTGACTCCACATGTTCTAGAAGATGAAACTTCTAGAAGCTTCTCCCTTAGATGATCCACATTCATTTCTCCCTAGACAGAATTCCTAAGTATATCATTGGCAAGATGAATGTGCTTACCATGGTGTAATTACTTCTTTGAAAGTCGAGTTCTGTTAGCTAAAACAATAAAATAAAATAAAAAGGAATTGAACAAGAAATTATTTGGCCAAACAGCAGTTCCTGTCAGAAGTATCAAACTCTTAGCTTCATTAAAAGTGTAATAATATACATATATTATTGAATATATAATATATATATATTATTCTATCCTTAATAATCTATAACAGCCTAGAATTCAGTTCACAAGGCAGTTTTTATCCATTGGCTCAACTTTTATTGTTTGAAAGTTCAGTAGATCAGAGATAAGGTGAAAAACAGCTGAGTAGCAAAACCCTTTAATTGTGGTTTGAGTATTTTTGCCACTAGAATGTACGAGCATTTTAATTTTTGACCTAAACTGAACTGTCAGCTGAATTTCCAATGGTTAGTGGTTCTTTCCTCACTCTCCTACGACCATATTCTGGCTAAAAAGGAAGCTAAACAAGAGCTGTTCATTTCCACAGTTACCAGTTTCTTTGGATGCGACTGTGATAATGAGAGTTAATTTACAAATCCAAGTTTCCAGCTTTTCAGAACACTTTCTTAATTAAGAAACTCACGTATGGAGATGTGCTTGGTAACTTAAGAGGGAAAACATTAGTTAAGATAGCTAATTGTCTGAGGGAATGTTGAATTTAGCAGTTGAGCAACTCCATCGCACACTGGCTGTAAGCATGGATCCCCGGAGGGAGGCAGCAGTATGGCTCAGGCAGCTAATTTCCTGCCACCCATGCACATGAGGGATCTGAACTGAGTTCCTGGCTTGGCCGTGGCCAGTGGGCATTTGGGGAATGTAACCAGGAAATGGGAGCTCTCTCTGTGTCTTTCCAGTAAGCAAAAGCAAAGAAACAAACAGATGAATTGTTAGTTACCCTAGGGAAACTGATAGCACCAACAGCTAATAGAATCTGAGTTTTGGACATGTGTCAAACATTTTTTTTCAGTAATTTATATGCATTTACTCAATGAATCCTCACACCGACTCAAGATAACATTGCAGAGGGGCTAGGAAAATTTCTCCTAGTCTCACAGATAGTTGACAATAGAAGCAGATTCTCACTGAGCTCCTGTAGTTTATTTCATTCTGCAAATTTAATTTTTATTTTTTTTCTATTTACCAACCACCTTTTATGAGGTACATTTAGGTTTTATGCTCTGTGAATCCCTCAAACAAAATATTTAGAATTTGTTATTAATGTGAAAGCCCTTTACATCATGAAATATAGTTTTATACCTCCTCTCATAATAAAGCCCTATGCAATAGGTTCAAGACAATAAAATGATTTCTGTGCCTTTCTCAGCAACATTAAAGCCATCAAGGGGTTTTAAGTAGTCTAGGTAATTTCCCCAGAAGTAAACTGATGATGTACAACATTGCACTGCTACTGCATTTTAACGGGAAAGCTACAGGTGACAAGCAGTGTCCACCAACATGAGTGGAGAGAAAGTGCTTTGTTTAGGCATAGCAGAAAAATACCACTTTATATGTAACATTTATTTTGCCTTAATGTCAGACATTTTAACAATTGTACCCTGTCACTTCTGACAGCTGTTTCTTATAAGCAAAGCCTGTCTTGAAAACTAATCCTGAGTCCTAATAGCTCTGAGATTTCATATAATGCATTATAAGAGATAAGAAAATAAGCATGGGACTAAAACTAGTGGAAAAAGTCTTAGGATGGCGGTGAGGCCCACTTAAGGGAAAACAAGATCAAGAGGGTCATTTTGATTTGAGGCTCCAGATGTTTTCAGATTCTGCACTAAAACCCAAGGTATAACAAAGAACTCCTTTTTTCTTTATTTCTCTCTCTCTCACCCACCCCATCTCCTTTCTTACTGGTGGAATACAAACTGATTATGGTGCTATAGAGTTTTAAAGTTTTTAGACAGAATAGCGTATTTGCATATATTTGTCCTATCAATCAATAAAATTTATTTTTCTCACAGAATTATATTGAACATTTTGACACAATATTTTCCAGAACTTTCTTTGTAAAAGCAATTAATTAATCATATCAACAAAATAAATATGTGGGCATAAATGAAGAAAATGTTCAATTAATAGTGCAATCTATTCATTCATTTTATGATCTTTTTGAGATAATACAAAGAGTTACTTTCCTCCTATTCATTGATGATTTCTCTGCATTCAGTACATAATTTTCTGTCTCTTTTTCTAGTCTAGGCAGGGTCCAACCCTTTCCTGAGTCTCACCCGTTGGTGGAATACAGCCACAGGTTCCCAAGTACCTGGGCCATCATTAGCTGCCTTTCCAGGTGCATTAGCAGGAAGCTGCATTGGAAGTGGGTTAGCAGAGACTGAAATCAGGCACTCCGATGTGGGGTGTGAGCATCCTAATGCTTAGCCATCTGAAACACAATATCCTTCTGTATTTTACTCTTGACTTGCACAATTTGAAAATTGTACAAAGAGAATGATATGAAACCATGACCAATATTATTAGTTTATTAACTCATTTTTGATGCATAACTGATGGTTTCCAAAGTCTCATGTCTCCAATGCTTCCTTCCTTATTGGTTCCTTCTGGGTAGTTCCTTCCTCTTCCTCACCTAAAAATAGTCATTGGACAGTGGAGGGACCACTTTTGGATTATCTGCTCATATACTCACAAGTCATTCCCACCCCAGGATGTTCCTCTGCTAGAGTTCTTAATGCAAAAGTGAAAAGCGGTGATGAAGATTAAAACCAGAATTCAGTTAACATGTGAGGGTTTTACCCCTTTGCTTCATTTCACAAGCAAACGCAGATATTTTATTGAAGTGTCCCATCAGTTGGTTTACTCCCCAGGTGTCTGCAGTGACCCCTTGTAGGTTTGGAAGCCAGGGCTCTGGAACTCAGTCTCTGTAGTCCTTATGAGCAGCAGGAGCCCAATTAGTTGAGTCATCACTGATGCTTGCAAGGGGCTGCGTAAGACAGTAGCTGGAGGCAGGAATGAAGCCTGATGTTCAACCCCAGGCAGGCACTCGGATGTGGGTCCTGTCTGTGGCTGTTAACACTTTTATTTTTTTCCCTATCTTCCCTTCAACAAAATCAGCACATCTTTTCCCTATTCAGCCATCTTGGTTCATTGGTTGTTGTTAAGCAGTTAAGCTTAACCACAAACAACCCACCTCCACATTCCAAGATACCCAGTGGGGTACTTTTGGGATATTCTCTTAGGCATATCAAGAAAGTGCTCTGCTGTTGCTGATTTCAGAAAAGCATGCTTTTCTTCTTTCTTTAATTTAAGGAAGTGATTAATACATTACATTCTCAGGGTCATAGCAATGCAGGATAATTACTAAAACACAACTCTCATATAAATATATCAATACAAAGAGCACAAACAAAATTTATTTCAAAGATATAGTTCTAAGAATATAATATTTTCTTCCTCCCTTCCAGCCTCCTTCCCTCCCTCTCTCCTCCTTTCTTTCACTTTCTTCTTTGTTTCCTTTTCTCTTTTCTTTCCCATTCTTTTTTCTGTCTCTCTTTCTTCTTTTTTTTTTTTAATTTTTGAGACAGCATATTTTTGTTATACTCAAAGGATTCATGCTCCACTAAATAAAGTGTTCATCAAGAAAAACATGAAAGGATTTAGAATTTTAACAAATAATTTAACAAATCATTTTAACAACATTTAACATCATTTTAACAAATGATCTCTTGAGTTTATCCTTTTTTTCCGTTAATGTTCTGAATTATTAGTCATTAACCATTTGATGGTATACCAAATTTGAAAAAAAGTTACAATATTTGTGTTAATTTCATGAGACTATCTAGTACTCAATTTTCCATTTTTCTAATGTCCTTGTATGGTATTAGTATTGACAGAATGCTTATTACAGGCTGGCACCATGGCTCACTAGGCTAATCCTCCACCTGCGGTGCCGGCTTACCGGATTCTAGTCCCAGTTGGGGCGCCGGATTCTGTCCTGGTTGCCCCTCTTCCAGTCCAGCTCCCTGCTGTGGCCTGGGAGTGCAGTGGAGGGTGGCTCGTGCTTGGGCCCTGCACCCGCATGGGAGACTAAGGAGAAGCACCTGGCTCCTGGCTTTAGATTCCGTGGTGCGCTGGCCACAGTGCCCCAGCCATAGTGGCCATTGGGGGGTGAACCAACGGAAAATGAAGACCTTTCTCTCTCTCTCTCTCTCTCTCTCTCTCTCTCTCTCCCTCTCTCTCCTCCCCCTCCCCTGTCCACTCTGCCTGTCAAAAAAAAAAAAAAAAAAAGAATGCTTATTACATAAAATAGAGGTAAACTGCTGCCTATTTTTCTATTCTATAGATGATTTCTTGGATCATGCAATAATTTCTTCTTTAAATATTTTGAAAAATACATCAGTGAAACCATTCACCTGGTTCTTTGCTCTCTGGCAAAGATTCTACATATGCGTTAAAATTATCTGATGAATGTAGGATAACTCAGATTTTCTATTTATTATTGTCAGAATTGGTAAATGGAATTTGCAAGGAATTTGTCCCTTTCATTAAAATCCTTATGTATTGGCATAAAATTCTATATTATATGCAATAGTATGTAACATTTAATATTCTGTTGTCATATTATATTTATAGTAAATAAATATAATAATGTCTCTACTTTTACTTTTATACCAGTAGTTTATGTTGTCTTCTATGTTCTTTCTCTCTTATGCTGTTATATCAATTTCATTAATGTTTTCAATAAGACAACATTTGTCCTTGCTGAGTTTTCTCTCTTATAAACCTACTTTTTTCTTTGATATTTCTTCCTATTTAATTTTGTAAAATGTTTTATTTATTTATTGTATCTGATAAGAGACAGAGAGAGATCTCCAATCTGCTGCTGCACTCCCCAAATGCCTGCACTATCCTAGCCTGGTTCAGGTTGAAGCCAGGAGGCATGGACTCCATCATAAGTTTCCAATGTGTAGCCAGGAACCAAGCACTGAAATCATCACTTGGTGCTTCCCAGAATGCACTTTAGCAGCAATCTGAAATCAGGGGTGGAACCAGAACTTGAACCCAGCAGTCTTACATGGGATGCAGGCATTCTAACAGCACCTAACTAAACTGGCAAATGCCCAAATCCCTCCTTTTAAAAATTACTCTATCCTCATTTTTACTTTGACTTCCATTGGATGTTATCTTTCTGTCTGAATTAGAAGCTAAGATAATCAATTTTTGAGCTTTTATCTTTTGTAATATATGCCTTTAAAAAAGTTTCCATATGAACAACACTGTAGATACATTATGCAAGTTTTGGTTTATTTTACTATCACTTAGCTTAAAATGTTTTATTTTCTATTTTTTGGAGTGTGGCATAAGCAATTAATTAGAAATAATTCCTTTAATTCAGAATACCTGCTGGGATATATAGTAATAATCATTCATCTGTAAAATTTAACTTAATTTACCAGTAGCAAGAGAATGTATATTATACTTTTTACTTTTTTTTAACTTTATTTAGTAAATATAAATTTCCAAAGTACAGTTAATGGATTACAATGGCTTCCCCCCCATAAATTCCTTCCCACTCGCACCCCTCCCATCTCCCGCTCCCTTTCCCATTGCCTTCACATCAAGATTCATTTTCAATTATCTTTATATGCAGTAGATTGATTTAGGATATATTAAGTAAAGATTTCATCAGTTTGCACCCACACAGAAACACAAAGTGTGAAATACTGTTTCAGTACTAGTTATAGCATTACTTCACATGGGAAAACACATTAAGGACAGATCCCACATGAGAAGTAAGTACACAGTGACTCCTGTTGTTGACTTAACAATTTGACACTCTTGTTTATGGCATCAGTAATCTCCCTAGGCTCTAGTCATGAGTTGCCAAGGCCATGGAAGCCTTTTGAGTTTGCTGACTTCGATCTTATTCTGACAGGGTCATAGTCAGAGTGGAAGTTCTCTCCTCCCTTCAGAGAAAGGTACCTCTTTTTGATGGCTCTGTTCTTTCCACTGGGATCTCACTCACAGAGATCTTTCATTCATTTAGGTTTCTTTTTTTTTTTTTCCTGAGTGTCTTGGCTTTCCATGCCTGAAATACTCTCATGGGCTCTTCAGCCAGATCTGACTGCCTTAAGGGCTGATTCTGAGGTCAGAGTGCTATTTAGGACATCTGCCATTCTCTGAATCTGCTGTGTATCTCGCTTCCCATGTTGGATTGTTCTCTCCCCTTTTTGATTCTATCAGTTAGTATTAGCAGACACTAGTCTTGTTTGTGTGATCTCTTTGACTCTTAGACCTCTCAGTGTGATCAATTGTGAACTGAAATTGATCACTTGGACTAGTGAGATGGCATTGGTACATGGCACCTTGATGGGATTGTATTGGAATCCCCTGGCACGTTTCTAACTCTACCATTTGGGGCAAGTCTGATTGAGCATGTCCCAAATTGTACATCTCCTCCCTCTCTTCTTCCCACTCTTATATTTAACAGGGATCACTTTTCAGTGAAGCAGAAGAGAGAATATCAGACTTAGAAGACAGAGCACAGGAAAGTATACAGTCAAACCAACTAAAATAAGAGGAAATTAGAAATCTAAAAAATACTGTTGGGAATCTACAGGATACTATTAAAAAACCCAACATTCGGGTTCTAGGAGTTCCGGAGTCATGGAGAGGGAGAAAGGATTAGAAGGCCTTTTTAGTGAGATAATAGCAGAAAATTTCCCAGGTTTGGAGAAGGACAGAGACATCCTACTACAGGAAGCTCATAGAACCCCTAATAAACATGTCCAAAAGAGATCCTCACCACGACACGTTGTAATTAAACTCACCGCAGTGAAACATAAAGAAAAGATTCTAAAATGTGCAAGAGAGAAACGTCAGATTACTCTCAGAGGATCTCCAATTAGACTCACAGCAGACTTCTCATCAGAAACCCTACAAGCTAGAAGGGAATGGTGAGACATAGCCCAGGTACTAAGAGAGAAAAACTGCCAGCCCAGAATATTATATCCTGCAAAGCTATCATTTGTGAATGAAAGTGAAATAAAGACCTTTCATAGCAAACAGAAATTGAAAGAATTTGTCGCCACTCGTCCAGCCCTGCAAAAGATGCTTAAAGATGTGTTACACAGAGACACGGTCATCAATATGAAAGAAGGTAAAGGAAGGAAACCTCACAGCAAAAGATCACAGGAAGTTCAAAGCATATATTAGAAAATATCTTTGGCAAATGGCAGGGCAAAGTTACTACTTATCAATAGTCACATTGAACGTTAATGGCCTGAACTGTCCAGCTAAAAGACACAGATTGGCTGATTGGGTTAAGGAACAAAACTCATCTATTTGCTGCTTACAAGAAACACATCTTTCCAACAAAGATGCATACAGACTGAAAGTGAAAGGCTGGAAAAAAATATACCAAGCCAACAGAAATGAAAAAAGATCGGGCGTAGCCATCTTAATATCAGACAACATAAACTTTATTTACTTTTAATTACTAGATTTTTTTACTCTAGTTACAGTAAACTTCAGTAAATTTTTCTCTTTTTTTTAAAGAGAAAGTTGATTTCTGCTAGTGTAGGTTCAATTTTTGATAAGCATCTTTCAGGGTACATCAGTGAATTACATTTTCCAAATCTTTATTACTGATTTTTCTTTTTTATCTTTCTGTTACTTTGTCATTGTTTGTTAACATCTCCATGTAGGATTGCTGATAAGTTCATCTCTTTGTTTCTCTCTCTGTGTTTCTCTCTCTCTTGCCTAAATTCTGCTAATTTCTACATATTTTGTAAATATATGTTTTCATGGTGACCCATGGGATGTGTAGGTCTTACTTCCCATGAACTTCTTGATGTAATGAATATTTTAGCTGATCTTAAATGAAAGTGTTATGAGCTATACCAGTTTTCATTTTTGTAGCAATTTAAAATGTATTTATTTACTTGAAAAGTAGAGTTACAGAGAGGCAGAGGCAGAGAGAAGCAGGAAGTACGTTTTGTTTCCCACATGGGTTGCATGGGAACAAGCCTTTGGAGCATCTTCTGCTACTTTCCCAGGTACATTAGCAGGAAGCTGGACTGGATCAGTCCTGTAGTGGATGGGATTTGAACCAGCACTTTGGTAAGGGATGCCAGCTTAGCCTTTTGCTCCACAATATCAGCCCATCATCAATTCCTTTTTAATTCAATGCTCCTACTCTTTTATCTATTCAATTTATAATTTTTTTCTTTTACCTTTTAATCATATCTATTAATTACTTTGTTAAATTAGATCTTACACTATCGATTGCTTCATTAGTTAACAACTTCCTTAAGACAATGTCAAAACTTTCAGAGATGATTCCTTGATTAAACTCCATTTCCCTCCAACTCCCACTGTATTATTATTATCTCATGTTTTATGTGTTTTAAGTTCCACGATAGATTGTTATTGTTATTTTGATCTGTCTGTATTC
Source organism: Oryctolagus cuniculus (assembly GCF_964237555.1). Lineage (NCBI taxonomy): Eukaryota > Metazoa > Chordata > Mammalia > Lagomorpha > Leporidae > Oryctolagus > Oryctolagus cuniculus. The sequence continues at coordinate 26,809,649 of NC_091445.1, forward strand.
ATTGTACATATTTATTCACATTTTTGGAAACTTTCACTCTTGCTATTTAAATCTTTTTATCTGAAAAGTTTTACCTCCAGCTTAGAAAGCTACAGGAATTTCAGTATATTTTGCTGTTCAGATCTGTAGACAATTTCATGCAGCCTCTATCTGTCTCGTTCTCTCGTAAAATCTTTTTATTTTGCCTTTTTTTTTAATAATACATTACTGATTATGGTTTATCTTTCAGCACCTTAAACCTATAATTCCATTTTTTTTTGCTTTTTACAGTTTATATTGAGAGAAATTTCCAATAGATTTTTGTTTGCTTTAAATAATTTGTCCTTTTCTACTTTTCAGTAATTTTATTATAATGAACTAATCTGTGATTTTTATATTTATCTAGCTTTATCTTCACTGAGGTACTTGAACCTGTGATTTTATCTTTCATCAATTTTTAGAAAATTCTTATTCATGTTTCTTCAGCATTTCTTCCTGATTCCTCTGCTTGTCTCCTGTTTTTATACTCTGATTTTATATAAAAAATATTTTTAGCTACTCCATGCATATCTTCTCTCCTTCCATTATTTTCCCCTAATGTTTCAGTTTGGATATTTTCCATTGCTCTCACTTCAAAACCACTTATCTTATTTGTTGGGCCTGGATTTCTATGAACTTGTACAAGTACTTAAATCCACTGGGTTGTTGCATCTATGAAATTTACATTGGATTCTTGTTGTTATGGATTCCAAATATATTTTGAACTTCCCTTTTCATCCATTCGGTCATTTTTTACTACATTTAAATATATATAGTAGCCATTGTTATTTGGATATCTTTGCCCACTTAACATAGGGATTCTCTGATTCTACTGTGGGTAACTGATAGCATATTGGTAATTTTTATTAACTCTTATATATTAAATATTATAAAATATTGGATTTGTTATATTTCTACAAATTATTAAATTATCTACTTACCATAACTTATAATTCCTAATAGATTACTTGATACTATACAGATTCTGCTTGCTTCATTTTCTTCAGTGCAGCCCTATTTCAGGTTTTCCTTTATTTCTAAGTTGAAAATAGTACTCCTTACCTGGACGTTTTAGCTCATGGTTCGCATCTTCCTAGATTTTCTACAGGAGGTCCAGGATGCTACCAAAGTCTCTTCATTATGGTTGGGTATGAAGTCTAAGCTCTATCTCCTAGTCTTATATTATTTCTGAAAACCTCCCTGCTTCCCCTGGCCTCCAAGTGGCAATTCTCTGCTAGGTGTGCACTTGGGGTTTGGAAACTATTTCTCTGGGACTTTCCTCTCTCCAGGGCCCTAATCTTCCACATGCCACTTGCCTCAGTAGTTTCATTGTTCAATACCGGTCTCCTCTTGCCCCTTAAGTTATCCCCTGTCTTTCATGGCCATCTTCCCGCCCCTATCTGTATTACAAACATTCTTTTCAAGGAGACAGCTGGTGTGAATCTTCTTTCAAAATTGTACCTTACAGGTGTGGGTAGCAGTTCAGCTTTGGAGCTCTGACAGCTCTCCTGATTCCAGATCCTAGCAGGCAGTGATGATGGCTTAAGTAGCTGAGTTTTTGCACGCATTCGGCAGACCTGGTTGGAGTTCCAGGAGTGTGGCTTTAGCCCTCCCCTACTTGTAGCCATGGTAGGCATTTGCATAGTAAAACCAGCTAATGAGATAACTCTTTCCCCTAGTCTCTCTCCTTGTCTCTGTCCTTCAAATAAATCAGCAAGATTATAAGCTTAAATTGATTATTACCCAGTGTTTAAAAAAAAGTAGCTTTATATAGCATGGACTTTTTATTAAGTATTTTATTATTGTTGCCACTGATATTTTTTGGTTCTGTTTACAGTGGGACAATGAGTCTCAGAAAAGCTTTTTAACGGTCGCCTGAACTGGCATTTGCTGGGTGAAAGTGAAGATGGTTTTTCTTCTTCATTCATGTGGAATTGGTGAGATTCACACATTTTATACAGATTAAAATCTAATAAAAGTTCCTTTCTGTTGGTTGAAGGTATCTGTTGGTTTAAGTGCTTTATTCCTTGTCAAGATGCAAAGACTTGGGGCCGGCATCATGGTGCAACAGATCACATAGCTTCCTGCCCCACCAGCATCCCAAATGGGCATCAGTTCAAGTCCCAGCTGCTCCTCTTCTGATCCAGATCCCTGTGAATGTGCCTGGGAAGGCAGCAGAAGATGGCAAGTACTTGGGCCCCTGACATTCACATGGGAGATCCTGATGAGTTCCAAGCTCCTGGTGTCTGTGGTGTGTGTGTGTGTGTGTGTGTGTGTGTGTCTATCTCTCCCTCACTCTCTGTAAATCTGCTTTTTAAATAAAAATAAAATAGTTCTTTAAAAACGAAGTAAACACTTCAGATACATATGGGTGGGTCAGCCTCTAGGTTTCCCTCTGCTCCTTTGGAATATGGCTTCTTCATTGATTTGTCATTTTAGGTGAGCATCCTTTGCTACTTTCCCCAACCACGGTATAAACATGCGACAAATGTGAATACATGACTGTGGATTTTCCAGAGAGTTAGATTCAAAGTAAACATTCTGTTCAGCTTCTGTCATTTACAATTCTCTGACACTCAGTGAATTCACTAAGATACAGGGCACAAGCATCTTGTAGTTAGCTCCAGTTCATCGGAAAAAAGGTGTGCTTTTTGGTTTCAGTTTTACTACAAAATAATTAAATTTCTATTGTAAATATTTTAAGAGGGACTTGATACAACATTTCTGATTTTAATCAACCTTAAATTTGAGCCTTGGGAATTTCTGAAAAGCACAAAAGCCAAAAAAATTAAAATTTGGACATTAAATATTTTTAAAAAGTGTGCCAATAATAGATGGAATAAATAGAATGTTTTCTTCCAGTTCACTTTTTTTCGTGCTCCAAGAACCGATTTTCTAAATGTATGTTTAGATTAGCAAGCCAACACTGTAGCTGTTACATTTCGACAAGAGAGGTAACAACTGTTAGTAATTAATAGTTTTAAAAAATACATACTTGTTTCATCAACTTGAATTTTGAGAATACATTTATAAGATTGTATACTTTACTTCCATGAAGGATGCATATGCAATTACAAACATATTTATTTTCAAATCATTTACTTGTCTAAAGAGTAATTGTAAAGATTTAAAGAGGATTTTACTATTTTTCATGTTTTAATGATATCACTTATCAAGTATTCAAAGTCCTGTTAAGGTACTATATTATTGTAAGCCCGTTTATTGGGTCTGGAAACCATACGAATCATAGTAAGACTCACTAAAATAGAGAGAAATCTCCCATTCATTTATAAATTTTGGTATAATGGCTCACTTCTCTGAGTGCCTGTTTATAACCTAAATATAGACGTAGAATTATATTGATTATTTTAAAAGTGAGACTCCAAATTAGGGAAACTTCTCTTTTTAGGTAACAGGCAATCTAAAATGTAGGCCAGATGTTGCATTATAATACTCCTATGAAATATGAATCCCTTATTCATGATATAATATTTGCCAAAACAGATGATAAGCAGTTTCCTTTGTGACATGTTTAAGCTCCTCCAACATTTACTGAGGTCTCCAAAATTGGGCTACTGCTCTAAACATGGTTGATTTTGTTGTTGCTTTATTTTTCTGTAATCAGATTATTTTCAAGCAGCACACATAACTGTGGCATAAGATGCTTGTAGAAAACCTGTGCCCCTTGGCTTAGATCTCTAAGCTTCCAAATATCCAGTTTAGAATGGGATGCGGGCTCTTATACTATAATAATGGGAATTTGATGCAAGTTGTCCAAAGGCAGCTTTTGGCAAACACAATAAAGTATTCTTGTCGGTGCTCTGTGGCAGGGAGAATGCTAAGGCTCAATTTCCCATACTTTAGTAGGTGAATTAGTTGATCTAGCCAATCTTTTAGATTGACATTTAGATATGGAAATAATGGCAATACTTTCTGTTTCTATATTTCACTCAATCAGCAATCATAAGACCCACAATGAAATGCTGATAGGCTTCCTTGTGTGTTACACTTTCTACATTTAGAACTTTTTATAAATTTCATGTTAACTCTCTCTCCCTCACACACACACACACACACACACACACGCACATGCACATGCACATGGAAAAAGACATGAAATACAGCACTGAGCTTGTAGGCAAGACCAAGCCCAAGCAGAGAGGCTAAGTGACTTTTAAACTGGGAATGCAAGAAGACTGGAGTGGTGCTGGATGCACACTTATTTATTCTGATTCTAGGTTCAGATTCTCCTAATTACACTGCAGTAACACATCTCCTGCATCACAGCTTTATATTTTGAATAGAATTGAGATAAAAATCTGTGAGCTCCGTATCAGCTAAATTTTCAATCTTGTGAATCTAAGATTGGAAAAAAAATCTACACAGAAAAAAAGGAGAAATAGAGCATAGATACAGAAAAGTGATCAGATGGACAGACAGAATCTTTATTTCTTGGATTTTATGCACTCTTAAATTAAGAGATCCATTTCTTTTGGAGGGCCACTTATAGTCTTGTCCTCAGGTACATGAAGATTTCTTTATGCCTTCAAAAATATTACCTCCTCTGTTATTAATTGTGGATTCTATTCAACCTGAGCAACCACTGGTAGGGGATAAAGACATCACATTCTAAATTTCAGGAGATATCACGCCTTTTCCAAAGACTAGAAACTCCGAGTTGAATCAAGTACAAATGGAATACTCAGGGACACCTACATACTTGGACCTTATTTCTAGAGCTGGAAGCTTGACGAGGGAAGAAAATATTAGAACACTATTCTGTTGAATAGTTCTCATTTATACCTCTTTCAAGTAATCTTCCTGTGTTAGTGGTACTCAGCTAAATATGAATTTAGTATTTGTAGCTCAATTATTTCTCCATGCAGATAGAATAAATGCATGCCAGACACACACACACACACCGAGCACAAATTTGCCTTTTTCATTCTTGTCAGTGCTTTTTGTTTTCACCAAAATGCCCAGGAACACTGTAATCTTTGTGTTATTCCTTTGAATTTTCCATAAGACAGGAAGCATTTTAGAAGGCATTATGTTTTCAGTTAGCAAAATCGTGCCTCAGATAAATCTCATTGGCCATAATGCTGCCACTGAAGAGCATCATGAAGAAATGTGGAGAACTCCTCCAACATCTGCAGCCACAAAGCACAATGGATGTTCTCTAACAATCATTATACTCCAACTTCAGAGCCTACTTCACTTTGAAAACTTTGCTAGCCCCAAAAGTTGGATTCCCTTGAGAACTCTGTCTTTCCTTTCTCTTTTATTTTTAATATCTGGGGATATATCTTTTGCTAGCCAAGCCTTATACCTATTTTACTTGTACTTTTTTCATAGTTTTTCCTGCTTCTTTCATGTTAATGGGTGGAATGTTGGCTTATCAAAATCACTTTGATTCATATGATAGTTTCCTGTAATTTTCTAAGAAAATCCACGTTTAGTTAAAAAAATGCACAATGTAGAGTAAAACCATGCTATGGGACAAACCTCTTGTTTTAGGAACACCAAATTCCTTTGTGACAAGCTGGGGATCTTAGAGATTTCCCCTGTCTTAGCAAACTTAGAGAGTTCGATAGTAGTTTGTGGGAACTGCAGAAAAATCGGACGGTGGAATTAAATGCTAAAATTATATTTGGTAAACTGTTATGGTGATGTGAAAAGTGGGATTTTTGTGTGTGTGGGAGGGTCTTCATTCTTTTGATCTTGAAAAAAATGGAAAATGGAATAGATGTCACCTTTGTAAGAAAACTCCAATGTTTGGGACAGGCATTGTGGCATGGCCCCTAGGGCCACCCTCCTGTGATGGTGGCATCTTATATGGATGCTGGTTCCTGCCCTGGCTGCTCCTCTTTCAATTCAGCTCCCAGCTAACAGCCTGGGGAAAAATCAGCAGAAGATGGCCTAGGGGCTTGGCCCCCTACACACCCCTGGGAGACCTGGATTTAGCTCCTGGCTCCTGACTTCAACCTGGCGACTATGGGGCCATCACAGCCATATTAGGAGTGAACCAGTGAATGAAAGATTTCCCTCTCTCTCTCCCTCTATTCTCTTCCCCTCTCCCCATAACTGTGGCTTTCAAAATACATAAATAAATCTTAAAGTTGTTTGAGTCTTGGTAATATTGATCAATTTGGAACACACCAAATTGGAGAAAGATTGCCAGTTGGAGTCTTCCTTTGTAACAACTGTGATCTTATGTTCTCATCCCCCTAGACAATGAACTGTTGTACAACTCTCACTCACTAACCCCTGGTTGCCTTCTGAGACACATGGCACATTGAGGTTCTCCCAGTACTTGAAGTCCATATATCCATTTGTTCCTTCTTTCTTTCAGCAATGTCAATAGTGGCTTTCTGTCTGAGTGGTCAGTCTGTTTCAGTTTTGCTGTGGCTGGGCATGAAGCCATGACAAACCTTACTACAACCTGCTATAAAGAAACTGTGAACATATTTAAATGATCATCCCTTAGAAAACAGAGTTTAGTTGCTGTGATATTTGCCTACAAGGGGAGTCTAGCCTCTCTTTAAATAGTTAATCTTCCCAAGTTAGCTGCTCTAAGCAGATTGTACTTTTTGGAGAGAAGTGTTAAGTTTGGGAAAGCTAAAGGAGAATTCATGTCCATTGGGAAATAAAGAAAGGTCAGCTGTGGGCAGATTCGTTGTTAAAGTGAGCAAAGATCTAAGCATGGGTTGGGCATGTAGAGAGTTCATTCAGTGCTTGATATTTTATGAAAACAATAATTATAGATTACATTGATCTAGGACTTAACATTTATAAAGGAATTCCATATCCTGTTAGTGATATGGTATGTGCAACAAAAAATGAGCATCCTTCACTTCACTAGTAAGAAACTGAAGTTCGGAATTCAAGACTCTGCTGGTTCTGATACACACTGATATGAAATGAATACAATGAAAAAATAAACACCTGTCATAAATACATTCTTCTAAGAAAAAGAATGCAGCCAGTGTCATTAAAAATATGTATGTTTTCAAGAGCTTTTAAAACAATAATAATGTCAGATTAAAAAACAAACAAGAAGGAAATGTCTGTCTGTCTCAGTATTGCTGCAAATATAGTTTTGTAAAAGTTTGTTTCATATCTTTGTGAAACCAATAGTTAAGAATGTTATACTACTGTAGTTTTAATGATCTGTGACTTGTCTTAAATTTTACTGTATGAGTGAAATGATGATGTTTCCATTCAATTATTTATAGCTTTTGTCTATATTCCCAATAACTAAATTTTTTATTTTTTTTACTTTTTACTTATTAAACTTCTTCTTGAAGAAAATATTAAGCCTTTTCACTATAATGTATATTTAAAATATGCTATCTAAAAAACTAAAAAAATAAGAAAAGGAAAAGGAAAGAGGGAAGGAAGAGGGGGAGGGAAGGAGTGGGGAGAGAGGAAAGGAATATTATTATGTTCTTAGAATTGTATAAAAATGAAAATAAATATACAAATAAAAAGAAGTTAAAAAACTCTTCAGGGATTTTAAAATCATTTGTACCTAATTAAACTTGTCATTTAAAAAAAGATGATTGATTTTAAAAGCAGAGAGAGAGAGAGAGAGAGAGAGAGAGAGAGAATCCTCTTCCTTCTGTTGGTTCACTCCCCAAATGGCTGTAGTGATTGAGAGTGGTCCAGAAAGAAGCCAGAAACCTGGAATTACATCTGAGTATCTCCCATGGGTTTCAGGGTCAGGTGCTTGGACCATTATCCACTGCATTCACAGGTACATTAACATGGAACTGTATCAGAAGTGGAATGGCTGGGACTCAAACCAGCGTTCGAATGGTGGATGCTAGCATCCAAAAAAGTTACTTAATCTGCTGTACCACAACACCAGCCTAGAAACTTACTGTTTTCCATTTTCCTTGAACATTTTGATGTCCTCGCATATTTCTTTAACAATTGATTAGTTGAAATTGACTTAAAATTTTATAAGCTTGTGTTGCTCTTAATTATTAGTCAAGTTTAATGGGTCATTCAAGAACCAAACTCATCCCAGCCCCTAAATGTTCAACTCCTGAGTCAATGCATCACAGACTACTCATTAGCTACATAAGACAATAGCTGTGACATGAAAGTGATGTAAAAATCTCAAACTATCTCAACTTCAAATCTAAATGTAGACATAAAAATTATGTCAGACATGACTAATTATCTGACTTTATAATCATAGTTTATTTTCCTCATTCTATGAAGGGTAGAGAGTTAGAATTATAGTAAACATGCAGAGGCAAGGATACAAATAGTTTTATACTTTTCTTCTAGATTCAAAATTTGACATTTGTTTTCCTCATTTCTCTGTGAAAATATTCTTCTGTGAAGACAATATGCTCATTTACACAGGAGAAAAATTTTAGAGTAGCCGCCTTTCCATAGCCATTGCATTCACCTGCTTACCCAGCCCTTCAGCACACTTTACCAGTTCTACTCCCTGTGCTCATCTATCTCCTGGTCTCTGTCTAGACTGTCCAAGTCTTATTTGAAGTTGCATTCTCTTTTACATCTGGATCCTCATAATAATCTCCTAACATAATTACCTGCAGCTTCTTTTTCTTCTCACCCACTGTTCAAAGTACAACCAAATAGGCACACAGACACATGTTGTATTCTTGTCTTTTTTCACTTTTGTGAACAAAAGTTTTATATATTTATTGGCTACATTGTGACACTTGGATGCAGTGTGTACTGACCAAGTCAGGGTAACCCACCTTTTCCCTTTAGGCATTACTTAACACACTCCCTTCTTAAGAAGCCTCACTTGCTTTCCATTCACTGTATTCATATAACATTCATATTCCTCCATGAGATATATGAAGCTATGCAGAATCTTGTCACAACACACTTTTCCATTTTCAACAATATAAACAAAAAATAAGCTTAATAATCAGCTTATTATATTCAGTTAGGTAGATGATAGGCTGATAGATGATAGATACTTAGATATACAGATAAGGTAGATAGAAAGCTATAGGTTTACGCACAGGGAGAGTTTTGGCTTGTTTAGATGAAATGGTCTTCCTCATCTCTTACCTGACAAAATACTACTCTTCTAGTGCAGCCTGCAAACAGGCCACTTCCTGTGTAAGTATTTTCATAGCCAACTTAAGGACTAGAATCATTGCTTCTGCCTTTGTTTGTAGCTCCTCCAGCTATGAACATTGCTGACCTTTCTCTATTAGTTTTGCAACTGTTTGCAGTATTTGGCTTTATAACACATCTGGGTCTTTCTGGAATCAGATGCCATATCATTTCCATTGGTGCGCCTGTCAGTTCTTGGCATGAATTTGGTCCTCCCTGAATATTTATTTTTGTCTGGAAGGAGGAATAATAAAAAGGAGAGCTCAAATGACCTGTGAAGAAAAGGAAGGAGACAGGGCATGTGAAATGGTATCCTTCACAGTGTAGTAGTTTTTCTTCTCCCACAATACTCATGCCATTTGCAATAAGTCCCATCACTCATGGTTTGTTATTACTGAGGTCCTCATGGAAGAATTATTGTTCCGTTTCTGGCTACTTTTTGCAGCATTTATACTTCATTATTTCCCACGGGTATCAGTGTTCTTCATTTTTTTTTTTCATTCTCCTTTTTTCTTCAGTAGTATGTATGATGAAGGGCCAAGGCCAAGTAATCAACTTCACTTCTTTTGATAAAACAGAAAACATCCCAGGCTTGAGCTGATGGCTTATTTTACAGACAAAAGCGTCTCTCCATATTTTGTGCAGAAAGCTCCACAACATGTCAGCACAACGTGGTAGGATATGCCAATTGACAAAATGCCAAACTTCATAATGGGAAAATAAGAAAAGGATCAAAATTCTTTTCACCTAAGAAATTGCTATTAGTTCAAGTAGCACTTCACTAGTGAAATGAGTACGCCTTGCAGCAGAAGTTTCGTCCTCCAGGGCTGCAACTCCTAACATCTCCTGATGTCATTTGTTCCTGTCTGTTCCAAGTCTCATTTCCTAGACAGGAGGATTCTATTTGGATTACGTTCCTTTTATATTTTTTTTTCTAATCATGAAATGAGGTGCTGGGTGGATCATAGAGGGTTTTTCCTACCTGCGAATTCTTCCTTACTTAATGTGAAGTAAATTTAGCTTACATACAGAGATTTCTTTTGTTCTGCCACTCAGTTTTACTCTACCAGAGTATATTGCAGTGTCACAGAACTGAGAGAAAATGCACACAGACATAGGGATATGGGGAGACAAAATAAGGGAAGTTGGCAGGTGATCATGAACCTTGAAGTTATGTCATCAGGGATGAAATGTAAAATAAAGCAAATTAGCTTATCCCTATGAAAGAAAAGGCATGAGTAAAATATTCTGAGTTGAGAAAGACATTATAACCCTTATGGTACAAAGGATAAGGTTTCTGATAATTTTTTACTAAGAAAAAGTGGGGTAAAAATATATACCTACTTCCATGGTAGTAAAATCTAGTATGTTCTAAAAGACAAAGTCAAGATTGCACCCCATATAATATGTGGCTAGATCCCACAGCACGTCCCCTCAACACAATTCATACAGCTGAAAAGCAACAGTTTCTCATTTAACTCTGACGAATTTACCTTCTGAAAATAAAGTACAATGAGTTAAACTTGAATTTCAGATGAAAAATAACTTTAAGTGCAGTATTCCCCATGCAATAGACTAAGGCATTTACCATTTACCAATAAATCTCATTTAAATCAGTGTTCGAGATCTTATCTAGCCATTCGTTTTTAGGGTACTATAAGCCTCTTTGACACAGGCATAGATGCTGTGCTGTTGTAAGTGCAAGAATTAATATAAGGTGAGTGAAGCATACCAGACATACCAGGCAAAGAAGGTCCTTAGCAATAATACCCAGGGATCTCCAGCTGGAAGGAAATATTGACAATCACAGCTTGTTCTTCTAGAGCCCCAGGATATTAGAGCTGGAAAAACTCATACAAGGCAGATCACTGTTGGATACATGCTTACCTCAAGACTCTGCAATGACACAGCTAAGCCTCTGCGTTGAAGAGTTCTTTTAGAGGAATCAGAAGACATATTCAAGGGTATGTGTTGCATCATTGTTTGCAAGGGTGAAAAAGTGCAGACACCAGGAGAAAAGTAAATACTAATAGTCTATTTTCATTTTTTAAAATATGAGGGCAGTGTCCTGTGATTTATGTGTGAGATCAGTAGTCTGGGTTCAAATACCACTTCTTCCACTTACCACCTGTGTAGCTCAGAGCAAGTTAACTCCTCTGTGGTCCATTTTGGTTATCTGTAAAATAAAAGTCACAAAACAAAAATATAATCTAATATATAAATAAAGCAGCACAAAATATAAAACAAAGTTAATAAAAAGTTCCCCCAGAAGAATTTTGTGAGGACACAGTGAATTAATTCATAGAAAATATTGAATAACGTGATTGACACATAGAAGCTCTCCATAGGTATTAACTGCTATCATTGAAATGCTACAGAGGAGTAAAGCAAATCAACAGAAAGTTATGGACAATTATATAGATTTTATGTAAAATGAAGGACAGATAAAGAAATTGTATAAATTATTGGATGCTTATATATCTAATGAATACTTGAAAGCAAATAAATATCTAATTATGAAGTTAGATATTCATGAGAAGAGAGGGGAGACTTGTCTAGGAAATAGAATAAAAGTTATTTATAAGTTGTAATTATTTTATTTAAAAAACATAAAGACAAATCACATAATATTAATGTTCATGCCAAAGTTTTTTATCTTTTCATGTCACTTTGGACATTAAACCCAATTCTACTATATATATATATATATATAGTATATATACATTATATATAATATATAATATATATTATTTTTCATTAGAGGGGTAATCTACTTTTAGACATTTTGTAAGCTTATATTTAAAATTTTGTTGACATTTTTAAAGACTTATGTATTCATTTGAAAGGCAGAGGGAGAGAGAGATCGATCCTCCATTCCTCGGTTCACATCTCAAATGGCTGCAACAATTTGGGCTGGGCCAGTCCAAAGTCAGGGTCCAGGAACTCCATCCAGATCTCCCAAATGTGTGGCTACGTGGGCCATCTCATGCAGCTAACTCAGGCACATTAGTGGGTTGGAGGCAGAGCAGCCGAACTCGAAACCACACTCTGATATGGGATGCCAGTGTTGTTGGTAGTGGCTTAGCTCATTATGCCACAACATTGTCCCCTTTTGTTAAAATTTTAGGAGTAGTAAGATTTGAACATGTTATTTTTTTTTCTGTTCTAGCCAACTTATTACCAGAGTTTTCATATGACCTCAGGCGATCAAAAGTAGGGCACATAATTCCACACATAGTGAGGATGACACTTTTTGGTTTGACTAGTACTTGGGGTTAGGGTCTTTCTGACATGTGGTACTTGAGTCTAAGAGCAATAGCACATGAAGACCTGTTTCAAAACAAAACAAAAAGGAGTAAACTCTATTCCCTATTCATAATTTAACCAAATGTTAATTTTAGTCTATAGGGTTCATTCTAAAATAGGTGCTTCTGATATTGGAGAAAATGTGCTGGTTAGTGAAAATATCTCACATGTAAAACAATCCATATTTGTACTATATTCATCCATAAAATTCAAAGAATGAAACTTATTCATTAAAACTAATCGGAAAAATTTAAAAAGATCAAAAAACAAAAATAGAGAAAAAAGAAATGTCTGTGTGTGTCAGTATTGCTGCAAATATAATTCTGTGAAACTTTGTTTCAAACTTTTGTCAAACCAATGGTTAAGGACGTTAGGCAACTATCCTATTTATCAGCATATATGGGTTCATAACCATAAAGTGTAAGGCTGCCAACCATGTAGATGTATCATATTTCATATTCTAAACCCATGTCATCTTCCAAAGGCAATAATAGGAGGTAATTGTGGAGAGCATCTAAATCTGTAGTATTAGGATGAGAATTGCTCTTATTGTTTGAGAATGAAAAAAGATGTAAATGTGCAATTTCATGATTAGTTTTGAATATTGATGATAGAAGAAAATTTAATAACGCAATGAGTAATGGGCAATGTTTTCTCAAATGCATTATTTTCAGTGCTTTTCAAAAAAATCATATCAAAGTGAATTAAACTTCTGGAATGGGAAAAGTCCCAAGAAGTATTGAAAAGATAAACACATATTATTGTACTGTATTTGTCTCCTTGAACTCTCAAATTCCGACTATTTCATTGAATAAAATTACTGGATATATCATTTAAATGTTTCTTCTAAGTTTAACATGTAATGAAAAAATATTTGGTGTTCTCTTGCAATATTTTGCCCAAAATATTTTGAAGAAATTTTAAGTTCTTAGTTGTAAATGATTTAATTTGCTCATATATGGCAAAACATATTTTTATGTGACTGGTGTAAATATATAGTTAAGTATAGGTGACACATGATATGAGCTAAATAGCATATTTATTTTAAAAATAAAATAATTGTGCTTTATTCTGTGCATACATTTTAAACATTTTATATAAATGAAAATACTTCATCCTGCCAGAAAATGATATGAAATGGAAGATTAATTAAATTATTTATGTCAACTATTTTTAGGAATTAAATTAATCTCATACCTAATTACTACCTTGTTTTGCTGAAAAATAGAATTAAACTTTATTCTGATAAATTACTTATTTTCAATTTAAGCATTCAATATTAAAATATTAAGCACAAAGATTAAGATAAAATATTAGTGCATGCATTTTTAATTTGAAGAAAATAAATAACAATCAATCACTTTATTTTGCTCCCTATATCTTGTCAAGAAAAGTAGCTTCTTGTAATTCTGTTGAACAAAAACAGAACTCAGTTATTTTTCATTTATATGAAGTTCTTTATTGATTATAAGTGTAAAGTGAAGTTATAGACAATTGTCCTAAAAAACAGACATTAAACTATAACACGCAAAATAAACTAAGAATCACTTTGGCGGAAAAGAACTAATTGCTAGACACTTTGATCCTAAGTGTTCTTTACAATATCCTTAAGTGTTTCTAAGTTTTCATTTAAAAAGTCAAGCATCTTTACTCAGTTAAAAGTAGGTGGAGAATAAAAAGTAAAATTTTCCCATCATTAGCTGGGACATTTAAACTACTTAAAAGTATCATTGGGGCTGGTACTCTGGCATAGCAGGTAAAGCTGCCGCTTGCAGTGCTGGCATCCTTTATGGGCGCCAGTTTGAGTCCCGGCTGCTACACTTCTGATCCAGCTCTCTGCTGATGGCCCACGTCCTTCGATCCCTGCACTTGCATGGGAGACCCAGAAGAGGTTCCTGGCTCCTGGCTTCGTACTGGCAGAGCTCTGGCTACTGCAGTCATCTAGGAAGTAAACCAACAGATGGAAGACCATCTTCTCTTTCTCTCTCTCTTTATGTAACTGATTCTCAAATAAATAAAAAAAAATTTAAAAAGTAAAGTAAATATGAGCAAAAATTAACATTAAAAGTATGACCATAAATTATCTTTCCCTCTTAGTCATCTTCACAGCACTAGCACGTCTGTTTTTACCACCTTATATATCTTCAGTAGCCAATCGAGAGCTGGAAGGCAGTCAGTAAATGCTAATGAGTGAAGAAGTTATGCACATCAGAGTTTCTTAATTTTATTTATGTTCAAATTTGGACACAAAAATGTTTTTAAATTTAGATAGACAAGAGAAAGAAGAATACTTTTTTTAGTCCTCATATACTTCTTGGGAGATTAGTTGCATGTAGTCCTGGACAATTTTAACGTTTCTCACTATATGAAAATATATTTTATATTGGTGGTCTCTTTTGCATATTGAAATTGTAAAACATGCCACAGTTGAGGGTTTCTTTAATAAATGCTTGCTGAAGAACTGTTATCACATAATTAAATGAAATTATAGCATAGGCTAATAAGAATATCCATTTAATTACAATTCAAATGCATTCCAATAATGAAACATACCTGTGCCTAGTGCCTATGCTTAGGCATGGAGTGTCCATTGTCACTCTATGACAGCTCTGAGAATTATTGAGCTTGATGAATTAAATTTCCTAATATATGTTGTCCATTAATAAAAAAAGAGAGAAATGCATCTCTTTTGATATAATTTCTGGATTATTCATTCAGTTCAGGACAGACATAAAAAGAAAATACACAAGAAATAAAATATTTTGTTTGTTTCCTTCAACAAACATTCAACACAATCAAAATATAATCTAGAAAGTGAATTTCAACTTAAAAATGCAATTTATACTGTTGTTATATCTAACTTATCCCTAATTTATTGTTCCTTTTAACAGAATTTGATTTTTTACTGAAATCTCAGAAACTATATTTACAGTCATTTTTGTGATAATAACCCATAACTGTGATCTACAAAGAAAAATTATGAGTTAATGAAAAAATATTTTGGATAATGAGTCTTCACCATGATCAGGGTGTAATTTATTATCTTTACATTAATTTCAGGAATTCTAAATGTAGATTTTAAATACAGTCTCAGTTTGATTTAGTAGATCTCACATATATACATATCCCCAAATTCAAAGCATTCTAAAACAATCCTTTTGAAATTTTATTCTTAATACCTGCACACCAAAGTGTGGGAAAAATTGGAACAGAGTTAGGATGGCTCTGTCATCAATCGGGTCTTTTACATAATGGTCAGTACAGAAACCATTCTCAAATAAATGGAGGAATAACTTCTCCACTGCAAACCTCATGTGACCTGAGATCCTAAAGGCTGCCCTTCACAAGTCATGCAAATAAACAGAAATCAGCAGGCAATTTTAAATGAGAAAATTCAAGTAAATATTGCCATCAAAGTGATGTATGCTGGACACTTGTAAACGTCTGTGTTAAATCTGAACTTTCAGAAAGGATCTTTTCATTCAATCACACCAAGAGTGTTTTCTGAGCTTGCCAGGTGGTTGTTGGTTTTGAACATCCATTTTATTTCTGTCTCACATCCATTTGGCGTTAAATGAACAATATTTTCTACTACACTAATATATCAAAGCTATTGATTCTTTCAAAGTGAATAACATAAATGTTTCACCTCAAAGCATTTTAATACATACATAATATGTCTGGGTCTCCACGGCATGAATAAATGGTGATCTTTATGCCGCTGTTGTTCCAATATTCCTCTCTCTTCGCAATTAGGTTCCATTCCAGAGAGGGCTTCCGTGAGTGTGTGTGGCAAGTGCACACAATTAAAGTCAGGGCCACCTCCCTGTCATCCAAAGGAAAGAGAGATACATTAAAACTAACAAAACGATAAAAGGGGCCTGAAATTGAAGCAGTTTAAAAAATGACAGTTTAATGAAAGCGGTGTAGAAATACTATCACTCTGATGGGAAACATGTGTCCTCCACACATCTCGAATGATGGGAGGTTGTGAGGCTCTAAAGCGATGTGTTGCCAGCCTATGGTTATAACAACAGCAGGTCAGGCACAGCCTGTCTCTTTAATATCATAGTTACGACTGTCCAAACAGATACCGTTCCAACGGATACTTTGTCTTCAGCATGGCTTTAAAGTCCATTTCTTTTCACTGCCTGTTGGGCTTTTTCAACGGAGAGTGGAAATCACACCACTGAACTATAAGGAGAATTTTTTTTAAATCCATTACTGAGAGTTGTTGGTATTTTGCTCAGCAGAAAAGTGTACATGTGTTACAATTTTAGTTATTATCATAGTCAATGAGACATGTCCTATAACTTTGCTTGAAGGTTTTATTAAATTACAGTTGCAATCAACAGCTTATGATTTCTTTTGTTTTTATCTTAGCAGCCTTAGCCACTCACCACTAAAGTGTGTACATCAGATAAGGGAAAAAAATTACATGGACAGGTAAATATTTAGAACAGCAATGTATTAAGCATCACCACTGTGAGGTGAAAAGTTTAATGTGTTTCTCCTTAGAATATGAATTATTATGGCGGACTTTCATAGATGAGAAGAGAAATTTTATTTATGTGCCAAATTGACAATAAGCAAGCAGTTTAGTCTTATGACATAAATTTGGAAAAAAAAAAAAAAGCTAATCCATTTAAAATTTTTTTTTCCTGTGTCCTTTCCTTTGTTCACAGTTTTGGAATGGAACTCTGAAGGTAAAATCTAAAATATGGAGTAAAAAATTTCCCTGGAGATTAAAAGAATTAATGTTTTCTTAGCTACATAGATGTTATTCAGTCATGGTGGATGTTTCATTATGCATGCGTTTACAATAAATAGAAATGCTAGTTCTTCAACATGTTTTTCTCTCCACTTTGTTCCACTGAAGGAAATGTTTGCCCACATTTTTCTCCCTAGGATTTTTTTTTCAAGTATATCATGGTAATTTGAATTGTTCAATCAGTTTTGTCCACCCCATATCCAGCACTGTGTTCCATGAAGTGTTCACAAACAGAGGGACAGGATTGGGGAAGGCAAGTACAGGTAAGTATGGCCACTGTGTTCAAAAGTATTCATTTCGCTATCTGTGTCTGCATTTCACCACTTTTTTATTCCTTTAAGATTTATTTGAAAGTAAGTGCTACAGAGAGGAACACACACACATACACATACACACACACAGAGATGGAGATGGAGAGAGAGGGAGAAGGTGAGGGAGAGGGAGAGGAAGGAGACAGAGAGAGATAGAATCTTTATAATCTACTGATTAACTCTCTCAGATGGCAGGAATGACCAAGACTAAATAAGAAGCCAAGAGCTTCATCTGAGTTTCCTCGTGGGTGGCAGGGGTCCAAACACTTGGGCCATCCTCAGCTGCTTTTCCCAGGCCATTAGCAGGGAGCTGGATCAGAAGTGGAGCAGCCAGGACAGGAACCAGAGTCCATATGAATGTACCTGTGGCAGGTGCAGGCAGTGGCTTTACCTGCTGTGCCACAGTGCTGCCTCCCTCACTAAAGTTTCTTTTAATGCAGTGTGAGAATTGATATCCTAATTTGCATGGTTTTAGTGTATTAGTCTCTAATCCACACCCCGGTGTTACAGCAGTAGTGGCTTTTCCATGCAGGTTCAGGAGAACTGACATGTTGCCTTCCTCACAGACTGCAGACTGCACCAATTTCTTCTGTTTTTCTCCTGAGACTATGCTGATTAAAATTTTAGTTCAGAGGTGAAAACACTTGATTTTTCTAATTTTTTTTTATTTATTTGAAAGAGTTACACAGAGAGGGAAGGAGAGGCAGAGAGAGAAAAAAGAGTAATCCTTCATCCGCTGGTTCCCTCCCCAAGTGGCTGCAATGGCTGGAGTTGTACCAGTCTGAAGCCAGAAGCCAGGAGCTTCCTCCAGGTCTTCTGACACAGGTGCAGGGGCCCAAGCACTTGGGCCATTTTCTGCTGCTTTCTCAGGCCATAGCAGAGAGCTGGATCGGAAGTGGATCAGCTGGGACCCGAATGAGCTTTACCCGCTACACCACAGCGTTGGTCAGATTTTTCTACCTTATATATATTAAAGAGCTATGTATTTGGATTATTGGATGAAATAGAGGCTATTTGGATGCTTCTTAATTTTTATATTACATGTTAAATTTTTAAAAATTTGCTTATGTACTTTTTTATGTCTGGTAATGATCCAAGTGTGAAAAAATTTCAAATCAACACATTTTAATTAATTTTTTTAATCTTAACCATACATATATTTTCTAAAACCAACTTAACTTATAATGGAATTACAAATTGCCCTTCTTATTTAAGGAAGGAATTAAATATAAAAATCAGTAATAATTATTTCTGACACATATTATTAAATCTAATTTTTATATAGTACTTAGCATTTCCATTGACATTTGACTTTTTTTTTGGGAAGCTTGACCAGATGTTAAGTAAATTTGGTAGCATTCTAATATCTTGCCTGTAGGCCAAAGCAATAGTGTTTGTTGTTGCAAATAAAATGGATTTTGGGGAGTATATCATATGTTGAATTTATCAAATAAGCTATTATTTTTATAAAGCTTTATTTAAATATAAATGCTAAAACTGGCTAATAAATGATATTATATTTATGCCATTTCAATCTGATAATATTAAATAAAATGCCACTAATCCATCTCTGCTTCAGTTATGTTAACACTGAAATTCATTTCTCTTGCATTTCTGGATAAAATCCTGTACCCTTTACTCTGTTGGCAAAATGATGTGAGACTCTACCATTTAGAATTCCCTTTTATATAATCAAGACTCTTAACCTGAAAGGAATTTAGAATATTTTCTTTCATCCCCCCAAGACCCTAGATTTCTACTTTTCACTGTCTTCTTTCCATTGACTATAAAATAGGGAAATATTTTACACAAATTCCTGTCTTGACATAGATACAGTGTGGTATGAATGTGTTGCTTTCATTCTAATTCACTGGTTTAGAATCCTAGGTCTCTCTACGGCATGGGTGCAAGTCGTGATTCATAGTGGGTGCTCATTAACTATTTTCCTCCATTTTACTTCTCTTCCTTTATTTGGAGAGTTAAGACATAGCTTTATGGGGTTCACATATTTAAAAAAAAAAGATTATGGCAATGTGATTTTGCCACCATCATTGTAAAAGGTACAAACGTGATAGCTCTAATGTTCACTAGAACATTATAAGCAAACAGAAGTACCATTCGCCAATTCTGATTTTTTTTCTGTAAGCCAAAAATTTGGTTAATATTTGAGGCTTTAGCCACCTAACAAAGTTACTATAACAATCTATTTCTTAAGATTATCATGATATTAACTTTCACAGTGTTGTCTGAGTCTACTAAGTAAGTAATTTCCATATGTGTATTATTCTTTGAGTCTAGGGACGAGATGCCCAATGGAGCATCCCTGGCTTAATTGAGGGAGATTAAGACAGTGAATATCACATAGCTCATTGCCAATCTGGAATCACTTACACCCATCAATAATTTACAGTAAATACACATGGCAAAATCCCTCCACATGAGATTCCAAAAGCAGCAGCTCTCATAACCTTGAGTTGCCTTGAAAGTCCTCCCCAAAGCAAAGCCTGTTGAGAAGATCCAGGCAAGGAGAGAACGCTAGGCCTTTGAAAGGCAATAACAACAGCTGCAAGGAATTTTAATTTGTTTAAATTAGTGCTTAAATCTGTCATGATCATGATTAAAAACCAACTTAAAAATAATTTCTGCATCAAATTTCACAGCAAATAATCCTATCCTGAACTGTCCATCTGAAGAAAAGTGGAAACAGAAATTAAATAAAAAATACTGATGAGAATAGCTTTCATTGCAGTTAGACCTTACAAAAGGCACTTTGTCACTGACATATGTTTTTTAATGCATCACTCACCATTGGGGAACAGAAACCCTGGTTTAAATTTGCAGGACTTCCTCTATTTCTCTTTTTATATAGATTCTTTAGAAACAGAACTATGATGGCACAGAGAGCTTGATGCTGCTCTTTTTGCTCTTTCAATAATTTATTTAAAAATATCCATTAGTGGAAAATAAACAAACAGGCTTTCCTTCTCCCTATCCATCTTCTTTAAACAGTAAAAGCAACTTAACCTGGAAATTTTAGTAACCTGGAAGAGAGTTTAATCAATGATTGGAGTAAAACTCACATTTCGTATCAGAAAAATGTTGTCTTATTAAACTATTCTCTTTATATATTTTTACAATTATTATTCTTAGAGTTTTATTTCTACCTTGGAAAAATGCTATGGATGTAGTGCATATTAAATAACCATTTGTTATGTCGTAATTCCAGATTTCTGTTGCTGTTCTAAATTTATGTATCATTAATTTTTTTTCCAAAATATATAGTTTAAGTTCATTTTAAGGCTTGAATTATTTGATTTTTGGTCAACTTTATCAACTTTTGTATAATATTAAGGGCCAAAATATCTCACAGAAAATACGTAATGAAATGCTGGTAAGCGATTTGGTGGCAGCAGAACCTTTGTGTTCATGAAAGTCGGACTTTGCCTAGTAAAATGTTTATGTAATGATAAATGTCTTTTTAAAATTTATTTATTTGAAAGTCAGAGTTACACAGAGAAAAGAGAGTCAGAGAGAGGATAGAGAGAGAGAGAAATCTTCCATCAGCTGGTTCACTCCTCAACTGGCCACAAGGGCTGGAGCTGCGCCAATCTGAAGCCAGGAGCCAGGAGCCTCCTCCGCGTCTCCTACGTGGTGCAGGGACCCAAGGTCTAGGGCAACCCTCTGCTGCTTTCCCAGGCCACAGCACAGAGCTTGGATGGGAAGTGGAACAGCCAGGACCAGAACCAGCGCCCATTTGGGATGCTGGTACTTCAGGCCAGGGCATTAACCCGTTGTGCCACAGCACTGGCCCCAAACATAAATGTCTTAACAGGCAAGATGGACCATTATTGAAAATGTGACTATTTTCTAATAATTGATTTTACCTATTAATTCGTCAAATATTGTATTTAATAATTGTTAACACTTTTTTGTTTGTTTTTAAGACAAGTCACACTTTGACAAAGGAGAATTTTTTTTGTTACATACAAGGAGCCTGAGAGGGAGTGCAGAGTTCAAGGGGCTGTATCTCCTTTCAGTTACTCAACCTCAAAAGCACTGGACTCAATCAGGACAGCACCAAGTCATGTCTATCACAGAGAATTGATTTCATCTCTAAATAAGTGTATTTGTTTCAGCATTTCTTTTTTTTTTTTTACTTTTTTTTACTTTTATTTAATAAATATAAATTTCCAAAGTACAAATTTTGGATTATAGCAGCTTTTTCCCCCATAACCACCCTCCCACCCACAACCATCCCATCTCCCTCTTCCTATCCCATCCCATTCACATCAAAATTCATTTTCAAATATCTTTATAAACAGAGGATCAATTTAGTATATACTAAGTAAAGATTTCAACAGTTTGCACCCACACAGAAACACAAAGTATAAAGTACTGTTTGAGTACTAGTTATACCGTTAATTCACCTAGTACAACACATTAAGGACAGAGATTCTACATGAGGAGTAAGTGCACAGTGACTCCTGTTGTTGTTTAACAATTGACACTCTTATTGATGGCGTCAGTAATCACCCAAGGCTCTTGTCATGAGCTGCTAAGGCTATGGAAGCCTTTTGAGTTTGCCAACTTCAATCTTATTTAGACAATATCATAGTCAAAGTGGAAGTTCTCTCCTCCCTTCAGAGAAAGGTATCTCCTTATTTGATGGCCTATTCTTTGCGCTGGAATCTCACTCACAGAGATCTTTCATTTAGTTTTTTGTTTGTTTGTTTGTTTTTTGGCCAGATTGTCTTGGCTTTCCATGCCTGAAATACTCTCATGGGCTTTTTAGCCATATCTGAATGCCTTAAGGGATGATTCTGAGGCCAGAGTGCTATTTAGGACATCTGCCATTCTATGAGTCTGCTGTGTATCCTGCTTCCCATGTTCAATTGTTCTCTCCTTTTTAATTTTATCGGTTAGTATTAGCAGACACTAGTCTTGTTTATGTGATCCCTTTGACTCTTAATCCTATCATTATGATCGAACTGAAACTGATCACTTTGATAGTGAGATGGCATTGGTACATGTACCAATGTTTCAGCATTTCTGCGAGTATTCTATAAGTGTTCCTCAATTATTTCAGTGCCAAAAAATTTATGCTTCTCATTTGATCTGTTTCCAAAATCAATTGGGGCCTACCTCTCTGTAAAGGAAAGAGAGCAAGGGCAAGAGACCTGAAGGCAGTCAGACAGAGAGAGTGAAAGGGTGGGAAAGCATATGTGGTCTAATCTAGACTGGGCATCGTTTATTTTATGTGATAGGATGCAAAAACCATCATAGCAATATAATCATAAACCTCATCTAGAAATATTTTAATGAATGATGTAATTAAAATATTTGTGGGCCCACAACTTTATCTTTCCTCCATAGATTAAAAAATATTTGAAAACATTATCTTTAATAATGGACCACATAACTGTATGTCACCTAAACATCACTTTCCTAACAAGGGATCTTACAAAATCTTCTTTGTTTTGGCAATGGTTTGTTTTTGTTATTTGTCAATTTATATACGTAACTTTATCAAGAAGATTTTTGGATTTAAATCAAATTGAGATCATTTTCTTATTTAATGATGTGTATGTCAAAAAAGATTTTTTTATTTTTAAATAATCATAAATTCATAAATTTGGGACTATTTTAAAACACATGTTTAAGTATTTGCACTTGAGGTGCACTATAATTTATTCCTTACATGAGATTTCAGAATATAATGAGTGTCGAAAGCAATGAATATTTATTATTTACAGAGCACTTTTTATTTAGTCCAAGAATTCTCCTGAAAATGGTAATGAATTCTCATTTGAAAGATGAGAAAACCAATGCTCAGGAAGAATGTCACCCAGAAAGCTAGTGACAATCTGACAACTGAACCAAGAAGCACTAACAGCCCACACTCTTAGTAGCATGAACACATTGCTATTCAATTCCAGGCATTGGGATACACTTGGAATCTTTCCCCAAATCTAGCCACTGTTTAGACTCGCATCCTTTTTCTCTCATAGAAAGTCTCTGTGCCAGATAAAGCATTATGCAGCACTAATTTTGTGTCTACAGCTATAACTTCACAGATACCTCAATTCTTCATGGAAATATTCTTCAGTCTTCCCAGTCTTACAAATGTTTGCTTCTAATCAGTATTTGGTAAAATATGCAACAAGGGTGTTACGGTTATTACTTTCAAGTCAATAAAATATGTATCACACACTTTCTAGCAAAATATCAAAATTACCACAACTTGATCTAAGAACTAACTGCTTTTCTACATTTGCATTTAAAAGTAATTATATACACACTTTTCTAACAAATGGCACAGAATCCATAAAGACTACAGAATGATATAGAAAACATATGCTAATAATGGACAGGAGAGCATATACTGTATGAAATTTGTTGCATCTATTGAAAATAGATAGGTTTATAGAAAACCTACATGTAAAACTACAAAAATTAATTAAGTCAATTAGTCAATGTTTTCTAACTTGGATTGTGCTTCTGTTGTTGCATGTAAACCTTATGACCCAAACTCAAGTTTGTGCATTTTCTCTGATGCTTTTCTGGGAGTTTTTAAGTCATGTGTTTTACTTGTAAGCCTGCAATCACTAGTATTTCATGATTGTGAAAGTTGTAAAGTAGCTGTCTAGCCTCATTTATTGCATGCGGATGTCCAACTGTTCCCCTTCATGTTTTGTGTAGACTCTTGATCTTAGTAACAGCTCTGTTGACTATATATATTCAGGTCTCTTTCTGGGCATTGTATTCTGTGCACTGCTTATGCATCAATTTTTGACCTGTTGTGGTCAACATTTTATTCAGTGTAACGTTGTAATAGCATTTGAAGTCAGGTGGTGTGTGACACCCAAATTTGTTCTTTCTCAGCCTTGTTTTGGATATGCTAATTATTTTGCATTTCCAAATGCACTTAAAAGTTACTTTGTCACAGCTACAGATTTACTGAGATATTCTTTGGGATGGCATCAAATCTACAGATTAAGTTGGAAAAACCTGAAGTCTTAACAACATCGAGTCCTTAAATTCATGAGCATGAACATCGTGCCTGTATTTACACTCTTTTATTTAACTTCAGCATTGTTTTCAGTAATTAGGTGAATGCTAGGTTAAAAATGAGGAAATATAAATAAGTTGTATGCTTAGTAACATGTCACTATCTGTTTATTAACTCTGGTAAATATACCACTGGTGTGTAAGAAGTTAATAATAGAGGAAAATGCATGGGAAATATGGGAGCCCTCTGTATCCTCTCTGACAGTTTTCCATATATCTAAAATGACCATAAAACAAAATTGACAAAAACAAGGGCTCAGTTCAGATAACTGGTTTAATATTCTATAAGTTGTGAAAGTTGTTACATTTATATATGTATTATTCAAAATGACTTTACTATTATAGTTTATAATTGTAAGCTGCACAATTATTATTCCTTGTTCCGAAGTGGCAATGAAATTATATATAATGAAAAGTTTTATAGCACTAATCTACTATGTGATAATATTAAATCCCAACGAAGCATTGACCCATTACCCTTGAAATAGAAAAAAATTGAAAATGTACCAGGAATGATTTACAAGGCAGAAACATTTAAATCAATTACTAGGTGATAATTGACCAATCAGCTTTTTCTACTTTATTTTTTAAAGCATAACTTCCATCTATATTCTACAAGTTGTCATCAATAACACATCAGAGTCAATTCGTTAAATATAATAGATGCAAAATGTCAAAGGCATGTGAAAAATACTCAATGTCTTTATCAGTGAGCTGCAAATTGAAACCACAAGAAGTCATCACCACCCACCAATGAGAATGGTTGTTGTAAAAAGCATGAATGATAAAAATGCTGACAAGATGGGGAGAAAATGGAACTCTGTACATTTTTGGTGGGAATGTAAATTAGTTCTGTAATTTTAGACCATACTATGGTGGTTCCACGAAGCTAACAGTAGAGTTACCATATGATCCAACAGTGGGAAGACAGTTTCTGGGGGAAAAAAAAACTGCTTCCCCAATAAGCAATTAACTTGAACTTTTATAACAAAGGCTAGGGGAGTGTCCAGGATATAGCAGATGAGGAATGTCAGGGTTATTCCTGCTCATTCATCTTTGGGTTGGACCAAATCCCTCTGAGTGCAGGGATTGTTGGCTCGCTTGCCAAGAGAAAGCAAGAAGCTGATGATCAACCCGGCAGGCTTTCCTGTGGGCTCACCATCAGCAAAAGGGATTAGTATTGTGGGAAGAGATTCCATGGACTGTATCTCCAAAGGGAGCTGGACAGGGGTTTTTATGACACTGGGGAGATGTGATTGGGCCCTCTCAATATTCGGCTCATCCCTCTTCAGACACAGCGTTTTGATTTGCACCCGTTCTGTGTTCTGTGCTAGTCAGGAGGGTCTGCTGTTTTTGTACAGAACACATTCAAAGTGGCAATGTGTGGCCATGACTGGCCCCTGAGGAAGCTCATGTCTCTGTTAACACTGAGCGTGTGTGTGGTTGGGCAAATTCCTAATAGGGCGGTGGAGGTCTTTTGGGACTAGGGTGTGGATGGTGTGGACATACCTTGCTCCTGATTGCTTTGGAGGTGGAGAGAGATGCATGTTCTGCTGGGAGAAAGATATATTCAGGGTGGGAAGGGCTTGATTTTGTTAATCCTATTGTTATCCTGTCTCACCACTTCTGGGTATATACCCAAAGAAATTGAAATCAGTATGTGGAAGAGATAGCTGTACTCTCATGTTCATTTCAACAACATTCACAGTAACCAAGATTTGGAAGCAGCCTAAATATCCATGAATGGATAAAGAAAATGAGGTATATACATGATGAAATACTACACAGTACTTAAAAAGTAACAACATGAATGGAACTGGAGGACATTATGTTGAATGAATAATTTAGGCACAGAAAGACAAATCCTGCATCATCACACCTGTATGTGAAATCTAGAAAAGTTTGTTTCATAGAACTAGAGCATAGGATGATGGTTACCAGGGGCTTGGTAGGAGCAGGAAGGATGGGGAACAGAATGTTGATCAAAGGGTCCTCTTTGTGTATGTGCACAATCTCCCTGCCCCTCTCACACAAGAAGACTTGTGTTTGGATTGAGGGCCCATTTGGACAATCAAAGAAAATTTACCAACTCGATATCCATGACCATATCTGCAAAGTCTGTTCCTCCTTATCAGAAAACATTTACAGGTCCCAGGGATTATGAGCTGATATCTTTGCCTGGTGTTACTCAGCCTACTGTGGAAGGGAAGAAGGACTGTGTTCATTGTGCACTCACAGTGTAGGATGTAGCAAAAAGGAGCAGAAAATCTGAACAGGTTCTAATAAGTACTCTCTGGAGGTTGTTTTCCAAAAGGTGTTCCAAGAAAGCTGATCTTGCAAAATTGTACACATAGGGATCTGGTCCATCCCAAACATGGAATGAGCAGGAAGCAACCCGCCATTCCTCATCTGCTGTATCCTGGACACTCCGCTAGCTCTTACTATGAATGTCCAGGCATATTGCTTCTTGGGGAAGCAGGTTTTTTGTTTGTTTGTTTCAGAAACTATCTTCCCACTGTATTCTTTACTTGTCACCAGTAAATAAAAACTTTACTAAGTTACTCATGCTTGAGGTGGATTAATGGTTAAGGGACTTGGGATGTTGGCATCCTATGCACATTGTTTGGGTTCAAGTCCCAGCGGTGCTCCCAATTCCAGCCCCTTGCTAGTGTATACCTTGCCAGGCAGTGGCTGATGGCTTTAGTATTTGAGTCCTTGCCTGCCATGTATAAGAACTAGATTGATTTCTTGGCTCCTGGCTTTGAACTCACTCAGTCTTGTCTATGGCAGGCCTCTGAGGAGTGAACCAGTAGATGGGTGATATCTGATTTTCAAAGAACAAAAAAATGAATAAATACTAAAGATGTGCTAGTGGATCTATAGTGTTACCCAGTGAAAAATGGAATTTGCAAAAATTCTAAAAATACGCTTTTGATTTTTTCCTACTTCTTAAAGCAAAAATGTGCTTTCACTGAATTTCAACACAAGATTTTTTATACTATCTAGGAAATAAACATGATTTGCCTTTATGTATTCTGTGGCATGATTGGTTTACAGGTATGACTAATCACACTTGACAAATCTGGAACACTGGAGAAATGTTGAGTCTTAAGAATGAAAAGTCACAGGCAAAAATTAGCTTCATTTAATGTGCACATAACTGGGTGGGGGGAGGAGGCATATATCTGGGACATCCAGAAAGTCAACAAAAACATTTCAGCAAATGCAGGATAGATCATTCTTGGCCTTTGTGCTCCTAAGAAGGTTACAAGCTTGGACAGTAGCAAAGAATGAGCTTGTGTGTTTTTGGAAAGGAGAGAAGGAGGGAAGGAGGTTAGGCGACAATGTGCTTAGTAACAAATGGGTATTAGTTTATAAGTCAGATAAATAATTGAATCACAGACTCACTGAATAATGCCACAGAGACCTCACAGCTCACCTAATCAAACTATTTCTTTTTTATATAAGGATTTGACTCTAGAGATATGAAAACTTATATAATATCACTTAATATTTAACAGGAGAGCAGAATTTGAAACCCAGGTTTTGTCATCTTATTTTTATTCAGAAATAAATAGAAAATGGCTCTGAGAGTTTGCATCATTTACATTATATCAAATAACTGGTGCTACTTCAAAGTCCTAACAATCAAGACTCTGAAAACAACCGTCTGGCCTATTACATCCTTCCCCTGTGCCACTATATTTAGATGTATTTACTTTTGTGTTCCTATCCTCAAGTCATTGTATTGCAATTGCTCTATTTATTCAACTGTTTTTCTTTCATGACTGAACATTTGATATTATTTTACTCATTTCTTAACCTTTAGAACTTGAGTAGCATTTAGATTTTCTCTTGTCTCTCCTCTTCCCTCATTTACAGATACACCGTTCTATGAATACCATAGCTAAAAATTGAGACACTGTTTTCACAACTTTTCCAATCTCAGAATGGCTGCTATCTGAAAAACTCAGCTTTCCCATAGGGAACCAGGAGCAATGATGCGCAGATAGAACTTTGAAATCAAATATACACATGTGTGCATGCACACAAGAATATTACAGCTATCTGTATGTCTATGTACATATTCATATATATATGCATTAATAAATATATGAGTTTCTTAACAATAATTAGGAGATAGGCCAGTGCCACGGCTCATTTGGCTAATCTTCCGCCTGTGGTGCCAGTGCACCGGGTTCTATTCCCAGTCGGGGCGCTGGATTCTGTCCCAGTTGCTCCTCTTCTAGTCCAGCTCCCTGCTGTGGACCAGGAAGGCAGTGGAGGATGGGCAAAGTGCCTGGGCCCTGCACCCACATGGGAGACCAGGAGGAAGCTCCTGGCTCCTGGCTTCGGATCAGCGCAGCAGCAGCCATAGTGGCCATTAGAGGAGTGAACCAATGGAAGGAAGACCTTTCTCTCTGTCTCTGTCTCTCTCACTGTCTAACTACCTGTCCAAAAAAATAATAATAATAATAATAATAATTAGGAGAGGAGCCAAAAAAACCAATTGTTGGGATGTTGTTATATGCCGCAGTTAAAACACCACTTGGGATGCTCACAGCTCATGTCAGAGTGTCTGGGTTTAAATCCTATCTCTGCTTCCAATTCCTGACCTGGGAAGCAGCAGATGATAACTCAAGCAGTTGGGTCCCTGCCACCCATGTGACTGGCCTGGACTGAATTCCTGACTCCTGGCTAAATGTTGATCCAACCATGGCTGTTGCAGGCATTGGGGAAATGAAGCAGTAGGTGGGAGACCTCTCTCTCTCTCTCTCTCTCTCTCTTTGCCCAATTCATATACAGTAAATTTTAACAATCACAATTGAAAAGTTTTGAAGGTAATGAGGCTCTAACGCAAAAATGAAAGAGACAAAGCAAATAATAAATTAGGAAACTGCGCTGCTTATATACCTATTCTCTGGCTTTCTTTTGCTGCTGAAAGTAACTCTCACAAGCTGAGATACTGAAAATAAAATTAATTTATTATCTTAACTATCTGGAGCAGTAAATCTGAAGAGTCTCACTTTAAAATCAAGGTTGCAGCAGGACTGTGCACCTGGCTTAAGGCCCCTGTGGAGGATCCTTCTTCTCACCTTGTGAAGCTTCTTTAAGACCTGTCGCTCCCCGTCTTCGTGGAGGAACAACACAGGACCCTGCGCTGTTCTTTTGTCTGCTTGGCCCTCCCCGGGTTTGCTGCTGGTTCTTCCCGGGTTGGCTACTGACCCTTCCACCTCCGTGGAAGGGCGGTTTCCCCTGCCACTTTCCCCACTTCCGCGGGGGAGCGGCACACCGCCGGCCGGCTCTCTCAGGGGCTGCACAGGTGTTCCTTCAGACAGATGTTCCTGGTGCATGTTGTCTCTCTCCTCCTTTATAGTCCTCTTCCGCCAATCCCAACTCTGCTACCCACACGCCGAGTACACTGCTCTCCTCCAATCAGGAGCAGGTCCTGCTGTTTATTGGTTGAACTGGAGGCAGCTGTGTAGAAGCTGTTTTTACTCCTCTCCCAGCGCCATATTGTGGGAGAGCAGATGCATAGAATAAGTCTTAATTCCAGTAACAGTCTAGTCCGAGTTGCTCCCAGTTGCTCCCCACAAAGACCTGCACACTGCTTGGCTCTCAGTGTCTGCCATCATGAAGCTCGCAATGATCAGCTGAGTGTGGTCCGTGTTACATTCTTATGACACTGACACTTTTCTCTGTGTCTAATTCTGCTTTTAAAAATCTCTGTGACTACACTGGGTGAATGAATAAACCAGTACATTTTGAAATCATTTGTTGAGCTACTAACTTCCATCTATACTTTAATTCCTCTTTGCCATGTAGCAAAATCTATTTATAAGTTTTGATTATTTTGATGTAAGCATTCTTGGGTTCCTTTTTCTGTGAAATGCCTTAAATTCTTGGAACTTACCCCCAATAATAATGGTGGTCATTTATCTTAATGCACTCAGGATCATGAAAGAGTGAAGAGTATATTGTGATAATGATGATTTCCAAGATGCTTCTGGCTTCTGAAAGTCATTTAATGTTGACACTATGTCTCTGAGAGACTGTAAATACAATTAATTCTTTGGTAACTATGAATTAAAAAGGAATTAGCTTACATTTGTGGATGACAGATCATTGTATAAAATACATTGCAATACTTAGAGAAATATTTATAAATCTATACTCTCAAGTACTTAACCCATAATTTAAAAAAGAATTACTGTTTACTCATTGAGAAGATTTTTAAATTAAAATTTAGACAGAGAAAGAACTCTAATCAATTATACATCTGATCCACAAATCACAGTCACTAATGCTTTATGGTCAGATTTAGTAATAACAATTAATATTTTCCTTTGCCTGTGCATCTCTTACCTTCCTAAAGGGTATCACTTACATACTTGGGTGTGTTTCAAGATCATTTGTTTTAAATTTAAAAAGATTGGATATCTCAAAGGATACACATTTGACTCTCATTAAGTTTTGACACCAAAATATACAGAGAAATTATAAAAATCATAATTTGTCAAATAGCTTTGATAAACCAATGCTTTTTAAATTTAAAAACAGTAGCTGTACAGTTTAAGAAATATTATGTAAATTTTCTCATTTATTAATTTGTTGATATTAATACATTTATCAAATTTTTAGAGATTTAAAATATTTTTTCTGATTCCTGCCAATTAATAAATACTTAAAGCGGGAATAAACTTTAATATAAAGTAGTTTTTGCTAGTTTCTAAGATATTATTAATCATGGAATAATTCCCTACAATATTCTTGTAGAAAAAAAAGACAGGAGAATTGGTATATATTAGCATATTTTTATTATTTTAATCTACTTTTTGCTGACTGAAACCTACTGAAATTGGGATGATGCTATTTAATGAGCTATTTATGATAAAACAACCATTCTACAGTTCAGGTAAAAGGTGTGCTTACAATAACTTCATGAACGTTACAATTCTTGCTAATGCATCAAGTCAAAATAATTTTTCATTAAAGAATATACAACACTCATATGAAGCAACCTGAATCTATTAGAAATTAATGTTACCAGGGCTGGCGCTGTGGCTCAGTGGGTTAACGCCCTGGCCTGAAGCGGCAGCATCCCATATGTGTGTTGGTTCAAGATCCAGCTGCTCTACTTCCGACCTAGCTCTCTTCTATGGGCCTGGGAAAGCAGTGCAAGATGGCCCAAGTCCTTGGGCACCTGCACCCATGTAGGAGACCTGGAAGAACCTCCTGGCTCCTGGCTTTAGACCAGTGCAGTTCCAGCCATTGCGGCCATCTGGGGAGTGAACCAGCAGATGGAAGGCAACTCTCTCTCTCTCTGCCTTTCCTCTCTTTGTGTAACTCTGACTTTCAAATAAATAAATAAATAAATCTTTAAAAAAATTAATGTCACCAGACAAACTTCTTTTCATACTAGTCTCACTTTTTTAACTCTTTAGATATTATCCCAAAAGCTTAAAACATTTTTATAATCATGGCATTTGAAAACTAAATATTCATCTTTTTTAATAAAATAATCTTAATACTAGATCTTTGATCAATGATTTATTAGGACTGCATTAGTCTATAAAGTATAATTTATCTTAAATTAAAATGCTTCTTTATTTGACAAGACAATACAATGTTCTATGTCATGCCATGAATTATATGAGTATACTTGTCAGTATAAATTTTCTGGCAATGGCAATACAGAATAGTATCATTCATTTTATTGCTAGAGAGCATCATCGTTTCTTATTCACACTAACACAGCATTTCCATTACTTCTTGCAAAAGCCTTGGCAATGCTTCAAAATGAGTGTTATTACAAAATATTCTATTACAGCATGGTAAATATATGACTTACTTTTCCATTATGTTCACAGCTCTCCAAAGAGGACTTTACTTTGATTATGCTGATCTACTGCCAAGTGAGAAAAACTAACTTCTGGATTTTTGCCTTTCTCAAAGAATGAATGATTTTTTTCTTTTTTTATTATTAATAACAGGAGAAGAGATTTCATGGATTCTATAGGTACAGTTCCAAGATGACAATCACACTTCCTTCCCTCCCCCTTCACTTCCATTTCCCTCTCCCTCTCCTCTCTTCTTTAACATTTTTTTTTCCTGGAAGCCCTCTCACTCACCAGATTGCATTGTCATATCACAACTTTTCTTACTGACTACTTTTTCTTTTCATTTCAGCACTTGAATCAACTGCCTAGACACATGGTGACATGTGAAAGATAAGTAATCTCTATTAAATATTTGAGTAAAAAATTGTATGTTCATTCACTGTTAATTACCGACTCATTTTTAATTATTGATAATTCATAAAAGTAACTAATTACTTTTTTAATTCTCAATGAGATTCATAAAGGTTACTTCAGTTACAAACAAGTTTACACTCTTACTAACAATAGTAACAATGCAGATTATCCAGCAAGTGCTTGTTAATGCTCACCCATGCACAATATCTATGGAAGTCAAAAAATACAGTGTTGAAGATTTTTCCTAAACTCCATGAAAAATGTCATCAATTCTGCAAAAAGAAGGCTCACAGCAGAGGTCTTGTCTACAGGAATCAGTACAGATAACTGCACCAAAAAAGAATGACAGTGGAGAACTTCACATTATTAATATTGTGTATGTTTTATCTTTGCTGAGTTTTTAATGGATCTATCCAAGTACACAAAATATATTATAATAGATATGCAAATGGTTGTTTATATGAAGAGAACTGAGTCACAAAATTTAAACAAGGATTAAGAAAGTATTTGAGTACCTATATTTCATGCAAGAATCAGAACATCTGTGATACTTATCTCTCAGATTTGCTAAGGAAATATTAACTCACTTATTGATAGCTTATAATTCGCCAAGTTCTCCTGTTAATGCTCCACAGATAAATGTTTCATAGATCATATTATCAAAGCAATTGCATGCAACTGATATCAATTAATTGACTGTCTTTAACATATGATCAGAAAAAAGGCAAAAATTTTAACTTGATATGGAGGCTACCATGTGGCTATTCTGACCAGATGAGTCTCTTTTTTTTTTCTTTTAAGATTTATTTATTTGAAAGTCAGAGTTACAGAGAAGGAAAGAGAAGAGAGAGAGATCTTCCATCTGCTGGCTCACTCTCCAAATGGCTTCACTCCCCAGATGGCCTCAATGGCTGCTGCTGCAGTGATCCGAAGCCAGGTGCCAGGAGTTTCTTCAGGGTCTCCCATGCAGGTGCAGGGGCCATATGGGATGCCTGCACCACAGGTGACAGCTTTACCCACTACACCGCAATGGCGTCCCCTCAGACAAATCTTTTTAAAATAATTATACTGCTTTCCTGAACTATAGTCAAATAGAAAGCTATTTTACTTTGGGTTCAAATTCTTTCAGTACGTATTTTTTGTTGCTGTTGTTACTGCTTTTCAGGGTATTTTGATTTTTGAAAAAGAAATTCTTTTTTTTTTTTTTTTTTTTTTTTTTGACAGGCACAGTGGACAGTGAGAGAGAGAGACAGAGAGAAAGGTCTTCCTTTGCCGTTGGTTCACCCTCCAATGGCCGCCGCGGCCGGCGTGCTGCGGCCGGCGCACCGTGCTGATCCGAAGCCAGGAGCCAGGTGCTTCTCCTGGTCTCCCATGCCTGTGCAAGGCCCAGGCACTTGGGCCATCTTCCACTGCACTCCCTGGCCACAGCAGAGAGCTGGCCTGGAAGAAGAGCAACCAGGACAGAATCAGGCGCCCTGACAGGGACTAGAACCTAGGGTGCCAGCGCCGCAGGCAGAAGATTAGCTTATTGAGCCGCGGCACCTGCTAAAAAAGAAATTCTTGATGGCTTTTCTTTTTTTCAGCAATCGCTTGTGTTTTTTTGTTTGTTTGTTTGTTTGGAAGATAACATTTATCTAGACTTTCCTTTTCCTTTTTCACTCACTGCATTCCTGGAAGAATAAATTCTCTTCAGCAAGGTTATCAAAGATTAAGAAAAATTGTCAGCAGTACTATATGCCTTAAACAGGTGAAGATTTTACTTTTCTATGAAGATTTCAAGCACACATTCAAGTTCTGGAAACATTCAATTTGTTAATTTATGTCAGGTCTTTTCAGTTTGCAACTTCCACTTTGAAGCCTTATTCTTACAAAAGATACATTTCTTTATTTAAAAGGGAGAGAGAGATTGAGAGAGAGAGAGAGAGAGAGAGAGAGAGAGAGAACTTGTATCTTCTGATTCATCCCAGGCTGAAGCCAGGAGCCAGCAGACAATAGCAGTCAAACCTTATTATTTGAGTCTCTGGATCTCTTCCCTGCTACTATTCCTCTTCTCAGAGTTGCAGAAGCCAAGCCACCACAGTAATCTTAATCTAGTTTTAAAATGGATTTCTTAACTCCTTGCCTATCATGCAGTTACACTCATTTTCTACCTATTCAACTCACCCACAGTCTGATTTCAGTAAGAAAAATACACACACCTGCATATTAATATGGTAGTCACTTTCATTTCTCTATCCAACATAAATGTACATTTTCTCATGAATTCAACTTCACATCATCTATGGAAAATGGAATTAGGAGATAAAATTTTTGTAGTGCAAAAAATGCTAAAATCCATGCACGTAAAGGGCCTTTAAAGAATTCATGGAAAATGTCTATTAGGAAGAAATTGCACATGGATTTCAAAATCCAGCCTCTGCAAGATGGGGAGTGAACTGTCCATGCCTTCCACCACAATCCTAGGAAGATCACAGGGTGTTCATCCAAGACGTAGATCAGGTAGTAGCTGAGCCTTGCCTAGGCCTGGCCTATCTGGAGTGTATACAGCAGACATACACACTACACTCAACACAGTTTCCCATGCCAGTCTTTCTCTGTTTCTTTCCTATAACTAGTACTCTTTCTCTTGAGTTGTGCAGAGTTAAAAATTTCCCTCTATTTCAAATTATTCTGTCTGTCTCTCCTAAGATAAACCATATAAGGATTAAATCTAAGAATAAAATTCGGATCAAAATGTACTTAATGGTTTTGTGTTGCTTTCAAAATGAAACAGAAACAGTATACGCATTTCTTTAAAAGTACCTCTCAATCTTGCCCCAATCTACTTGTATAGTAATTCCCAAATAAGTGTACTATTCCACTGTAGCTGATTGATTCACCACCACATTTATGCTGCTTTTGTTGGTGCCACTTTCCATGCCTGCAGCAGATGCGTATGCCAGTGTCTGCTCCTGGAAGAATGATCTTCCACAAATTATTCCCTGTTCACCTTTTGTTCTTTAAATATTATAACTGAACTTTTCTACTTTTGACATTGATCTTCTAAGTATCTAGTTAAATCCTTTATATGATATTACTGCTAGTTTTCTAACTATTTGCATACACATCACATGTTTCTACAGTACAAAGCAGACACTATGCTATGTTTTAGTTGCATTTTGTCGGCGTTAAATGATTTTTAAAAGATTTGTTTTATGGTACCAGCACTGAGAGGTAGCAGGTAAAGCCGCCGCCTGTGACACCGGCATCCCATATGGGTGCCTGTTTGAGTCCCAGGTGCTACACTTCTGATGAAGTTCTTGGGCCTCTGCATCCACGTTGGAGACCTGGAAGAAGCTCTTGGCTCCTGGCTGCCGACTAGCCCAGCTCTGGTCATTGCAGCCATTTAGGGAGTGAACCAAAAGATGGACATTCTCTCTCTCTCCCTCTCCTTCTCTAATTCTGCCTTTCAAATAAAATAAAGGCAGAGTGAGGGGGAGAGAAAAAGAAAGAGTGGGAAATCTTCCAACTTCCCATCCTTTGGTTCACTCCCCCAGCTGCTTGCAACAGTGAGGGCTAGGCTGAAAGGCATGAACTCCATCTGGGTCTGCCGTGTCAGTGCAGGGGCTCAAGTAAATGGGTCCTCTTTCACTGCCTTCCAGGTCCATTGGCGGGGAGCTGGATCGGAAGCAGGGACTCAACCTGGTGATCAGTTACAGGGTGTTGGCCTTGTAGGCAGCAGCTTAACTTGCCACACCACATCGCCAGCCCCTCCATTCTGCTACTAATTCATAGACTACCATGAAAAACGATGTGCTAAGTGAATGGCCAGCGATGTATCATTGAGAATTCAGGCAACATTTGCCACATTTGTTAGTTGCACACTTTCTTAATACCTAGAAGAGTCTGACAGAGCAATTCAAGGTATGCTCTTACTAACTTGCTATGTTACAGCCAGTCTTGCTTGGCGATCACTAATAATTTATCCACTTTTCTTCATCACTCCTCTTCATCCAAGGGAAATACGAACAAAAATATTGCGTGACTGTCTACCTAGCTACCTGACGCACGGTGCTATGAAACTAGAATGTTGCTGGGCTGAAGGCAAGCGTGTGCAGCAAGTGCTTAACCGACTCACACTGCACCTTACTGAGAAATCCCAGCGCTTATTTCCATGCCTCAAAGTCAAAAGAAAATCCCAGGAATTTGACATGGAAAACCAGAAGGAGAGAGGGAAAAGGATATGCTACTGATAGGTTACCTCTCTGGGAAGCTAGGAGTCTATGATGATGAAGAACTGCTCAGGAGCCACTGGAAAATTCACTTGAGAATGCTCTCCCTAACAGATGACGCAGGCCTTGGAACGTCCACCTGCAGGTTCACGTCCTTCATGGGATGGAGAGCACATTGTGTGCCTTAACACCCGCAGAGCTCTAGGGGCAGGCTGAGCGAGCGCTCAGGCGTTTCAGCAGCTAAAGGCCAAAAACCCGGAGGAGTGGCAGGTTGTGCTGGGAACGCTATCTGTGGACAATCATGGGAATCATTGCTATGTAATAATGCAAGTCAGGGTGTCTCAAGCAGACGCTCTGTGGTTACTACTAGTGTGGTAATCTGTTCAAAAGGCCTTCTACATAGTTTTGAGAGTCCCTAAAACATGTTTTACATGATTTTCCATATCTGCTAGAATCTATTTTCTTTTAAAATCCAAAGCTAAGCCTGTCGTATATTACCACGATGACTAATAGGTTCTTCTATATTTAGGAAGCGTTTGGTCACTTTAGCTGCCCGCCTGGTAATAGATCCCTGTGTGAAGCACTCCTGGTTTATTCCTGGGATGATGAAGAACTATTGCTGACCCTGCTCATGTTTCTACGAGGTGTCATAGAATTTTCAGCAATCACCATGGGCAACTGTACTAGCCATAGACTTGTAACTGGTGGTGCCTACCAAGTATTACATTTATATTCCCTTTAGAACAGAATGAAAATGGATAAGCGTTTCTGCTTGTCCCTTAAAATTGCTCTTCCCTGCATAGATATCAACCCAGGATTGTTTTCAAAATGTTAGGAATGGTTGTTCCAAGAACTAATGGATTTTTTGTTGTTTTGTTCACTTTTCCAGGCATGCAGAAAAACAGCTAGTGTATTTTAAGCACTGTTTTTTGGAGGAACAAATGACTATATGACTATCTTTTTTAAACTACGTTTGTTTTTTATTTTTACTAATATAAAGAGAACAGATTTCATGTATTTCATAGGTATAAATCTAAGAACTAATCATACTTCCCTCCCTCCACTCTTTCCCTTAACCCTGCTCCTTTATTTTTTGCTTTTTTTCTTTAATTTTTGCAAAAACATAATTTCTATCCACTCTATAATCACAGGCTTAATGTACCATTCACCATAATATACAACAAGTTGAAAAGTAGAAAGAGGACAGTTCCATTCTGACTCTCGTACACAATTTTTAGTTAAGCAGCTCTTTTCCTTTTTTAACTCACATCTCTCTTTGTCCTGTGAGACTGAGATAAAAACCCATGCAGGGGGTCGTCGGAGAGATTCTGCAGAGAGGGTAAGGAGGGGCAGCCATGGAAAGGCAGAAGGAGGCATTTTGGTGTTGATAGG
This sequence comes from Oryctolagus cuniculus, assembly GCF_964237555.1. NCBI lineage: Eukaryota > Metazoa > Chordata > Mammalia > Lagomorpha > Leporidae > Oryctolagus > Oryctolagus cuniculus. Next base: position 26,848,092 of record NC_091445.1, read on the forward strand.
GTCATTCTGAATCTTCACCATAATGGGAGACTCCTGAAGTGGGAGGAACACATGAGGTCTCCATTAAGCTTTTACACCTGTACATGAACTGCAATTATCTCAAAATGTTTAACTTAAAAAATTGTGACTTTATTAAACATTATAACAATTTAAAATTGTGTCACTATGGTAATGACTTTTAATGGAAATAACTAAAAATTAACATCATTAAAATTATTCTTGTAAAATTTCTGGATGATATTGAATTTGTTTGTAATAAAAATACATTATCATGGGGCCGGCAATGTGGTGTAGCGGGTAAAGTCACCGGCTGCAGTGCCAGCATCCATATGCGCACCAGTTCTAGTTCCGGCTGCTCCACTTCTGATTCAGTTCTCTGCTGTGGTCTGGGAAAGCAGTGGAGGATGACCCAAGTCCTTGGGCCCTGCACCATGTGGGAGACCCGGAAGAAGCTCCTGGCTCCTGGCTTTGGATCGGCGAAGCTCTGGCTGTTGCGGCCAGTTGGTGAGTGAACCAGCAGATGGAAGACCTCTCTCTCTCCCTCTCTCTCTGCCTCACCTTCTTACTCTGTGTAACTCTTTCAAATACATAAATAAATAAATGTTAAAAAAAAGAGAAAAAATACACTCTAATTTGTTGGGATTACTTGTAACAGAAAGGGTCTTCTCTCCTGTTGAGGTTCCTTATTTCCTGTTTTTTCATTAAAATATAGCTTTAATGTAAATTATGTGACCCCTATGTTAGTCTTTCTATATGATTTCTTTGGTCAGTGAATATTTCAGTTTCTCAGTGTGTATATAAATATCAATATAAATATTAATATCAATATCACTTCAAATTTTTATTCCTTTGTTGTTCTATTTTAAATCCAAGGCAAGATAGATAACACTGTTACTATTCTAGGATATACTTATGTTTTAATTTAATTAACAATGTTCAAATGCATGCTTTCCTTTTTATTTTTTTAAGAACAGAGATTTCTCTTCTTTAAAAAAATTACTTGAGAGGTTGTGTTTCAGACAGAGAGAGGGAAAGACAGAGAGTGGTCTTCCATTCCCTGGTTCATTCCCCAAATGGCTGCAACACGTGGAGCTGGGCTGATCCAAAGCCAGGAGCCAGGAACTTCTTCCAGGTCTCCCACACTTGGGCCATCCTCCACTGCTTTCCCAGGCCATGAAAGAGAAGTAGACTGGAAGGGGAACAGCCAGGACTTGAACTAGCACCCATATGAAATGCCAGCAGGCTTAGCCTGCTATACCAGAGCTGGCCCCAAATGCATGGTTTTGTTATAACAGTATTTGACCACTGGAATGGCTTCCAGGCTTCACTGGTCCCTTTGGGAAAATGTGAGAATGGGAATGGTTGGCCTCTGTTGACCCTCTGAGTCCCAGAGCTGTGATTCTGAGGTTCACTTCTTGGATAATTTCGCAAGCACATGAGTCTTCCCACAATGGAGTTGAGGCAGCCAAACTGCACAGAACCTATTGGAACCACATGAAAGTGGAATGAAATACCCTTGGATGAGAATAATTTTAATAGAGTGGGAAACACATTTCTAAAACCTCTCATAGACCAAGGTGCTGGAACTGTCTGAATTGTAGGTTTATCTGTGATAACCTTGCAGCAATCACTCTGGGTTATGGCATGGTATTTGTATTTCCATAAAGAATTCAAAAGCACATCCCAGAATTGCATATTTTACCCTTTTGTATGTATGTATGTATTCACACACCCAAATATGAAAAGGGAAACATTCCTTAAAGTTTGACTATATATTTTTTTTTTAAATTTTTTGACAGGCAGAGTGGACAGTGAGAGAGAGACAGAGAGAAAGGTCTTCCCTTGCCATTGCTTCACCCTCCAATGGCCGCCGCGGCCGGAGCGCTGCGGCCGGCACACCGTGCTGATCCGAAGCCAGGAGCCAGGAGCCAGGTGCTTCTCCTGGTCTCCCATGGAGTGCAGGGCTCAAGCACTTGGGCCATCCTCCACTGCCTTCCTGGTCCACAGCAGAGAGCTAGCCTGGAAGAGGGGCAACTGGGAAAGAATCCGGCGCCCCGACCGGGACTAGAACCCGGTGTGCTGGCGCCGCAAGGGGGAGGATTAGCCTAGTGAGCCGCGGCGCTGGCCTATATTTTGTTTTTAAGGCTAAGCATTTTCACCATTGCATGTAGAAAGTAAAGGAACCATGAAAAACAATGTCTTTGCTTAGACTCAAGAAAAGAATCATTTTATGATGGGGAAAAAGAGGCAAAGGCACATTTTGAAGCAAATTCTGAGGTTCTCATTCATATTCCTTAAGTGTAAATCCCTCGGCCACTTTGTCCACTGAAAATGATTGTGAAGTTCTATTTGGTGTCCAACTGTTTCAGATTACGTCCTTTCCATGTCAGTTCTTACCTGCGTACATGACTTCTTTTTAAAAATATATCCCTATTTTTCAGTGTGGCTCATGCCCTTTGCCTGTTTAGAAAGCTTCCTTTATGTAACTAGCCAAGTTCTACTCTCCCCTGTTCAACCATGTTTAAGAATAACAAGATAGAATAAGGCTTCTTCTCTGGGTTTAGATATTGATTTTTTTTTCTGCCAAGAACGCTATTTATTCCAGATATACCACCCTTAGAATAACTTCCTCCTTAGACAATGATCATCTACAAGACATAGAGATCAATATCAATTAGCCTCAATTGAGAAGTGAAGAGCCAATCAGTAGCTTGGAATTATAAACAAATTGTAGTGGCCTGTCTAAACCTTTGAGGGTAATAAGATTGAAGAAATTGAGGATGAAAAATGTAAGTGAATTTTATTATTTACTCACACCCATTTTTATTCTTGATTAAAATTACTCTTGTGCATGTATGTACTTAGGTCTGGGGATGATCAGAAATGCTTGAAGAAGCATATCAACTGCAGTCCTGGAAACATCACAGTTTATGATCTGAAAAGTGAAAAGCTGGCATTTTCTAAATAACCTAACATTGTAAACATGATAGCATCACTAAGCACTCTTAAGCAAAGGGAATAATTTCTTGTTTAATTTTGCCTTTAAGGAACCATGTTTTTATAGAAAGTCTCACTCTGTGAGGGGAAGGTGGTACAAAGAATAAATAATCACATCATGTGTCCAAAAATATTTTATGTAAAACACTTCTATTGCCATAAAATATTTCTAAGTTCCTGGACATCATTTTATTGGTCAAATTGAAATTAAATTTTAAGCAGTAAAACTTTGTAATAGAAGGGACATTGACACGAAAAGTAATTCTAAATAAAAACAAATTCTTTAAAAATTATTTTTATTACATTGAAATAGGTAAAGCTGAAAATGCAGCTTGATTTAGGTTTTATTTAATTAAAAAGTTTACTGGATGTCAACTATTACAAACTCAGATTCTCTGGCAATATGGAGCTGTTTACAAATTATTCATTGAATTCAACAGGAAAATATTCAACTTTTTCTTCTTTTAAGACTATTCAAAGTGGTAGTGCAATTTGAGAAAGCATCCTGATTTCATGAACTTAGAGCACCTACTTATGGAGCAGATTAATTACAGAAGACAAGAGGTAACACTTTCCGGATGTGAAGCTGTAGGTAGTCTAACCACATTCACAGCTGAAAATTAATATTATCTAGAACTCATACTGATGTAATCATGTTGAACTTGCTACTCAAAGCATGGTGCAAAGGATTTGCATATTTTCCTTAATAGATGATACAGGAAAACCTTGTTAATCATCTTGGAATTTAGTGTATTCAATGTATATATTTATGACAGGAAATGCCCTGAGTTAAAAAATTGTTTTGAACATTTTATTTTTCTTAGGCAAATATAACATTTAGCAGATTCTTGTGTCTTTTGGGCCACTTCCAGAATTCTTCATTTTGTTAAAATTTCTATCACTCAACAAAATAGCCACCTGTCATGGTCCTTAATCATATTAAACATGTCTATAATATTCTCAGTAGCAGCAACAGGTGTCCCCTATGATCAACTGATTTAATGTTGACTTCTCTGCATAGAGTGTCCCACATCTTCCTGTCTTCCAAAACAACACTCTGAATAAGTGTAGGGTCATGAAGAGAAATTGCTGTGGTGCCACAGATGCTATTTTCTCTTTCTTGCTTCCTTCATGAAGCGTGACATGAGTTTCATTTCATTGACAGGCAGATGCAACCAGAACTAATATAGAATGTTGCTACATTAAAGAGTTACCTAACTAATCAACTACACTGTATTTCTTGATTTATATTTATTTGTTTATGAAATATGGACACTACTCTGGTAGTCACCAAGAATAATATAGATAGTATAGTTACATATGCTTCAGTTCTTCCTGGGCCAATAATCTTTCCCAAGACCTATATTTGAATTTACAATCTTTCCTGGATGGCATTTGATAGACTCATAAAGTCTACATATTCAAATAATCTACATTATTTACAGCAATTATTTTCCTGAAAGAAAAAGGTTGAAATTGTTAGGTCTTGTCCAATATATCAGTTGGTGAGTGGATAAATAAATGGTGGTGCCTTTCAATAGTAAGATATAATTTGGGGCTAAAAAGAAATAAGCTATCTGAGAACCTCAAATACGTATAACTAAGTGAAACAGGCCAGTCTGAAAAGAAAGCTATGGTGACAGTGACAAAGTCACTGGTTTTCAGGGTCAGAAGAAAGGAAACATGAATTGGATGGAGCTTAGGCTTTTGAGGACAGGAAATCACTCTGTGTAATACTATCATGGAGGCTGCATGTCATTAAACATTTGTCCAAGACCCTAAGATACACATAGAACACTGAGGGTAAACTGATGTAAACTATAGACTTTTGAGTGGCAATGATGTGTCAGATGTAGATGGATACATAGATACACAGATGGCTATGTAGCAAATGTAGTAATCTCCTGGGGGATGTTGCTGACAAGACTGCATGTGTAGGGGAGGAAGGGATAGGAGAAACTTCTGCACTTTCCTTTCAGTTTTGCTGTGAATCTAAAACCAATCTCAAATCAAGTCCCAGTCTTACAAATGCAAAAGTCCTTTGTGCTTTCTTCAGACTAGCCTTAGCTCTTGTGTGCTGAGAACCCTCGGTACGTTTGAAGGTAGATGCAAACCAGAAACTACACACCCCTATCTGATTTCTCACAGGTGCTCTCTCACACACATGGCCATTTTCTTGGAGTTCAGGAACAGTCAAGGAGAATGACTACCAAATGGGGACTCGAAAATAAAATTGGCTTTGAACTATTACTTGCCTTCTTTCATGTCTACTATCTTCTTTCATGTCCTAATGTTGTCATTGCCACAGAGGAAAAACAGAAGTATCTCCGTGTAAGTCTGAAATACGACTTCAAGGCAAAGAACTAAAATTTAAATTAGATCAATAAAAGGAAAGACACCTTGAACAAGGTCACTTAGATTTGATTAAATGTATTAAATTGTTTAACACTATTTTGTGAAATTTATTGAAGTTGTTCCTTTGATCACTGCCCTTAAAAAGTTAAAAATATATCATGAATAGTTTCAATGAAATAATATTAAGATAAGAAGGCAGAAAAACTTTCAAGTCTAATCGGTCACTACTAAACCTGGCTCTCTCTGGTGGTAAATAACCAGTTCTTATATGTTCTGATATAGCTTCCATGTGAAAAATTCTTTGATTTTTTAATAACCAAAAAGGGGAATTATCATATTGGAAGACAAAAGCAACCATTGCCCCCAGAATGCAACCCTCCTTTCCGAATATTTCTTAATTTTTTTTCTTAATTTGTTTCACTCTAATTACTGGCTTTGTTAACCTTCTAATTGTTTATCACTTGAATTACTGATATATTTCTTTATTAAATAATCATATTTCAGTTTTTACTCTTTACTTTCACTCTAGCCACTGTCACATTGTTAGCATGATCTTTTTCATATTCAGATATTACTCAGCTGAACAATCTCAGTGGCTTACTACAGCCTTTTGCTAAAATCCTTGGAATTGGGGCTGGTGCTGTGGCATAGTGGGTTAGGCCACTGCCTTCTGTACTGGCATCCCATATGGGTGCCAGTTCAAGTACTGGCTACTCCAATTCCAATCCAGCTCTCTGATAATGTGCCTGGGAAGGCAGCAGAGGATGGCCCAAGTCCTTGGCCCCTCCACCCATGTGTGAGACCTGTAAGATCCTGGCTTCTGATCTGATCAGCTCTGGCCATTGTGGCTATTTAGAGAGTGAACCAGCAGCTGGTTGGCCTCTCTCTCTCATTTTCTCTCTCTCTCTCTACTGGTCTCTGTCTTTTTGCCTCTCTGTAACTCTGCTTTTCAAATAAATAGATAAATCTTAAAAAAAAAAAAAAACTTGGGGTCATTAGAAGATTTCCATGAGTTTGGTTATGCCTTTGCCAATATCTTCCTTTGCACTCCATGACTTAATGATGAACATTCAAAGATTGTCTAATAATGAGAGTTAATATTTGGCTCCTTCTCCTTGGTGTCCTCCTAGTTCCAAGAATATTTTTTTCCTTTCCTTGTCCTAGAGAATTCCTCTTCATCCTTTATAACTCAGAGATGTCAGGAAACATGTCCATCATTATAGTTATCAAATGTTTCTCTTATTAAAGCCACAAGGAACCTGAATTTTACCTCTTTACTGTTGTTTGTTTGAAGTACTGTTCAACTGAAATAATTTTAGTCTAATTCTGTCTCTGTATTTAAGTGATAAAATTTGGCTTAAAGCAGATCCCATGCATAGTAAAATGTACCTTTGCTTCTTGTGTGAACAATTTGCAACTATTACATAAGACTATTCCCTGGTAACCAAGCAACTGAAACTCAGCCATTCACTTCCAGGCTTCAGCCAATCACTGACTGCCAACTGATCTGACTAGGCTGATAAAAGGCAAATACTGACTGTAGCCCAGCAGGTTGCTTCTGTATGTCACTTTATTTTCTTCTGACTATAAATATAACTGCAAGCTATCACATAGTCTGCATATGTGATAGGATAACTCATTTTGAACAATTTCCAGTCTATAATACTGCCCATTCCTAGAAATTTTTTTCTTCATGTAAACTTTGATGCCTTTGAATGGTTTTGACATAGTCTTCACAATCCAAAGTAGAGTTTCCAGCTACCGTAGGGGTGTGGAATGACCACATGAAGTACTTGCAAGGGCCCCTGAGCCAGATGATCTTTTGCAGCAATCAGAAGGTATACTTAGGTCCTCTCACAACCAGAGGTCCACTCTGTGTGTTGAGCACCATGAGTTTATTTGAACAACCATTTTTCTTTCTTTCCTTTTCTTTTTCTTCTTTTTATTTTTTTTTCTTTACTGAATTGAATTGACTTGAGAGACTGAATGGGGTTCAGAGTCAAATTGGATTTGACATGAACTGGATTGGATCCAGTTAAGGAACTTGAGTAGAATTTTTATCCTTTTTTTTTTTTTTTTTGGCTTTGGAATTGATGTCTTGTGTTGTAAGAGGGTGCATGACCTTGAAATTCACAGTGATGAACAAGTCACTGACAAGACTGAAACTGGATCCACAGTCACATTGAATCCAAAAGTTAAATGGATTCAGACAGGAAATCACAGGTTCATCTGTATCCAACGAGTCTAGAACTATGAAACTTCAGATAACTTCATAGGTAGAAATTGTGAACCCAGAACTTGTGCTTTTCTAGAAAAATGGCCAACATTATTAAAAAACTTATAATTGTAGTAGCCACAGTGGCCAAATTTTAACATGGATAATATTTCTTATTTGTAAGGTAATTTAGAAAGGGAATGCCACAAGAACAATGGGATGGATTTTTTTTTAATTGGCATATGGAGGCTTTTATAAGGCTAAATGTTTAAAAATCATCTCCTTATAAAAAGTCACCAAAACATGCCTTTGCACATACAATATCTGCAGAAACCAAGATGACCTGCTTATACAATTGTAAGGCAGAACCAAAGAATCTGAAACTAAGAAGAGATATCCGTTGTTGAAAAATGCCAGGCCGGCCGGCGCCATGGCTTAATAGGCTAATCCTCCGCCTGCGGCACCGGCACACCGGGTTCTAGTCCCGGTCGGGGCGCCGGATTCCGTCCCAGTTGCTCCTCTTCCAGGCCAGCTCTCTGCTCTGGCCCGGGAGTGCAGTGGAGGATGGCCTAAGTGCTTTGGCTCTGCACCCGCATGGGAGACCAGGAGAAGCACCTGGCTCCTGGCTTCGAATCAGCGTGGTTCCACTGGCTGCAGCAAGCCGGCCGCAGCGGCCATTGGGGGTGAACCAATGGAAAAAGGAAGACCTTCCTCTCTGTCTCTCTCTCTCACTGTGCACTCTGCCTGTCAAAAAATTTTAAAAAAAGCCAGGCCAGGAGCCAAGATGGCGGAATAGTGAGGGCGCGCACCGATAGTCCGGGAAAATTTAGTTTAATAAAGGGGGAGTTACGGTAGCCTCAGAAAAAAGAACCAGGAAAATATTGCAGAGGAAACTCTTCTGGATTGAGTGGCCGTGAATCAGAGGACCTACTGGGAGAACAAGGTCGCCCACCGCGCAGAAGCCGAGCCGCGGGACCGAGCTGCGCAAGCCGCAGGCTCTGCGTGCCAGTGTTCGAAGGGGAGTGTGTGCCACACAGACAACAGCGGGGAGACTTGGGACATCCAGGGCTCCGAGTCCACACATCGGCGCTGGAAGGGGAGCAGACCTGCGTGGAGAGCGTGGGAGCCCACAGTTCGGGACACCAGCGGCAGACTCAACACACCAGCGCTGGAACGCGAGGTGAGCCGAACCTCAATAGCCCGAGACACCGGCAGGCAAGTGGAGAGAGGAGACTAGAGGGAACGACCCTGGGGGGGGGGGACTTCACCAGGCTAACTGGAAGAGAGAGAGAGGAAAAAAAAAAAAAAGGTGACTGGTACGGACACGGGTTTCTCTCTCTCCGCTCACCTCTCAAGGGCGAGCAAGACAAAGAGCAGGCGCCATCTTGGACATACGTCATAAGCAGAGCGACCTCAGGTCTGCACCGGCCCTGAGCCTAGCAGAAAAACCTGACTCTGGGTGGGGCGAATTAACAGGAGATTAGGACCTAGTAAATTTGTGGTGCTACTGAACTGAGACTGTGAAAAGAGATGGTGGGGGAGAGAACTCACGGAATTCACGTGAGCACTCTCCAGAGACGCTACAATTCCGTAACTTTGGCAACCCAGTGGGAGACTGAAGGAGAATTTGAGCCCACTCTGAGGGCCGAACAGATTCCCTGTGTGGTCCTTGGGAAAGAGCTTCTGATCTCTGGCTCCTGTGGGTATATCATTTGCCTGCTAACTACCTCCAACTTCATTCAGCTGTGCAGAATAACTTCCCTTTTGAATCAAAAAAAAAAAAAAAAAGAAAGAGAGAGAAAGAGAGAGAGGTTTACCATGCCTAACCTGGGAGTGTCACCTTTGGCACACCAAACAGAGCTCTCAGGCCACACCCATCTCAAGCCCTAAGGCTCCATCAAAAACAGATAGTCCACTTAATCTAGAGTCACAGTATAACAAGAAAAAGCACCACAGTGAAGAAACCAAATATCTCCAATATGCCAAATAACAAACGCAAAAACCAAGGTAATAAAAACAAGGAAGTCACCATGAAGCCCTCAAATGAAAAAGACACCCCAATTCAAGATTATGAGGTGATGACATAGAAGAAATGCAAGAAGCAGATCTCAAAAAATTGATAAGAACATTAAGAAGTTCTCAAAAACAAATTCTTGAACTACAGAAATCCTTAATGGACAAGATAGAAAATCTCTCTCATGAAAATGAAATATTAAGGAGGAATCAAAATGAAACGAAACAACGAGTACAACAGGAAACTGGGATAGTGACTGAAGTGAAGAATTCAATAGATCAAATGAAAAACACAATAGAGAGCCTTACAAACAGAATGGGTGAAGCAGAAGAGAGAATATCGGACTTAGAAGACAGAGAACAGGAAAGGATACAGTCAGACCAAAGAAAAGAAGAGGAAATTAGGAATCTAAAACATATTGTCGGGAATCTTCAGGATACTATTAAAAAACCCAACATTCGGGTTCTAGGAGTTCCTGAAGGCATGGAGAGGGAGAAAGGATTAGAAGGCCTTTTTAGTGAGATATTAGCAGAAAATTTCCCAGGTTTGGAGAAGGACAGAGAAATCCTAGTACAGGAAGCCCACAGAACCCCTAATAAACACGACCAAAAGAGATCCTCACCACGACACGTTGTAATTAAACTCTCCACAGTGAAACATAAAGAAAAGATCCTAAAATGTGCAAGAGAGAAACATCAGATTACTCTCAGAGGATCTCCAATCAGACTCACAGCTGACTTCTCATCAGAAACTCTACAAGCTAGGAGGGAATGGCGAGATATAGCCCAGGTACTAAGAGAGAAAAACTGCCAGCCCAGAATATTATATCCTGCAAAGCTATCATTTGTGAATGAAGGTGAAATAAAGACTTTTCATAGCAAACAGAAATTGAAAGAATTTGTTGCCACTCGTCCAGCCCTGCAAAAGATGCTTAACGATGTGTTACACACAGAAACACAGAAACACGGTCATCAATATGAAAGAAGGTAAAGGAAGGAAACCAAGGAAGGAAAGCTCACAGCAAAAGATCACAGGGAATTCAAAGCATATATTAGAACTTATCTTTGGCAAATGGCAGGGCAAAGTTACCACTTATCATTAGTCACATTGAACGTGAATGGCCTGAACTGTCCACTTAAAAGACACCGATTGGCTGATTGGGTTAAGGAACAGAACCCATCTATTTGCTGCTTACAAGAAACACATCTTTCCAACAAAGATCCATAGAGACTGAAAGTGAAAGGCTGGAAACAGATATACCATGCCAACAGAAATGAAAAAAGAGCGGGCGTAGCCATCTTAATTTCAGACAACATAAACTTTACCACAAAAACCGTTAAGAGAGACAAAGAGGGACACTACATAATGATTAAGGGATCAATTCAACAGGAAGATATAACAATTATCAATGTATATGCACCTAACTACAGGGCACTGGTTTATCTAAAAGATTTGTTAACGGACTTAAAGGGAGACTTAGACCCCAATACAATAGTACTGGGGGACTTCAATACTCCACTCTCAGAAATAGACAGATCAATAGGACAGAAGATCAACAAGGATACAGTCGATTTAAACGACACTATAGACCAAATGGATCTAACAGATATATACAGAACTTTCAATCCTACAGCTAAAGATTTTACATTCTTCTCAGCAGTACATGGAACCTTCTCTAGGATTGACCACATACTAGGCCATAAAGCAAGTCTCAGCAAATTCAAAAGAATTAGAATCATACCATGCAGCTTCTCAGACCACAGCGGAATGAAGCTGCAAATTAGCAACTCAGGAATCCCTAGAGCATATGCAAACACATGGAGATTGAACAACATGCTCCTGAATGAAAAATGGGTCATAGAAGAAATCAAAAGAGAAATCAAAAACTTTCTGGAAGTAAATGACGATAACAGCATAACATACCAAAACTTATGGGACGCAGCAAAAGCAGTGTTAAGAGGAAAGTTTATATCAATAGGTGCCTACATCAAGAAATTGGAAAGGCACCAAATAGATGAGCTTTCAATTCACCTCAAGGATCTAGAAAACCTAGAGCAAACCAGACCCAAATCTAGTAGGAGAAGAGAAATAATTAAAATCAGAGAAGAAATCAACAGGATTGAATCAAGAAAAACATTCCAAAAAATCAGCCAAACGAGGAGCTGGTTTTTTGAAAAAATAAACAAAATTGACACCCCATTGGCCCAACTAACTAAAAAAAGAAGAGAAAAGACCCAAATCCATAAAATCAGAGATGAAAAAGGAAACGTAACAACAGACACCACAGAAATAAAAAGAATCATCAGAAATTACTACAAGAACTTGTATGCCAGCAAACAGGGAAACCTATCAGAAATGGATAGATTCCTGGACACATGCAACCTACCTAAATTGAACCAGGAAGACATCGAAAACCTAAACAGACCCATAACTGAGACAGAAATTGAAACAGTAATAAAGGCCCTCCCAACAAAGAAAAGCCCAGGACCAGATGGATTCACTGCTGAATTCTACCAGACATTTAAAGAAGAATTAACTCCAATTCTTCTCAAACTATTCAGAACAATTGAAGAAGAGGGAATCCTCCCAAATTCTTTCTATGAAGCCAGCATCACCTTAATTCCTAAGCCGGAAAAAGATGCAGCACTGAAAGAGAATTACAGACCAATATCCCTGATGAACATAGATGCAAAAATCCTCAATAAAATTCTCGCCAATAGAATGCAACAACACATCAGAAAGATCATCCACCCAGACCAAGTGAGATTTATCCCAGGTATGCAGGGATGGTTTAATGTGCACAAGACAATCAATGTGATACACCACATTAACAGACTGCAGAAGAAAAACCATATGATTATCTCAATAGATGCCGAGAAAGCATTTGATAAAATACAACACCCGTTCATGATGAAAACTCTAAGCAAACTGGGTTTGGAAGGAACATTCCTCAATACAATCAAAGCAATCTATGAAAAACCCACAGCCAACATCCTATTGAATGGGGAAAAGTTGGAAGCATTTCCACTGAGATCTGGGACCAGACAGGGATGTCCACTCTCACCACTGCTATTCAATATAGTTCTGGAGGTTCTAGCCAGAGCTATTAGGCAAGAAAAAGAAATTAAAGGGATACAAATTGGGAAGGAAGAACTCAAACTATCCCTCTTTGCAGATGACATGATTCTTTATTTAGGGGACCCAAAGAACTCTACTAAGAGACTATTGGAACTCATAGAAGAGTTTGGCAAAGTAGCAGGGTATAAAATCAATGCACAAAAATCAACAGCCTTTGTATACACAGACAATGCCATGGCTGAGGAAGATCTTCTAAGATCAATCCCATTCACAATAGCTACAAAAACAATCAAATACCTTGGAATAAACTTAACCAAGGACGTTAAAGATCTCTACGATAAAAATTACAAAACCTCAAAGAAAGAAATAGAAGAGGATACCAAGAAATGGAAAAATTTTCCATGCTCATGGATTGGAAGAATCAATATCATCAAAATGTCCATTCTCCCAAAAGCAATTTATAAATTCAATGCAATACCAATCAAGATACCGAAGACCTTCTTCTCAGATCTGGAAAAATGGTGCTGAAATTTATATGGAGGCACAAGAGACCTCGAATAGCTAAAGCAATCTTGTACAACCAAAACAAAGCCGGAGGCATCACAATACCAGATTTCAGGACATACTACAGGGCAGTTGTAATCAAAACAGCATGGTACTGGTACAGAAACAGATGGATAGACCAATGGAACAGAATTGAAACACCAGAAATCAATCCAAACATCTACAGCCAACTTATATTTGATCAAGGATCTAAAACCAATTCCTGGAGCAAGGACAGTCTATTCAATAAATGGTGCTGGGAAAACTGGATTTCCACGTGCAGAAGCATGAAGCAAGACCCCTACCTTACGCCTTACACAAAAATCCACTCAACATGGATTAAAGACCTAAATCTACGACCTGACACCATCAAGTTACTAGAGAACATTGCAGAAACCCTTCAAGATATTGGCACAGGCAAAGAGTTTCTGGAAAAGACCCGGGAGGCACAGGCAGTCAAAGCCAAAATTAACTATTGGGATTGCATCAAATTGAGAAGTTTCTGTACTGCAAAAGAAACAGTCAGGAGCGTGAAGAGACAACCGACAGAATGGGAAAAAATATTTGCAAACTATGCAACAGATAAAGGGTTAATAACCAGAATCTACAAAGAGATCAAGAAACTCCACAAAAACAAAACCAACAACCCACTTAAGAGATGGGCCAAGGACCTCAATAGACATTTTTCTTTTTTCTTTTTTTTTTAAACTTTTATTTAATGAATATAAATTTCCAAAGTACAACTTATGGATTACAATGGCTTCCCCCCCATACCGTCCTTCCCACCCACAACCCTCCCCTTTCCCACTCCCTCTCCCCTTCCATTCACATCAAGATTCATGTTTCTGTGTGGGAGCAAACTGTTGAAATCCTTACTTAATGTATACTAAGCTGATCTTCTGTATATCAAGATAATTGAAAATGAATCTTGATGTGAATGGAAGGGGAGAGGGAGTGGGAAAGGGGAGGGTTGTGGGTGGGAGGAACGGTATGTGGGGGAAGCCATTTTAATCCATAAATCGTACTTTGGAAATTTATATTCATTAAATAAAAGTTAAAAAAAAAGCCAGGCCAAAGGAAAACAAATTGTCCACTTTAGCATTAACTGTACTTTCCCATAGAAGGAAGCTCTTGAAGGCTTCACTCCTTGGGAAGTATTCAACCAGTTAGTGCTTTCTGATTTTATTTTTCTCTCTCTCTTCTTACTGACTCTGTTGCTCCATGAAAGCCTCTCAAGAGGTGAATTTAGGAGGCAGGAGCAAAGTTTCTGGAAAGACTTAGAGAACTGACTGAAGCTTTTCTTTTACAACCCTTGTTCCTAGTACTTTCTTGTCTTCATGATCATTGCCATTCCCCAAAACTCTCTCATGGTAAGAATTGCGGAGAAGCTTTGAAATACAATCCCTAATTCCTAGAATATTTCTGCAAAAAATTGATTGGTCTATTGCATATTCTTATAGACAAAAGAAAGAAGGACCAGTTGTAATTTGCAAAGTTGGTTTAGAATCATTGTTTGGGACCATTTTGAGCAAAAAAAATGTTGAAAGGAGAATGTCCTACAGGACCTGAAGCAGTATCAACCTGTATCCTGCAATAAGACCTAATAGCTGAGACATAGTCAAGTGTCTAAAATTAGTAGCAAGAGAAGACTTAATGGTGGAGATCTTAGTCTTAGTTAGTGTTAAGAAGAGTTTTCTTGCAGGTCCTATGTGCTGGTGAAAGCCCAGTGAGTTGCAGGCAAATTCAGCATCTTTCTGTTAGTAGACTGACATCTTAAGTAGTTTTGCTTTTGTCTTCTTTCAAGCTCTAAGATGCTGAAATTTTCTTTACCAGCTACTGCAGTAACTATTGCAAATGTATTTCCACAGCCCAAAGTATTACATTTCGGCAATCAGGTCTATAACTATTGGGAAACACAGGTTCATCACTTCTAAAGGAGTCAGAGGAAAGCCTGTGCCCTCATTAATAGAGCCCAGCTGAGGATACAATCACAATTAGTGTCCCACATGTTGATTTATAAGTCATTCCACTTGGCAATTGTGAATTAATCAATTTTCTGTGTGTGGCTGTCATGTCAAAATCTTAATAAGGAGCCATAAGGCAGGTAGCTATGCTGTTACAGTTCCACATCACAGCAAAAACCTTATTTTTGTTTAAGGGGTTTGTTCTTTGTTCTGGTCATTCCATCTTGACTGAGCCTTTGCCAACACCCTTCTTTTCTGTTTAAACAGTGATAATATTTGAGGATTTGAATAAAAGTATGTTTTTGAGGCTCCCTGCTAATGTGTCTGGGAAAACTGAAGAATATGGCCCAAGTTCTTAGGCCCCAGCCATCCATGTGGGAGGCTCAGATGTGGATTCAGTCTACTGGCTTCTGCATGGCCCAGCCCTGGCTGTTGCAGCCATTTGAGGAGTGAACCAGCAGATGGAAGATCTCTCTGTCTCTGTTTATCTCCATCTCTCTCTGTAATTCTGCCTTTCAAATAAATAAATAAATACATCTTAAGAAATGTTTAAAACTAGGACATGCTTAATTGGACTTGCCCCAAATGGTAGAGTTAGAAACATGCGAGGGAATCCCAATTCAATTCCATCAAGGTGGAATGTACCAATGCCATCTCACTAGTCAAAGTGATCAGTTTCAGTTCACGATTGGTCACACTGATAGGTCTAAGAGTCAAAGGGATCACATAAACAAGACTAGTGTCTGCTAATACTAACTGATAGAATTAAAAAGGAGAGAATGATCCAACATGGGAAGCAGGATACACAGCAGACTCATAGAATGGCAGGTGTCCTAAACAGCACTCTGGCCTCAGAATCAGCCCTTAAGGCACTCGAATCCGGCTAAAAAGCCCATGAAAGTACTTTTGGCATGGAAAGCCAAGACACTCTAGCCAAAAAAAAAAAAAAAAAAAAAAAAAAAAAGCTAAATGAAAGATCTTTGTGATGAGAGCTCAGTGGAAAGAGTGGGCCATCAAAGAAGGAGGTACCTTTCTCTGCAGGGAAGAGAGAACTTCCACTTTGACTATGATATTGTCTAAATAAGATTGGAGTTGGCAAACTCAAAAGGCTTCCATAGCCTTAGCAACTCATGACAAGAGCCTAGGGTGATTACTGACATCATAAAAAAGAGTGTCAAATTGTTAAGTCAACAACAGGAGTCACTGTGCACTTACTCCCCATGTAGGATCTCTGTCCTTAATGTGTTGTCCAATGTGAATTAATGCTATAACTAGTACTCAGACAGTACTTTACACTTTGTGTTTCTGTGTGGGTGCAAACTGTTGAAATCTTTCCTTAGTATATACCAAATTGATCTTCTGTATATAAAGATAATTCAAAATGAATCTTGATATGAATGAAATCGGAGAGGGAGTGGGAGATGGGAGAGTTGTGGATAGGAGGGAAGTCGTGGGGTGAAAAAGCCACTGTAATCCAAAATCTGTACTTGGGAAATTTGTATTTATTAAATAAAATTTAAAAAAACCATTCACAAGAAAAGCAATGTGGATCAAGATATTCTTTAATAAATTAGTGAATTTGTATTATTATACTTGGTAGCTAAGATTTAAGAATATAGGTTATAAGATCTGTTTCCATCTTATGTTTATGTATCTGTTTATGTCTCTCTGTCCGATCTACAAGTGTGATATGTGATAATTTTCCATCTCTTATCATTTTGACAAATTGAATTAACATTCTATTTAATTGATTTATCCAAGTACAATACTCTCAAATATTTAAGAACTCATTCAAAATTTTTCAATTTATTTGAGTAATATTTAATAATAAGAATGTTGTTGTTTTGATATGTTTAGATACAGTTTTAGAATTTTCAACATTATACATAATACAGGGAAATGACATAGGTTAGTTGGTAAAATACTTTTTCATGTTGTAGAATATGTTATTGTAAAATGATCTGTGATAATTGCTAGCTGTTAATGTCTCAAATTTCATGAATAACCAGATGTAATTAAAGAACAAGGGAGTTAAGTATATATAAGTAAGATAAAGTTTCCACACGATACACCCATCCTATTTAAATTATTTCAATATTCTTATTTCTAATAATAAAAAATTGAAGCTAAGTGTAATTTTACAAGCAATAATTTAATTCTTTAGCTTGGCTAAAGCTTAACTGAGTAAAGAGAAAATTTTTCTACTTTGGCAGTTTCATATCATAGAAGGACTGGATCTTCTGGAGGTGACAATAGAGAAAGACTTGCCTGTGCTAGCCTGCATCTTCCCTATATATTTCCTTTAGAGAGACTCCAGATCTCTATGACTTGTGTCATCAGACTCTGAAGTTGAATGTCTTTCTAGGACAGAATACTTTGCAGCATACTATGTCTTTCTCATCATACTCCAAATAGAGACTGTGACCCAGAAAATGTATTTTTCGTTTAAATTTCTTTGTTGCATGGTATTGTGCTGTGCTCATACTTTAAGTATCCATATGCAGTTATCCTGGTGCATTTGATGGTCTCATTACAGTTGAAGTAAAATAGACAAAGCATCTCACTAATTTGAAAATGTGAAATGGAAGATTCTGTAATCAAACAGATTCATGGTAATGGACTGTGGAAGTGGGTATCTTTGCTTTGTGCCCATGGTTTGATGAATCTCTTAAGATTTGAGTGGATGATCAAAAGAAGTAAATTATAAAATGAATCAAAAAAAAAACCAAATAAATAAAATAAACTGAACCAATTTTGACCTCTATCTGTCTGTACTTGGGTGATGAAGTTTGGCCCAAAGCTGCTTCCCTGCATAGTCAAGCATATACTAAGTTGATGTAAAAAGAGATTGTAATTTTTTGTTTTTGACAGGCAGAGTGGACAGTGAGAGAGAGAGAGAGACAGAGAGAAAGGTCTTCCTTTTCCGTTGGTTCACCCCTCAATGGCCGCTGTGGCCGGCCCGCTGCAGCCGGCCCCCTGCAGCCAGCGGAACCACGCTGATCCGAAGCCAAGAGCCAGGTGCTTCTCCTGGTTTCCCATGCGGGTGCAGGGCCCCAGGACTTGGGCCATCCTCCACTGCACTCCCCGGCCACAGCAGAGAGCTGGAAGAGTAGCAACTGGGAAAGAATCTGGCATACCAATCGGAACTAGAACCCGGTGTGCCGGTGCCACAGGTGGAGGATTAGCCTAGTGAGCCATGGTGCTGGCCAAGGGATTGTAATTGAATGCAAGAGTTTACCCAATCTTCAAATCAGCCGATCATCACAACAGTTGAACTTTAGCCAACAACAGGCTGACAACTGATCAGACAATGCCTGAGGAAGGGAAAGGACTTATTGCAGCATGCACTATAAGACAGGTGATGACTACAGCCAATCACGTTGTTCCTATACTTCCCTTCTAATCCCTGTGGCTGTAAGTCTACCTGTGGTGAGGTGACACATTCTGGATCATCTTTAGAATGTTCTCCAGTTCTTGAACCTTTTATTCTTCTGTAAGTCAACTTTGCTAAATTTACCTGTCTTCAGTTTCTCTTTTAACAGCACCCACCGTGCCTCAGGGCTTAGTATAATATTCAGCTTATAGTTGTCACTTATCAAAAGATAAAAATCCACTGAGATCAACTTCATCAAGATAAGTGTCATGTGTATTTCATTCTTAGTGAATTTCTCATATATGTTTATTGCCTGGCACTTACAGGTGTTCATTAATACTTACCGAGAGAATACACAAATGAATGAGTGAACACACTTTTATTTATGCCATTATTATATAGTTTTTAGATCTCTATTTTAGGAATCTCTGTGCTCAAACACTTTTCCAATGTATTTTAAAATTTAATCCATACCATGCAGAATATCTAAATTAAATATTCTGTAGTTTGAATAGTATGGTTATTTTAAATAGATATAAGATTTGTATGCCCAGCAAATGTTAATTATAGTAGCAGTAAACATTTATAACTATAACTCATAGTAATTATTAAATTAGAACTCTTTTCTGTCACAACTGGTTGCACACCAATATCTTTACTATATATTGCTATCATCAGGTGAATGCAGACATAAAGTGTATCTGACTTCTTTGTACCTATTTTCCATGTTTCACATTTATTTGAAATTATAAAACAGAACTTATTACTGCATATCAACAGAGACACCAAATTCTCTGGAGCCATGTAACCCAAATGCCCCTAAGGGTAATTTAAAGTTAATTATTAATTTGAGGCTGGGGGTCGGCACTGTGGCTTAGCAGGTAAAGCTGCCACCTGCAGTGCTGGCATCCCATATGGGTGCCGGTTCAAGTCCTGGCTGCTCCACTTCCCATACAGCTCTCTGTTATGGGCTGGAAAAGCAGTGGAAGATGGTTCAAGTGCCTTGGCCCCTTCTTCTGTGTGGGAGACCTAGAAGAAGCTCCTGGCTCCTGGCTTTAGATCGGTGCAGTTCAGGCTGTTGTAGCCATCTGGGGTAATGAACCAAAGGATAGAAGATTCTCTCTCTCTCTCTCTCTCTCTCTCTCTCTCTCTCTCTTTCTCTCTCTGTCTCCCCTCCTCCCTCTTTGTAACTCTGCCTTTCAAATAAATAACTAAATCTTAAAAATAGTTTTAGGCTTATTTATACAACTTAATACTAAAATACAGTTTCTTTGACACCATACAATTTTATGCTTCTGCTTCTCAGTTGGCAGTATTACATTATTAAATTTAGAATTTCAATGTTTTAAAATATTAAACAGTGCAATAGGATATAAAATGAATAATCAGGCCAAATTTAACAATTAAATATTCTGAAGGCAAACAATTATTTTGAATGTCCGAATCTTTGCAAAAGAGTTGAGTAGTTGAGAGAATCTGTAGTAACTAACCGTAGACTATTTGTCAACTCTCTTTATCATCTTCCTGGCTATTTTCTACAAGCAAATGTAGCATGAGGCAGACTTGAACTACACAATTATTCCAATTAGCCTTAGATGACATCAGTTCTCTACTTCCCTCATTAGTGTATTTCAGCACAATTCTTATTCACAGAAGACTGTGAGACTTAAGCCTAAAGCAATCATTAATTCTTTATTGTTAACAATATGAGTCAACCATGGCTCAAAAAAGAAATAAATAATCCTAGGACATGGTGAGTTCTAACCTGGGAGAGATTATATTTTTCTACTATATTAATGTTGTGAGCATGAGATTTTGAAGTTAGTGATGGATAATGCGAAATGAGATTGTGGTAGACCATGGAAAGGGCAGAATACAGCTCAGAACAGACCAAGCAGAACTGAGAGGTGGAAGCAGGCATGTGTATTTGCGACCTGAATGAAGCCACACTTAGATGCAGAGTTACCTTTTAGCTGTAGCCTCTGCTTGTCCATAGTTACTCATTTTGACTTTGGCCAGTTAAGGTTGGATTTTGTTTCACTTGCAACTAGAATTGTCTTCCAACATCTAAATAATAAGAAATTTTGCTTAGTAACATTTCTATGAGATTTCCTTCATCCTATTACAGCTAAGTACTAAGCATGTAGCTTTATATCTGAAGGGATTTTTTATTCCAGGTTTATTTAAGGACTGTGTTATTATTGTGTTTGTCTATCCATCTTCCCTGTTGGAAATCATTGCACCTATTTCACAGAGAAGAAAATTGAGGTTAGAATGGTTCAGTAATTTATCATGTAGCTATAATTGATGGAACCAAGATACTAAATCACAAGGTGTAAACCCAGAAAGAATTTTAAATGCTCATCAATCTGCTGCAAGTCTTCACAATGTAAATCCTAATGAGAGAGCAGTATAGAACACAGGCAGAGGCTCTGGATATGTGAGAGGTAGAAGCTTTCGCCAGATCATTTCTATTATGAATAGCTTCAGGCTGACTCTGAAGGCTCAGGTCTGTTTTAGAGAAATAAGAAAGCTGTTTAGGAAGACAATGTTGGAAACTACTTTCTCTCTCTCTGAATGGAATGTAATAACCAATCCAATGCTTTCTGGTTGGAGACCAGAAAAGAACTTCCTAGCATTCCTAAAACAACCCGGAACCTTCTGTAACTCTTTAGAGCCAGGGTTTTCACAGCCTTCCCATCATGCCCCTCTCAAGAGGTGCAGCCAGGCATGGCATCAGAGTGCTGCCTCTCTGAGTGGATGTGGACAGATTACCATGGTATATTCCTAACACAGTGTTCACTAAACATTGCTTCATAGAAAATAAAACCTTTTCATTAATGAAAAGATTTCAGGAACTTGGGAAATGTATAAAATTCCTTCTTGTTTTAAAATACATGAATTAAAGGTTCTGGGTTGTACCTTTGCAATACTGATTTAGTGCAATTTTTCCAAAGTGAATTTTACAATGTTTTTTCTGTGCAACACTGATTAGCATTTTATACTAAGGAACAACAGTACAAATATTCTCTTCAGTATCAAACTGTAATCCTATTAAAGCACTTTTTTATTTCCAGATAATTATTTCTTAATATAATCACAAACTCACACTCAGATAAGCTAAAGCATAAAAGCAAGTGTGACATCACATTTTAGCATTTGTATTATTTTCTGCTACAAAGGGCATTTGACAGCATTTGAAAAGACTCGTATATTCCATCAAATTAAATTTATTACCACATGCTTATACAAAATATCAGTATTTATATTAATATATTTAAAGGCTATGTAGTTGTCTTCCCCAGTATCTAATACAGAGACATGCACACTTGTTTATCATAATGTGGATGTCTGGGAAGTTATCCATCCTTCTGACAAAATAGCCTCCATTCAGAGTTCCAAGTTTTCTGAACAGCAAGAACACTGAATACATGTAATTAGAACAGTGTGAAAAGCTAAGCTCAATTATACTCCTCAGTGTGAGTTATATGCACCTTCCAGGTTTCATTTTTATGAGCTCCATTCTGTTCAGCTACTGTATCAAAAGAGGATTAAAACCTGAAAGATATCGAGAGCAGAACAGACCTGTGCTGAGGGAGTTCTCTGAGCACTAGCACTTGAGAATATTTGGCCCTGATAAAAACGATTGTCAGATTTTCTCCGAACACTGAGCTTGGGAGTAATGGAAACCTGCGTTTACTTCTAATTTGGGGGAGGGAGAGAGGCAAGACAAGATAACCAGGATGGGCTTTTCTATTTGAATTTGCTTTAATTCTGGCCAATTAAATTATACATCCTGTGCCTTGTCTGTCATTGTTTCACACACAAAGATGGGAAATGTTAAAGATGCTATGAGAAAATCTTGTATTTTCTAATAATAATTGTGAAATCAAAATATGGTGTGTTTTTATTAATCTGCTGTAAATGGTATTGTAAAAATGCACGTATCGCCTAGAAAGCTGTGCTTACAATCATCTCGCTCTCCATTTCAAAAGGGTCAGTTTTGATCCTTGAGGGTATGCAAGGGCACACTGCCTCTATTAATGAAATAAAACCTACATTTTTCTGATGTGTAACACTGGAGGGAGAATTTCCAGAAATGAAGTAGCAGGAACAAGTGGCACTGCCTCTTACTCTGAAATAACTTCCCTGGAGGACTTTCATTCGTTTTCTCTGTCATTAACAAGCAGACTGTCTGGGACGCACAACTCAACTCTGCCTGCCTGCCTCGTAGTGCACAAAATCTGCTTTGTTTAGCAGACGAACCCTGATTTCATTTTTAAATGAAAAAGAAAAACATGGGCATTATCCACATATAGACGTGGGCATTTCACGAAATTTGTGGAAAACAGAATTTTTGGTGAGAAAAGATGTTGGTGCAAAAAAGTCTTCCCTAATACGTGGGAAATTCATATCATGAAAAACTATGCAGGCATTTCTTATTTCCCATCACAATCAACTTAATTCCACTTTCCATAAACTTTTTGAAGTCCCTTTGTATCAACAAAGTAGTGGAGCTTCCAAAATGGAGTTGCCAAACTTACTGTGTCAAGTTTATTCTTGGGTACATAAATACCACCCAGATTCACTTGTTCTCTTTAAACACTTAAGGGTTTGGCTTGAGCTGTGACATGGATTTGCAGTCATTTTGGCCAGGTCCTTGTCTTTCAAATCCAAGCCTATGTTCATAGGTATGATAGTATTCTGAGAAATACAATTATAAACCACTTTTAGCTATTAGGACACAGTCGTGATTATGGAAGATATTTAGTTATTGGTCTCAAACGTTTTTCTCCTTGCCCCCACCCTATGAGAGTAACCCTTAGCCCACCAGGGTTGTGGCCATGTGACTTTGTCAAGGCAGGCATGTAAGAATGGAGGTGATATTTGTGCCATTTCTAATATCTTAAGGTAATAAAAACCTTTTTTTAAGCCACCCTTGTTTGTGTATTTCATTTGAAAAGCCGAGAGAGAAGGAGGGAAGGAGAGAGAGAGAGAGATCTTTTATCTGCGGGTTCATGCCTCACATGACAGCAGCAGCCAGGATTTAGCCAGGTAGCATCCAGGAGCCTACAACTCAACCTAGATGCCCTGTGCGCATGACAGTGACTCAGTTAGTTGAGTCATCACCACTGCCTCCAAGGTCAGCAAGAGCAGGAAACTGGACACGCCTCAATCACAGACTCCAGCATGGAATGCAGATATGCCAAGAGGCAGCTTAACCTGCTGAGCCAGTGCCCACCTCCCTCTAGGATTTTTTTTTCCCTCTAGCAATAAGATTGTTCCACAGATCTTGACACGAGAGTGAAAAATGTGCAGCTGACCCATGACCCACTTGCAGCTGGAGGTAGGAGAATGAAACAAATGTGGGCAAAATTTGGGGAAGTGTTTGTTATCACAGCTTATCTTAATCTAGTCAGCACAACAATCAAGAGGGAGGAAGGCTGTTTCCACTTTGGAGGATGGGCTCAGACTTGCATGGTGTCATTTATTCTTTATTTAAGACATTTCTGTGCTGCTTCTTCATCATCACGTTGATGTAATAACCATAGCTTTCTTCTGTACCAGATAAGAACGGCAGAGCAATAAATGAGGAAAGAAAACACCCATTACATTCCAAAATTCTGCATAAGCATTTAGTCAGTCAACTGAATAATGGCGGTTCCAAATACCATCTTTGGGTACAAGGTAACAAATTGACTTCACAATCGATTCATTAACGTTTTGTACGTGGTAGGCAAAACATCCACTGAAGAACTAACTAGGCATTTGGGGGAGTGGCAGCTGAGTGGCAGGACTGCAAAGCCCACTCACTGTCCTGATGGCTCAGTGAGGCACCGCATTGTCCTCACTCACAGGCGGGCCAGGCTTCCCACTGGTCTAGCTGATTGCTCTCTGCTAGCTGATGCAGATGCAACAGAGAATTGATACAGCTTCCTGCTTGCAGTGAAAGCCTGCCTGTGGTTACTGGGCATGCCCAGCTCTGACAGACGATTTTAATCTTCTCTATGTGATAAGAGAGAGGCAAGGACAGCAGTAAGGAGATAGTGGTTTCACCACAGGGATTGGATCCAGAATTCCGAAAACTCAGGACAAATATAATTCAACTCGGTTTAACTTCTACCATCAACCCTTATCACCAGCGTGAATCAGGCTTGTCCCGGCCTTCCAGCACCTTTCAGATCCAATCCCTCTGATGAATGAATGGATCCTCCTTCAGGTTGACAGGCCTTACTCTAAGGACTTCCTCCCAGCATTCTAACTCCTCAAGTCACACACACATGGGCACACTCCTTCCCAAGCCGCTCTGCTTATTTTCAGTATGGGATTGCAAAGTAAATTATCTTAAAGACGTTTCTGCTCTAGCATAAACAAAAATCGTGTTTCTTTTTTTAAAGACAGAATTATTTAGATTATAGAACAGAAAGAAAGGAAGATTTGGGCAGACATAAGTTGCAGTTGTTTCATGCTAAAATTCTACAGTTGCAATAAAAAATAAAGGATATCTTCTTAAACAATATAATAAATCCTCAACATAATGTATTACCTGTTTTCTGTAATTGTCTGTCAAATTTATTGACGTTTACTCCATATACACATCAACTAAAATAAGAGTTAAAGAAAAAATAGGAATATTGGCAGCTGCTGAATATTCCACTAGGTTAAATTTTTGAAGCTGGAGAAAAAAAAAAAAGAAAAACGTGATTTTTTATTTTATCATCAGGATAATAGTATATTGGAGACTTTAGGAAAAGTCTGTGTGATTTGTCAGTAACTGTAGATCTCTTCAAAACTGGAACAGTTTCTAACAAAAGCAAGAATGCAGCACGATAACTCAGTCTCAAGTGCAATGCTTTGCTTAGTGTTTATTGATTGATTAACGTTTGCTGATTTTCTTTAAATAAAACCAAAATATTGCTCTCATCAAAATTTAATACACTCTACAAAGAAAGCATAGTTTAAAAGATGAATTGTGTCTAGAATTATTCTACTGTTTGTCACATTAGAAAAAAACCAGCACCAAGTATTATATTGTAATCTGTCCTCTTTCAAAAATTATATTCAGCTAATATACTTTTGCTTTTTAATTTAGAACATACCTTTAGTACATCATACTAAATATGTTTCCTTTCCTCTAATTATACTTGTAAAAACACAAGATATATATTTGTATTTAGATCACTAACATTTATAAATTACATTAAATATTATATTCAATTTTTATAATTAGGACATAAGAAATAAAAAGTGATTCTATTCAATAATATACACCAAGAAAATTCATACTATACTAGAAAAATATGTACTTAATTTCAGACTTTATAAAGCTTAACATATATAGACATATTAGTTGCTCTGAAAGAATGATAAGGTTTTCTCAGATCATTAAATAAAACTGATAATTTAATTAACATGGAGCGTATTGTAGCAAAATACAGATTTATGAATCCAATAATCCTTAATAAATCAATTTCCCCATTCATGTAGCTCTGCGTGTCTGTGTGTGCTTGCGAGTGAGTGCAGGTGCTCTGAGACAGAGGAACAGATTTCTGGAGAAGCCAGCTCAGGAAGCTGCAGGTTCTTCCAGCTTTTTATTTATGTTTACTTGTCTTAAGGGGGCAGCAAAGGCACACAAAGCCTGTGATAGTATTAAATCCATCTGCTGTGTCCCCAGCTAAAATTAAATGCAAGCATTTATGTGATAATAAAAGTGAAAGACAACGCGGTGATGTTTCTCATTTCAGGTCTTTATGAAAACAAAGTCCAATGTTTTACTAGGATGGCACCTTTTTCTGGCATTTATTAAAGTTACACCAATTTCCCACGCATTGAAGTATGTGCTGTGTGTCAGGTATGAAGTGATTGTTGCTACTGTGAACCAGGCTGTGTCAGAATGTTTTCAGAAGCATAACTCATCTACAATTGCTTTCTTTAGTCATTACTAAAGGCTAAGGGATGTAATAAGTTTTTTTAAAAAAAGGATGCAAATATCATGTCTGATTTTCTGTGAGGCACAAGGTTCTACTCCTGACATGCTGGTTCATGACTTAAATACAACTTGGTTGATTTAACAATTTGATTCTCGAATACCTTTCAGTATTTGGTAATTTTTAGAGATTCTGCTCAATGTGAAGTCAAACACGTTTTCCCGTGCTTTGACAGCAGAAGTTGTAAAGCAATCTACACTCTTTCAAACACACGATCTTTGCCATTGGAAAATTATCAAAACTTCTTGAAGTCACTGAGGTGCTATTTGTACTAGCCTATAACTTTAAAGAATGCATTAGCACAAATGCAAATTTAAATAAAAATTGTAAGTCAATCAAATTGATTCAAATATCAAGATTAGAAATGTATAAAATTCAAGCAAATGTCTCTAAGAATATATAATGTACCTATAAAATACGTGCATATATATATACTTACATAGACGTATTTCAAAGTAATGAGTAAAAGCTTAAGCCACAAGCCAGTATTTCAGTCATCAAACATTGTTTGTATGTAGCTCTACCAATGTTTATGTTCTACCTTATAAACTCTCACCAGATTAGAAGCAACGAATTTAAAATTGTAGGCAGGCATATAGAGACATTTGAAATTACATAACATACACTATGTGTGGAATCAAAGAAGATGTTAAAAATCACAACATATAGAGACTTCAAAAAATTCTGAGCTATATATAGTGTAAGAACAGCTTTAGAAGCCTAATTCATGGCTAAAAGCTTAATTTATAATAGAACATTGTGGAACAAGTGAAATAAAAGACCCATATGTTGTTGTCTTCTAGAAAAGCTTAAATTATGTTCAAACTATTGATAATAAAGCACTAAATAAATATCCAGATGCTATTTATAACTTTAAAATTATAAATACCCAAATTTATAATAATGGTGAAAAAATTAAATAGTATTTGCTGTCAAAATGTGTTATATTATGTGATCTTTTTAAGGTATTTTTAAGTAAATTGTTAAAGATATAATGACTAAATGTGCAGAAAATGAAATAACATATTCCATATAATAGCCTTTTTGGAGATTTATATATATATATGTGTGTGTGTGTGTGTGTGTGTGTATAAAACATTTAAAATCCGGTGTAATAGAAATTTTATTTTGTGGATTGCTTACAAAAATATTTGGTGGGAGAATATTACACAAAGGGTTCAGAGAATGTGGCTTGTTCTGGGTTTTCATAAAATGATATTAATGAATAGAACTTAAGAAACATTGATATGCTTTCCCTTGTCCAATCATGATACTCAATTTTTGTTCTTTCAACACATTTTTTATTAAACACCCAATATATGTATCTGTATAAACTGAATGCTATTCAAGGTCATGGGAATATAGTATGGAGAAACATAGACCTCCATCTACTTAGAATTATTGATGGAGGCCAAGAGCAAGTAGGTAGTTGGTAGTTGAAGCAGAGTGGAGGGGGAGCTTTGGTACAGGAGCCACAGGGAGCTGCCGAATGGCACAGCGGAGCAAGGGGAACTAGGGAGAGGTGCCTGAGAAACTAGGGGCTGAGAAGCAGTGCTTGAGTAAAGGTGGAGGATTAAGAGGATGTGCAGATAAAAAGGAAGCAGGGTGAACAAGAAAGAACATTCTTGTGAGGCAAACCAAGGCAGGAAACGGAATGACTAGAAAACGAAATAAAGACTATCTACCTCTAACAAGGCAAGAAGAAAGTAAGGATGAAATAGGGCGAGAGTCCATTAAATCTTAATAATACTTTTGGACTCTATCCAAAGGCAAATGGGGGACTATAAATATTTATATGCGTGGAAAGATATGAAATTGAACTTGGCCATTCTGTTTGTACAGTACGAAGTGGCTGAGAGGAAGGCTTCCATGCAGCAAGGAGACCCATTATACTGAAAGAAATATTGCAGCAATTTGGGTCAAAGTCTGGGGGAGACTGAATGAAGAAAAAAGATGCAGGATTTGAAAAGTGCAGGATTTGAAACTGAAGACCAACTTTAACCAAAGAAGGGAGACTTGACTCACCTTAGGGTGACCTGACTAAACTGAGTATCATTCTCTATGAAGGCAGGGATAGCTCTGGGATCTGGGGACCCCAAAAGGTTCTCCCACCCTGTGAGATGGTAGCTGAACAGCCTGCTAGATTTGTTTTCTACTTTTTTTTTTTTTTTTAATTGAAGGCTGGCTCTTTAATGCCGGAGAACAGAGGTTAAGTCAGGGATTCTTTTTTTCTAGCTGCTGTTACCTTCACAGGCAGATTCAGCGAAGCCAGCTGGCCTTGTGCAAGCCTTTTTGCAGTCCTTCACCGGCTATCAGAGAACTGCAGAATTCTCAGTTGAGCACATAAAGAGCAAACTCGGTGAAAAGATGTGACTGATCCCTTCGACTGGTGCTGCCAACTACGCCACCTCAGCTACACATGACGGAAAGTCTTCTCCGACTTACTGCATACTGATGGCAGCAACCTCGGACAAAGAGCTCTGTAGAAGGGTACACACAGAACTAGCACTTCCTGAATTTCAGTGTTGAATTTTGTTTTTGGTAAAATTTACTTACTGACCCCAGAATAACTCCTCTGTGGAAACATGGGGCCAGAGACAGTCACATAATCCAAAAAGTGCAGCACTCAGTTACATTGACTTAGCTGCATATTTACAGTCACTGTGCGTTTGCTGTAGTTGAAGACCATTTAGTTGGAGCTGAGTTGCTTTTTTCTATTATTTTTATGACATGAAGTATTTTTCTAAGATATCTGGTATCTTTAAAACTAGGACTGAAATGAGTTATAAAAATTCAACATATCTCATGTATTTTAGGCATGGAAAGCCAAGACACTCTGGCAAAAAAAAAAAAAAAAAAAAAACAACTAAATGAAAGATCTCTGTGAGTGAGATCCCAGTGGAAAGAATGGGGCCATCAAAGAAGGAGGTAGCTTCCTCTGAAGGGAGGAGAGAACTTCCACTTTGACTATGACCCTGTCGGAATAAGATCGAAGTCGGCTAACTCAAAAGGCTTCCATAGTCTTGGCAACTCATGACTAGAGCCTAGGGAGAATACTGACGCCATAAACAAGAGTGTCAAATTGTTAAGTCAACAACAGGAGTCACTGTGTACTTACTTCTCATATGGGATCTGTCCTTAATGTGTTGTCCCATGTGAAGTAATGCTATAACTAGTACTGAAACAGTATTTTACACTTTGTGTTTCTGTGTGGGTGCAAACTGATGAAATCTTTACTTAATATATACTGAATCGATCTACTGCATATAAAGTTAGTTGAAAATAAATCTGGGCTCCTGGTCTCAGCCTTTTCCTGCACAGGCTGTTGTGGGCATTTGAGAGTGAACCAGTGGTTGGAAGATCTCTGTCTCTCCATCTTTCAAATAAGTATATTAAAAAAAAAAAAGACAGATCAGATGGAGAAACAGCAAGACAGGGAGACAGAGTGAAAGAACGACACAGAGATTCGTGAACTGGTCTCTGCTCGTGTGACTGACTCTCAAAGGAGCTACTGCAGAAGAGAAGGTGGGGATGAGCAGCAGGGAACTCACCCAGGTGAGCCCTGGGGTTTCTGAAGCTGAAGACGCTATCGATGATGTCATCATTGCTGAGTTATCCTAACCTGCACAGAGGATTAGAAGAACCCATGGGGAAAAGGACAAATGAGTGCTTTCACTGCATGCGGAGATTCTGGGATGAAAGTTGTGATCACTTTGAATAGACGGGTTTGTTGAATAGACGGGTTTGCGTTCTCAAGGTATCAGGTGCTGCAGAGTGATGCAGACCAGATGTGTGTGCTGCAGGGAGGGTATCAGATGCTGTTCCGCTGGATGTGGTCAATAAGAACACACTGAACTTCGACTTCTTCCGCTACTTTTGAAGTAACTATGTTATTTCCATTAATGCAACCCTTGCTTTTTTTAAAAAAAATATGATCAACAGAGAATTATATATTTCTAATGAAAAGTAAATTTCCCAAGTTCTTATGAGATTGTGTGTCTGCTTATTTATATTGGTTCAATCAATAATAATAATGACTTCAGGAAAAAGTATGGATATAATAATTATTTTTAAAAATCTATCTGCTTCACCTTTATCATTTTCCCATGACATCATCCTGTGTATTTAATTCACAGACAATAATTTGCATTCAAAAATTGAAATGAATTTAAATTAGTAGTTTTATGAAGAGCTTGGTAATCCTATAATTAAATTATACTTTAAATGATGTTTGATGACATGCAATAATATTCTTGATAGCTTCTATGTAAACAATTTAAGTTAAAAACATATTTTCTTTAAAAAGAAGTATATTTTATATGTATAAATGATGATAGAGAGATAAAATTCAAAAACTACATGCCACAGTGTTAATTTTACTTATCTCTGGATGGTAAAGTTAGGAGATTTGGGTAAAGTTTTACTTCTTTTTATGTAACAGCGATGTATAAATTAGGCACAATGAAATTTATATGATAAAAGTTTATTTTTCCATATGAAATGAATGTTACTTTTTGGAAAGGATATAAGGAACTTTCTAAAAGGTGTCGGTTCCTGCTATCTTCTTTGAGGATTAAATTACCACATTACTCAAGCTTCATAGATTTGTAAATGACTACATAAAAATATAAACTATATACTACTAAAAGCAGAAATTTTTTTTTGAAAAAAGTCACACTTTAATCTCTTCACTACGATTTCCTGCCAATAAGATGAAAGCAGATCATGTCCATAGGTTTGTACACAATAGAGCATTTTCCAGGCTGTCAGAGATGGATTTTTAAGGTACCTCTGACCACTAGTTATCTTAAATAAGAGTTGCATTATTCTTAGCTTCCCAAATCCTTTGATCTTTCTTTATGATGGGATGAAGAAGAAGCTAACAATGTTTCCATTCAAGAACTTTTTGGAAAAAGCACCTTAGCTAATATTCCCCTTTTTTAGTTACCTGAAAAAGTTTCAACCTAAAAAAGTATTTTGCTTAGTAGAAATATTTTTATCATTTCAGATGTGAATATACGTATATACATATACATACATATGCATATATATGTATAATCCAATGAATTTTTCTTAAGGAGCTATGCATTTATGTTTCATAGTTGAAGAAAGTGAAAATTATCAGTTAAATAAATTTTACTTTACTAAAATAAAATCTTTACAGTAATTATAAATAAAATTTATCTTAAGAAAAAAAAAGAAAACCAGCAGGAAACCAGTTGTAAAATGTGAGACGAAATTGAGACACTGTATAGAGGGCACTCAAAAAATAAAAGAAAAAGATAAGTCTGTGAGAGATTTAACTAACCAGAGACTTAACTATGTTTAAGATTTGGCACAAACGCATCACCAATTATTCACCATGGTCAATCCACTAGCCCCATGAGGACACAATTTTAATGTGCCTTTTAAAAGATGAAAGATACATTGAGACATTTTGTCCCTTTGATCTTCACCTGACTGCCAGAGTTCCGGGCAGGGCTGCAGGGCCCCAGTATTTCTGGCACTCTTCTACTTTTTCCATCAATCCATGTTGTCTGTGAAGCTTACGGCTGGGACAAGTACAGCTCTGCGGGAAGCACATCTGTGTATACAAGTGATTTTCATAATAATCATTCTGGAAATGCTTGTGCTTAATTAAAAAACATTCAAAATACAGACATATTTTAAGAGTCTGCTTTGATGCATTCTGTCATGAATACTATGAAGAGTATTAGAATGTTCAGGTCTTGATCTGTTCTATGTTAATAATGGTCATAGATAGCATAGTTATTTGTCATAAAGTTGTTTTGTGCACATAATATATGTCAGATACCTCTTTAAATCAATATTTCATGAATAGAGAGAGAAGGAAAAGTTCATAAGTCAGATAAGGCATTTCTTGGATCATACATTTTGATAGGTACCTCTCCTTGTACTGGGGCTTGGCAGATCCCTCTCACTTTTCTTCCCACTGTCAGCATTGTATGTGTAGTGTAGTGTAGTATTTGATAGTACAATACAATACAGACTGCTGTGGTATAAAGTATACCTTTAGTCCTTTCAGAATAATTCAGTAGTTTGCTTATATTCTTATACTAGTAATGACTAACTCTCTGTATTTTTTTGCTATAAAACATTTTACTTTGTGTGATGTCCATTTAGTATTTCCTCCTGTTGACTCGCTAGGTGATTTTCAGGGTGAAATAGGCATTACTAGCAGGGGAACCTGGAAACAATGCCAGAGACAAGGAAG
Source organism: Oryctolagus cuniculus (assembly GCF_964237555.1). Classification (NCBI taxonomy): domain Eukaryota; kingdom Metazoa; phylum Chordata; class Mammalia; order Lagomorpha; family Leporidae; genus Oryctolagus; species Oryctolagus cuniculus. The sequence goes on from NC_091445.1 coordinate 26,880,854, forward strand.
CAAATTGTTAACTTCTAACTGCTTCAGATACAAATATGGGATAAATCCCCATCTTGTTTTTATAGAGGAAGTTCAAAAAATCACTCAGTTAACTTTATTAAGTCTTAAAGAAGTCATGAATATAAATAAATGAATGATTCAGGGGAGGAAATGATCCCACTGATCACTGATTTTTTTAAAGATCATTAGCGTTATTTCTAGAGATGAGTTGGAAATGTGTTATTTTGAGAATATTTCAAACAACAAGTATCACTGTTCAGTGGGAACCACCATTGGTTTAATTTAAGTAGTTTTTTTTTTTTTTTTTTCCCAGACTTCCCTTATTAAAAGCCTATTCCCTTTCAATAAAAAATTTGGAAAAGATTTCCTTAACCCGCATATGAGTGACATGGAGAAACAAGCTGTATGGCATTCATGATAATTTCAGGTAGATTACGAGTGATATGATAATTAATTTCATCTAATCCAAAAAGTGGGTTTTACGCAAAATATACCTCCTAGCCATGTAAACAGACTGATCTATTCAGCATTTCATTAAGTTTCTCAGGAGAGAAATAAAACAGATTCCATGCTTATTCCATGCTTATGGAAACTGTAGAGGTTTATCAACTAAAAAGCAATTTTAGTTGATAGGTTGAATGACAGAATCAGAATAAAATAATTTAATTGGCTAAAATTACATGTTACTCATACCTCAAAGTGAAGTTCAACTGAAGAAGTTATTTTTCAACAAACAGAAATTAAGTAAAATATCAAAAGAGGTAAAACATATGATTTTTAAAAAGGCAGGTGTGCAGAAACCTGTAATATATCTGAAAAAAATTGCTTTGAAACAATTGTTACATAATCCAAGTATAGCAGGACAAACTTACGATTAGTTCCATCATGGCTTCCATGCAAATGAACTTGAACTCAAACAACAAAAGGACGATATCGAGTAAAAACCTTTTAAGGATGTTAAGCACAGAAAAGATTGTATTCACCACAACACCCATTTTTTTTTTTTTTTTTTTTGACAGGCAGAGTGGACAGTGAGAGAGAGAGAGACAGAGAGAAAGGTCTTCCTTTGCTGTTGGTTCACCCTCCAATGGCCGCCGCGGCCGGCGCGCTGCGGCTAGCGCACCGCGCTGATCCGATGGCAGGAGCCAGGAGCCAGGTGCTTTTCCTGGTCTCCCATGGGGTGCAGGGCCCAAGCACTTGGGCCATCCTCCACTGCACTCCCTGGCCACAGCAGAGAGCTGGCCTGGAAGAGGGGCAACCGGGACAGAATCCGGCGCCCCGACTGGGACTAGAACCTGGTGTGCCGGCGCCGCTAGGCGGAGGATTAGCCTAGTGAGCTGCGGCGCCGGCCCCACAACACCCATTTGTGATAGCAGCTTTCTTGTAGAGACCTTTTTTCTTCTGCTCCAAAATTCACTGTCCCATCTAAACATCATTAGCCAGCTCTTAGCTTTCTTCCTGATAACCTCTTTGACCTCTTTTATATCTTTGCTCTGATATCACAATATTAGAGAAGATTCACTAATGCTCATCATTATCTGCTTGTTCATTGCATTTATCACTTCTAACATTTTTCATTTATCCTCATTAAAATATAAGCTCCATAATTGTTTATTGAATGAAAGCTTGTTAAATCATCTACTCCAAAAGTTTCATAGCCTTTTCCTGAAAAACTTGTTCACCCTTGTGTTTACCCTGTAAACATTTCATCACTCTTTTAGATAAGATTTTCATCAGGCTTCTTTTTCCCTAAGTTTTCCTTTATTTCACATGTCCCTCAAAGTATTAGTCACTCACAAATGGTAGAGAAGTGACAGATTGTCATAGAAGAAAAAAATATTTTTCTCCTTTGTTTTATCAAAATCTTTTCCTTCTTCCTCTACTTCCTTAAACTTGCTAGACAGATCTTAATTTTTTCCTGTTTGAAAATTTCATATTTTCCACTGATACTTATAAGAAAATGACACACTGAGTTTACATTTAAGCATTAAGAGGCTTGTAATACAAGCGTATTACAAACATTTGGATACTTGTTAATTTTTATGTAGTTTGTATTGTTCAAAACATTCTTACAAATTGCTTTCAGTTTAAGGCACTATACTGGAAGAGTTATATCTACATCAGAAACTATTAAAATTAGTTTTGTTAAATCTAATATAAATAATGATGAAATGGAATACAGATAATCTTTTTTTTTAAATTTTTTTACAGGCAGAGTGGATAGTGAGAGAGAGAGAGACAGAGAGAAAGGTCTTCCTTTTTGCCATTGGTTGACCCTCCAATGGCCGCCACGGCCGGCACACTGCGGCCTGCGCACCGCGCTGATCCGATGGCAGGAGCCAGGTGCTTCTCCTGGTCTCCCATGGGGTGCAGGGCCCAAGGACTTGGGCCATCCTCCACTGCACTCCCTGGCCACAGCAGAGAGCTGGCCTGGAAGAGGGGCAACTGGGACAGAATCCGGCGCCCCGACTGGGACTGGAACCCGGTGTGCCGGCGCCGCAAGGTGGAGGATTAGCCTAGTGAGCCGCGGCACCGGCCACAGATAATCTTGATGACTATTATGACTAGTTGTATGTCAGCAGTCACTCCAAATCTCAGACTTAAAAAGATGAAAATTGAATAGGTTTGTGAATTAATAGTTAATAGCTAAAATTGATTTGAGCTATATCTGGAATATTTACATATTAATGTAACATTGTTTCTTCTTTAATACAAAGTAGTGAGTCTGGAATATTGAGCTAAATTTTTTTAGGCATATGCGCTTTTAATTTAGATATTATATTTATATGTGGCTCAAGAGGTATCTAACATAAATCCAACAGCAGAATAAAAAGCTTCAGGAGAGATGAGAATTTGAAGTATTAACATTCCCAATTATGCCTCCCTTTTCTAAATATTAGCTTTCATATGTTTTCTTGTGTATTGGGTTAAGTTGCTACATTATTCAACCCACATGAATTTACAGACACTAAGCACCCACTTCTTCTCATTTCATGTATTATAGATGTAGCAGCACAGAGAAACTAATCAATGATTTTGCTGCTCCCAGTTTCAGAGAAGGAAGTGGCTAGTTCACTTGGATTTAATTAATTATGGTAAAAGATACTGAGAACCACTAAATAAATAAGACTATCAATTAAAAGGTTTATACAGGGGCCAGAACTGCAGTTCAGTGGGTTAAAGCTGCTGCCTGTAGCTCCAGCATCCTATATGGGCACTGGTTCAAGTTCTGGCTGCTCTACTTCCCATCCAGTTCCCTGAACCTGGGAAAGTAGCGGAGGAGTGCTTGGGTCCCTGCATCCACGTGGGAAACCTGGAAGAAGCTCCTGGCTCCTGGCTTCAGCCCCACCCAGACTTGGTTGCTCAGACATTTGGAGAGTGAACCAGCATTTAGAAGATCCCTTTCTCTCTCTGTCTTTCTCTCTCTATTTAACTCTACCTTTCAAACAAACAAATAAATAAATAAATCTTTTTAAAAATACATTACATTTTTATACAAATAAGACTATCAATTGAAGACTATTATTAGCGGGTGAGCCAGCAAGGCACCCCAAATTGCTCCCAGACCCTAGACTTCTGTCTTCTAATATACAAGGATGTTAATGTATTATTTGCATAAATTTAGAATAGTATGCAAAATAAATTTAATGAATTTCCTAATTTCATCTTCCTCTGAAGGCAAATATGGTTATATGGAGAAAACCATGAGAAAGAGTGATGAAATGTTAAGAGAGTAATTTCTTCATTCAACCTAATCCCTTTCAGACCTCTCTAGGGGCAAGAAAGTGCCAAGAGAGCCACAGAGTCAGCCAGCACCTGTGCATGACTATGACACCGACTACTAAAAGCCTTCTCTGCCTTACCCTCCCCTGCATACTTTATCCAATGATGGTGGTGGGCATTAATGGTGAACTTACTAAAGCCATCAGGAATATAATAGATCTGGGTAGTGCCTAGATGTATATTAACATTCTGCAATAGTAAGTTCTGCTGTCCAGAACTTAAATCCTTTTCATGATACACCTACCTGTTCTTTGCTCAGTTTTATGTTAAAGGCCATCCCAGTTAGACCTACTGTTAGGTTGGGCCACCAATATGAAAAGAGGATCATGATAATGACTGACATGGAAATTCCTGGCAATTGTGATGGCTCAAGTATAAAGAAGATTTAATTTGAGGTGTAAAATAAATATAATTGCTCTGGTAAGTTAGTTGGATGGAGTGGGGTGCAAGTAGCGAGTTATTTTTTTCTCACCACCACTCTAGCACCTCTCCTTTTGGTGGCATCTGTCGCCCCCCGTCTTCGTGGAGGAACGACACAGGACCCTGCGCTGTTCTTTTGTCTGCTCGGCCCTCCCCAGGTTTGCTGCTGGTTCTTCCCGGGTTGGCTACCGTCCCTTCCACCTCCGTGGAAGGGCGGTTCCCCCTAGCCACTTTCCCCACTTCCGCGGGGGAGCGGCACACCGCCGGCCGGCTCTCTCTGGGGCTGCACAGGTGTTCCTTCAGATAGATGTTCCCTTTAGATGTTCCTGGTGCATGTCGTCTCTCTCCTCCTTTATAGTCCTCTTCCACCAATCCCAACTCTGCTACCCACATGCCGAGTACGCTGCTCTCCTCCAATCAGGAGCAGCTCCTGCAGCTTGTCAAGTTGGTGAAAGGCAGCTGGGTAGAAGCTGTTTGCTCCTCTCCCAGCGCCATATTGTGGGAGAGCAGATGCATAGAATAAGTCTTAATTCCAGTAACTTAGTCTAGTCCGAGTTGCTCCCAGTTGCTCCCCACAGGCATCCTCTGTGCTCCCTGGAAAGTACTTTAGGAAAGACATTGGGTTTATCCAACCATTTCCAGGCCTTGAACAAACCCCCAGATACCACAGTCACTCTTTTCTCAAACCACTGTGTATGCATACAGTGGCTGCTGAAGTCAACTCCCCTTAGCTTTACAGCAGTCTATAGAATGCCAAGGAATTGTTGTGAGCCAGTTATTAAAACACTGGTAACTTGAAATTGCCCATGATGAGTGTCAAACACTGCAAATCAGAATCTGTTTACTTGGTTCCTGGATATCTGATTTGCCATAATCACCAAAGGACATGTAAGACTCTCCAAAGCAGTTTTAAAGAAACCCGACTTCATTTAAAGCGACACAGACATCTCCTCCCCAAGAAGGAAGCCTAGTCCATTCGCAACTGTTATTAGAGTAACCCAATTTCTTCTATATTGAAATTTCGTAGTAATATCTCTCCCCCTCCCCACTTTCTTTTTGCCCTCTTTAAAATCTGTCTTGAATGTTTCTAGTGTTGATTGATGATACATTGTTCCCAGGATAACTTTTTGTATTGATCTTTCCAAGGCCTTCAGCATCCGTCTCTAGAATTTAGAACTACGTGGTATAGAAGAATTTCCCTTGCTCCTAAGACCACAAAAAGTGCTCTATTTAGGGCCAGCGCCGTGGCTCACTAGGCTAATCCTCCACCTGCAGCGCTGGCACCCTGGGTTCTAGTCCCGGTTGGGGCGCCGGATTCTGTCCCGGTTGCTCCTCTTCCAGTCCAGCTCTCTGCTGTGGCCAGGGAAGGCAGTGGAGGATGGCCCTGTACCTGCATGGGAGACCAGGAGGAAGCACCTAAGTCCTGGGAGCGTGCCACTTGGGGGGTGAGCCAACGGAAAAAGGAAGACTTTTCTCTGTCTCTCTTTCTCACTGTCTAACTCTGCCTGTCAAAAAATAAATTAATCAATTAATTGGTTAAATTAAATTTAAATAGTGCCCTATTTAAAACCCTTGGATACAAAAATTTGTGGAGCTGCTTTCATTATAACTATGTTGTATTTTGGACCCAAGATGTACTCAACTCACAGATGTCTACCACAAGAACTTCCCATGTGATCCAATTTCTCTAGACACCACAGTATTTCCTTGATCTCCTTATAAAACATTTTAATTGATTTGATTTCAGACTTTCTATCAAGTGGATTTTGTATCTTCCCAACATTTCTCAATATTTTCATTAATCATACCATATCTCCCACTAATTACCAACACCAATGTGTAAACTCATCCATCTTCTCTTCTTAGCTTCCTGGTAGAACAGAGAAATACTATGTGTACTCCAACATAAAGTCAATCCCACTCTTTCTTTGTCATGGGTCTCTCTGTTGCAATCCCCCAAAACTGTAACAAATTCTGCATTTGTTGGGCTCCTACCCAGTTCTGCCCATATTAGGGAGGTAATATGGATTGTAATCACATTGGCCTTCTACAAATTTCCTAACTTGCTATATTTCATTAAAAGCAAGATGACACCTCTTTTTCAAACTCTGAAATCACTATATACTTTATAATGAAGAGTATATCACAAGTTTATTTTTCCTAAAGTAATGTGATGTTTTAAAAATTCAATGTACTGTGGAATAAATAAAAATATTATTTCTGACATATTTTCCAGGAAACATGAAACCTTTTTCCTCATTCCTCTCTCTTAACTAGTTCTTATACATTTCACAATTCAACTTAGCTGCATTTCGTCCCAAATATCTTAATTACTTTGGTAATAAATATGAGTAATTACATTAAATTAATTAATTTAGACTTCTGAAGTACATTGTGACATGCAAATAGGTACATAGTACGCTAGAGAGAACCCAGGAGAAAAAGCAGAAATGGATTCAGTCTAGCAACACCAAGTGTGCAAACTCGGATGTGTCTCATCCATCTCATTGGAAGTTGGCTCATAGAAGTTCCTCACTTTTCAAAGGGCAAAAACAACTGAGAGGCTCACCAAGGACACTTAGCAAATGTATGATGGAGTAAATAACTAGATAAGAGATAGCCAAATGTTTTCTTTGAAGAGGCAGTCAGCAAATATTTTAGGAATTGCAGTTCATGAAGCCTTTGTCGCCTCTACCCAGTTTATCTTTGGTAAAGTGAAGGTAGCCATGGACAGTCTGAAAATGCATAAGCATGGCTCCACTGCAACACTGTCTTAATGAAAATAAGTGGTACATTGAATTTGCATCATGGAATACAGTTTGTCAAAACCTGATTTACAGTATAAGAAAGAATAACTGCATCCTACCTGATACAAAGGCAATAGCGTGTCTCACAGAGTACAGTAAAGAGGACTGGACAAAAAAGGCAAGAGTGGAGAAGGCAAGATGACAGAATGTAGCATTTGTTTTTGTGTCAGCTTCCTGGATGGTTGTTCAAACATATATAACAATTAAGTAAATTTTCAACATTAATTCCTAGAGTAGGTAATTTCTTTTTTTCAGACTAAAATTTTACATACAGTTTCATACTTTATATATAAATTCATATTTCAATATTGAAACTTTTAAAAATGGGTAAAGTCTCCCATTAACATAACAGAAAAATATTTCAAACTAATTTAAAAAGCAGAAAGCTTGGCAAAAGAAAGGAAAAGGGGAAAAATGCTTTAAAGATAGTCATATTTGTTTCACATCAAAATTAAACTAAATTCTCATTATAGAGACTTCCTTTTCCTCTTCAATTCCACTCCAGTGTGGTTCCTCTACTTTCTTTCTGCATGTCCTAGCTCGTATGTAGGTGGAATAAGATTCTGTTTCCAGGAATGAAATCAGGAGCAGCTCACCTGGCTATTAAGGTAGGGAATGAATAAATAAGACAAGTTTTCTTGTTCTGTTTCCCTGATAAAACAATTCTAGGAACTGTGTCCTCAGCCTTGACTCACTTGAAAGATTAAGTGATGAAATAAAGAGAGGGCAGTAAAATTTCTGATAGACAAAGTTTTCATGCATGCGTAACAGATGAAGCCAAAGAAGAAAATATAAGAACCAATCTCGGAAAACGTGAAGCACCTGAGTTTTGCACTGAGAAGCAGTGTTTCGCAGCGGAATGAATACAGATCCCACCTGCTAGGCTGGTGTTGACTTCCCGCGTTATAGGTTGTGTCAAAGACAATCTACAGGCGAGGCCGTCTGCCCGCAGAAGGTCACGGAGTCCGCCATGCTGACTCGGCGCAGAGGCATTCATCACAGCACACAGGTTTCTTCCACGACAAACAGAGCTTCCTCAGGCGTGAGAAGAAACCTGGCATTTTCAGCTACCTGTGGGCTGCTGCCTTTTGAAGCCAGGAAGGACATCTGTAGAAGCTGGCTGCCTGCATGCAGACCACGCGAAATGCCAAGGAGAGTGATTTATGTTCCATTCTCAGAACTGAAAGAGGAAATACACCCAGATTTTAGCAATGAAAGGTCAGGACAGTGAAACATTTTCATTATAATCCCCCCCCCCAAAAAAAGAAACAGAGAAAAACATAATTATTTCTGCAATCTACAAATTTCCACTTTATGTTGTACTTGTGTCTCTAAGTCCCAAATCATGATAGCAATTTAAATGTAATATCACTTATTTTTTTTTGAAACATGAATGACAGTGCTTCAATTTTTTTTCTCCAGGGTAAAGCAGCGGAGTGCATTCCCTTATTCCGTCTGTATTATGTAGCAGTGCTAATTACAGAAAGTAGTTTTTAAGCAGGTGATTAGAATGCAGTCAGGACACAAAGCTCAGGTAACCACTGGACATAAGAATCACAAAACTTTAAAGTTGAAAAGAGCATTAAGGTTGTTCAGGAAATGATCTTTTTTAGAAATGTGTGGACTTGTTCCTGAGAAGTCAGATTAATTGCTGAAATTTCCCATGGAGAAAATCAAAAGCAATTATGAGTAACTGAAAAAATTGACTTTTTCCATACTGCTCCTAATTTTCATAACACTTTCTAACGTACACATTGGAATTGGGCAGTGAATGGCTAGTTTCTAGTCCATCTTGTTGTATTTGGAAAACAGCATGGTTTCCTTATTTGTTCATATACTTTAGAATGATGTTTTAATTGTCAGTGGCCCCATGCTAACTCAATGAAAGTGAATCAGGATGGGCGAGACATGGACACTATTCTTTGAAAGAGGAACTTCCAGAGCTTTAGTCATGTTCTCAAACATTATCTGCCAAATTTGGTCATTTGAATGACTTTTGTGCTTATCATTCTATGTTTGCCATTTCTGTGCACATTTTCAAGAATGAGGAGAAGTTCTGCCTTGCTAGGGCAGTGTCTAATGGACAGAACAACACATATGATCACAGACATGATTGCATTTTAGTTTTTAAATGGGTGCTTCCTGTAACTGCAACAGCAAAGAAAAAAGTCAACAGAATGATATCTAAATCACATTCTCTGCTTCAAGTAGATTCCAACAATTTGTTTTTCCCTGAATAGGTAGGAAAATAAAAACATAATTGCTATGATTTGTCCTAATTCCAACAATGGAATGATCAGAATCTAATTTAAATTTAATTCAGTTCAGGCATGATGTACTCATTTATAATTTTTAAATAAAAATAGAAGCTATTTTACATCAATTATTTTTTATTATTAAACTTGCTACATGTCTCATTACCTTATTTAGCAAAGTGCATCCAACATGCAAATGGTTTTAACATTTTTCCAGATGAAATGAAAGGAAAAGAAATAAATACATTGAAATAAAAACAAGCACAGAATATTGCACTTGTATTTCATAACTGTAAGTCCCATAATCTTATTTGATAATGATTTTATTGTTAAATTTCAGTAACTAGAACTACAAACAAATGACTGATCCCCCAATATTCCTTTAGGTACTCTGCAAGCAGAGCACTTTTACAGCCAATGATGCATGCATGTTTCTTACTGTGCATGCAGAAGATCTGGTGCTTCTCATCAAAACACTAAATAATACATTTTTGAGACAGAGGCAAGTTTATAATGGCAGAATGAGCATTAATTGAAAAAGCAACAAAAGATTTTTGATAGAATTGTGGGGACAGCAATTTATGTATTTTTTAGGCTCCAGGTTTCTTGTATTTTATTTGAGAGACTTGCATTATCTTGCAGGTTTTGTCCAGTTCTAACATGTATTTTAGGATTTACTACACTGGTTTCTCCTGCTACTACTCTCATGTTTTCTTGTGGTTCACCCAACACGCCCTCAAATTGAATTTATACCACTGAACTGACAACATTTTCATTGTAAGAACTGGCGTTATGTTGCAGTAGGTTAATCTGTCTACTGTGATGGGGCAACCCATATCAGAGCACCAATTCAACTCCCAGTTGCTCCCCTTCAGATCCAGCTCTCTGCTAATGCACCTGGGAAAGCTAATGTGCCTGTGAAAGAAGCGGAAGACAGCTCAAGTACTTGGTCCCCTGTCATCCACATAGGAGTCCTGGATGTGATCCCAGGTTCCTGGCTTCAGCTAGGTCCATGCTCAGTTGTCGCAGCCATTGGGGAATGAAACAGCAGATGGAATATCTCTCCTTGTCTCTCACTGTCTCTGTCACACTACCTTTCTAATAAATAAATCTTAAAAATCACAAAACAAAAATGAACCAAAAAATCATTTTCCTTGTTAGTAACAGTGGATCTAAAAATGGTCATAAGATAGAATTCTGTCACAAATCTAATAATAATAAAGGCAAATTACTAAAAAGAGAGAAGTGTGCAACCACAAAAGACCAAAAATGAGAACCATACTGAATTATTTCTTGACTTCAAGTGATATATTATAAAAAGAGGGAGAAAGAGGAAAAGAAGCTACCTCTTCTCTCCCAAAACCTTTCTAAGAAATTGTCAAAATGGAAAAAGAAAAGATAAAATAAAATAATTTTCAAACTGGAAGTATTAGAAAGTTTAAAATTAGATTGTACAATAACAGATGAATAATATAAGAATAAAGATAGAAATTCTAAGAAAGGATAAAAGGGGAATTCTTCAAATCAAAACAGTTGTAAGACAAAAGAAGAATAGAGTCCATCAGTAGACTAGACATGGCTAAGAAAAGACTTAGATGAAGATAGATCAACAAGGACTTTCCAAATTGAAATGCAAGCAAATAAAAAATGGAACAGAGCTTAAAAAAAACCTATGAAATCATATTCAAAGTAGTAACCTACAGGCAATTATAAAACAAGGAGAACAACAGGAAAGAATAAAACACATATTTAAAATTTATGAGAATTTCCCAATATTAATAATAGACATTAAGTAACTAATGGTGAGAACTCAGAGAATATCAAGCTGTATATTTGCAAAATAAACTAACCCAACAACTAATAACTTAAACCTAGGTTTATAATATTCAAACCATAAATAAAAATAAGTGCATAAATAAAAAGCAAAATGAAATGAAAATCTAGAAAGAGATTAAGTGATAAGGGTGGATATTTTTACCCACAAAGTTATAGGACACAAATTACAATAGAAACTATGTGCACAAGAAGAGAGAGAACAAAAATTTAAAAACACTGAAAGAGAAATTGTGGGGAGCAACTCGGACTAGACTAAGTTACTGGAATTAAGACTTATTCTATGCATCTGCTCTCCCACAATATGGCACTGGGAGAGGAGTAAACAGCTTCTACCCAGCTGCCTCCAGTTCAACCAATAAACTGTAGGACCTGCTCCTGATTGGAGGAGAGCAGCGTACTCGGCGTGTGGGTAGCAGAGTTGGGATTGGTGGAAGAGGACTATAAAGGAGGAGAGAGACAACATGCACCAGGAACACCTGAGGAACATCTAGCAGCCCACGAGAGAGCCGGCCAGCGGTGTGCCGCTCCCTCCGCGGAAATGGGGAAAGTGGCAGGGGGAACCGCCCTTCCACAGAGGTGGAAGGGTCGGTAGCCAACCCGGGAAGAACCAGCAGCAAACCTGGGAAGGGCCGAGCAGACAAAAGAACAGCACAGGGTTCAGTGTCGTTCCTCCACGAAGAGGGGGAGCGACATAATGGTGCCGTGACTCGGATAGGAAACCTAGGCAGGGTTTAGTGTCGTTCCTCCACGAAGAAGGGGAGCGATAGAAATCATCTTAACACTGTAGAATTCTGTGTTTAAGGATGCTATTTTTCAAAATTCAAAAAGAAATAGATACTTTCTCAAATAAAAAAATTCATTGATAGTTAACCTATCTTGGAAGAAATGGTAAAAGAAGTTCTTCATGAAAAATGAAAATGATACAGATCAGAATCTTGGATTTGTGGAAAGATAGACAAGAAAAAGGATAGATAACAGTGTATTTTATACTTAAAAATTTAGTAAAATGTAGATTTTACACTAAGTGCTCCAATCACTGTGGGGAGCAGCTCGGACTAGACTGTTACTGGAATTAGGACTTATTCTATGCACCTGCTCTCCCACAATATGGCGCTGGGAGAGAAGAAAACAGCTTCTACACAGCTGCCTCCAGTTCAACCAATAAACTGTAGGACTTGCTCCTGATTGGAGGAGAGCAGCGTACTCAGCGTGTGGGCAGCCGAGTTGGGATTGGCAGAGGAGGACTATAAAGGAGGAGAGAGACGGCATGCACCAGGAACATCTAAGGGGAACATCTAAGGGGAACACCTGTGCAGCCCCCGAGAGAGCCGGCCGGCGGTGTGCCGCTCCCCTGCGGAAGTGGGGAATGTGGCCAGGGGGAACCGCCCTTCCACGGAGGTGGAAGGGACAGTAGCCAACCCGGGAAGAACCAGCAGCAAACCCGGGGAGGGCCGAGCAGACGAAAGAACAGCGCAGGGTCCTGTGTCGTTCCTCCACGAAGAGGGGGAGCAACGAATCACAATAGTACAAAACAAAAATGAAAGGTGTCAGAGGAAGAATAAAGGTAAAATGTTTTGTCTAAATCTGTTAATGGATGAAATATGAATGTTCGCTTAAAATACTAATACTAATAGCATATTGGATAATGCAGCATAAAGTCAGAGAAATGAGTGACACAAACAGGATGAGGGAGAAGTTGGAAGTCCTTTGCCTTCAATTGTAATAGTGGATATAAAAAAAGAAAAAGAAAAAGGAAAAAAGTGGATGCATCCATTTCTACTTTTTGTTCTATAACTCTTTTTTCCAAAAAACCTTCTTGTCTAAAAGAACTGAAAATACAATTGAACTGAACACCACTCATCAATTGTATCTAACTTACAGGTATAGAGTGCTTCATCCTGTAACAATAGATCACACAGTCTTCTGAAACACATTCATAACACACACCAAGATAAGCAGGTGCCTGGGCATAAAGCACAGCTTGCCCAAACGAAAGTAACCTAAACTACATGAAGTGTACGCTTACACTACAATAAACTATAAAATCAATATCAGAAACATAGAAAATCACATATTACTTAGTGGATAAACATCATACTTTGAAGAACACATAAGGAAGTGATGTCAGAAATCTTAAAAATACATGTTTTTAGCTGAAGGAAAATGAAACTACACATCAACATTTGTGGGATGCAATAAACACTGTACTTAGAGCAACATTTACAGCGATAAATGTGTATTAGAAAATCCATGGGAGACTTCTCTCTCCCACTTTGTGTCTCTCCCTATGTGTGCATATGTGTGTGAACGTGCCTCTCAAATAAAATACACAAACATATACATATTGTTTTTTAAAAAAGAAAAGAGACAAATCGCCCATGTAGAAAAATTCCAAAATGCAGATAATCTTCTCTTCAGAAGATGGCTCATTACTCCTCACTCTTTAAATGTGGCTTCCTGTGGTTTTGAATGAATGGGGTATATTCAGCGGGGAAAGAAGAATAAATTCACAGTGAAGAATCCTGACAAACGCTACCTCAGTCATACAACAGGTTTCTATGACCAGTGTTGTCATATTGATAGCATGCAGCCTTTCCTTTTAAAGATGCATTTACTTATTTGAGAGACAGAGTTATACAGATAGAGAGAGAGAGTGAGATCTTCCATTGGCTGATTCAGTCCCCAAATGGCTGCAATGGCCTGTGTTGTGCCAGACCAAAGCCAGGAGCCAGGTGTTCACCTCTGTATCCCACATGGTGCAGAGGGCCCAAGTATTTGGGTCATTTTCCACTCCTTTCCCAGGTCCATTAGCAGGGAGCTGGATTGTAAATGGAGCACCTGTGACTTGAACATGCACTCTTATGGGATGCCAGCATCTCAGGCAGTAGCTTGACCATTTGGGCGGCAGCACTGCCCCTACTATGTGGGCTTTATATGGAAGATGGCATTGACACCCTATCTCTGTGACATTCCTCCTCAAACTGAATTATAAAATCATCTGCAAATTCTGACTGAGGAACATTCTACATATCACTTAATCTGTACCACTTGAACCTCTCGGTGTTATATGAACAGTCTCTTCCGTTGATACAGTCAAGAAGGAGCAAAAGGAGTTATGTAAGGTAAATGTGATGTGTTACCTTGAATAGGGCAAAAGACATGTAGGGAAAATTCAATAATCTGAGAAAAGTGTGGGCCTTATTTAAAAATAAAGTGTCAATATGGTGTGTATGTGTGTCTTAAAATTACAGGCCATACTAATAGTAGCAGAAATTAGATGTAGGGAAAGTGGGAAGCCCCTGTACCGTCTTCACTATTTGTTGTCTGTAAATCTGAACTTTTTAGACTATCTCAAAGTTTGCTGGATATTGCTGAAAATGATATCTTGTCATTTGATTGTTGTTTATGGCCCTTGACTGTGTTCCTGCTAAAATATAGTCTTTCTGCTTTTTGCTTGTTGAGCTCTTTATTTAGTAAAGCAGTAAAGCTTTGACTATCACGTAAATTAAAAACATGTTACTTCAGGGCTTTGTGGCTCAGTGGGTAGAGCCACTGCCTGCAACACCTGCATCCTGTTTGGCTGCTCCACTTGTGATCCAGCTCCCTGCTAATGCTCCTGGGAAGGTGGCAGAAGATGGCTCAAGTGCTTGGGCCACTGCGTGAGAGCCCCAGAAGAAACTCCTGGCTCCTGGCTTCTGTAGCCATTTGGGAAGTGAGCCAACGGATGGAAGTTCTCTGCCTCTTGCTCTTTATCTGTAACTGCCTTTCAAATATGTAAATTAATCTTTAAAAATGTTATCTCAAAAATAACATTATTGTTTTGCAAGACAAAATAAAACCCACTCTGACAACTTCTTTAAAAAGTTTATCACAAAAGAAACAAAGTATGGAAATATCAGTTGTTAGCAATTTCTCATTTCCTATCATTTTCAGCCAGTTGAAGCAAAAGGAAGCCTCTGTCACTATATGTTAGAGTATTTTATTGAGCAAGTTTAAAGAGGTTAGTGAAAATATATATTTAGATTGTAAAAATATAAATCAAATCAATCTGTGAAAAGAACCACTCCAAATGACTAATGCAGAATAAAAATCGTGTATAGACTAGCAAGAAATAAGGAACTATCAAACCACAATCCTGTGAAGGTGTTGACCTAGAAACTGGAAGGCACACTGAAGTTAGCTTCCTCTTAGGGGAATTTACAGAATATATTAACATAAATTTCTGATTCCCTAATTTTGTAAAGAAACAGCTTATGTTCCACATATGTTATGCAGTCAAATAAAATTCCCTTCATCTATACATAAGGGAACAAAAGATGCTATCGCAGGATTAATAGTGAACTTGGAATATTACCTTAACCCGATCATTTAGAAAGTCAAAAATCAAGTGTAAGTCAACCCCAATGAGAAATTACATCGGTCACAAGGAAAATAAAGAGATCACCAATAAAAGTCTTAGTCGCCTGAACTAAACAAACTCCCCTGGAGGAACCACCTTCACTCCTGACCCCAGAGAATCTCTGCACACACAGAGTTCCCCTCAAGGAAGGTAACATAGCAGCCAAATTAAGTAAAAACACAAGAAACCCAGGCTCTGTGAGTTAAAAACTAACTACTGCTTTACCCTCTCTCTTCTCTGCAGTTTCTCTTTCCTCTACTTTAATTACCCATGATTACCTGCAGTCCACAGTGGTTTGAACATATTAATGAAAAAATCCAGAAATAAACAATTCAGAAATATCAAAATGCCATTTTGAGTAGTACAATACAATCTTGGTTAACTGACTCAATGCTGCCTGGAAAGTGAATGGTCAGCATATCCATGCTGTATCATCTATCCACCCTGTAACAGTTAAGAGAAAATTAGATCTTAATTATATAAATTTGTTACACTGTATTTTCTTCATTGTTCCATTTTATTACTAGATCTTGATCTCTTGTATCAAACTGATACATTAAACTGCATCACAGGTGTGTTTGTTTAGGAAGAATCTATATGTGAGGGGATATTTTAAATTTTATGATCCAGCATGGGAAGTGAGATACACAGCAGACCCATAGAATGGCAGATGTCCTAAACAGCACTCTGGCCTCAGAATCAGCCCTTAAGGCATGCGGATCTGGCTGAAAAGCCCATGAGACTATTTGAGGCATGGAAAGCCAAAACACTCTGGCAAAAAACAAACAAACAAACAAACAAAAAAAAACAAAAACAAAAAAACCTAAATAAAAGATGTCCGTGAGTGAGATCCCAGTGGAAAGAATGGGTCATCAAAGAAGGAGGTACCTTTCTCTGAAGGGAGGAAAGAACTTCCACTTTGATCATGGCCTTGTCTAAAAATTATCAGAGTCAGTGAACTCAGGGGGCTTCCACAGCCTTGGCAGCTCATGACAAGAGCCTAGGGTGATTACTGATGCCATAAACAAGAGTGTCAATTTGTTAAGTCAGCAACAGGAGTCACTGTGCACTTACTCCTCATCTAGGATCTTTGTCCTTAGTGTGCTGTACATTGAGATTTAATGCTATAACTAGTACTCAAACAGTATTTTTCACTTCATGTTTCTGTGTGGGAGCAAACTGTTGAAATCTTTACTTAATGTATGCTAAACTGATCTTCTGTATATAAAGAGAAATGAAAATGAATCTTGATGTGAATGGAAGGGGAGAGGGAGTGGGAAAGGGGAGGGTTGCGGGTGGGAGAGGCGTTATGGGGGGGAAGCCATTGTAATCCATAAGCTGTACTTTGGAAATTTATATTCATTAAATAAAAGTTTAAAAAAATTATAAAAACTGTAATTAAAAGACAATGTACGGGGCCGACACCACGGCACACTAGGTTAATCCTCCGCCTGCAGAGTCAGCATCCCATATGGATGCTGGGTTATAGTCCTGGCTACTCCTCTTCCAATCCAGCTCCCTGCTGTGGCCTGAGAAAGCAGCAGAAAACGGCCCAAGTGCTTGGGTCCCTACACCCGCATTGAAGACCAGGAAGAAGCACCTGGCTCCTGGCTTGGGATGGCACAGCTCTGGTCGTTCAGCCATTTGGGGAGTGAACCAGTGGATAGAAGACCTTTCCGTCTGTCTCTTCCTTTCACTGTCTGTAACTCTACCTCTCAAATAAATAATGTTTAAAAAAAGACAATGTACATTTTCTGTGAAATTTGTGTTGATGACTGATCAATATTAGCCACGATTTCAGTTATCCACTGCTAGTCTTGGAAGGCATCTCTTTGTTACAAGGTGCAACCACATAAATAACAAATTTTAAAAATTTCAGTACTGAATCAGAATTTAGACCTTTATATGTTATGAAGTAAGATAAAGCTTAAACATATGTTTAATGAAAAATAAAGATAAAAATCAACAAATATAAACAATGAATCAATAAATCCCAAATACCACAAAGTGTATAAAATCATACACGTTGTACAATATTTGGAATAAGAATTTAGTGGAGTGTATTAAAGCAAACAAGACATGAATGACGGATGATTAGTGAACTGTGAGGGAGATCTGATGAAATCTAATTGTGCACATCTCTTTCAGAGTCCACTTTCAGTAACTTTATCTCAATGACTTTGAATCGATGTGAAGGAGTATTTGCACCACAAGACTTAGCAAATGCTATGCGCCAGGATTTCTTTTCCAGACATCAGTTTTACTAATACACACTGACATGAATATTATAACATACTGACAGCAGAAGCAGACCTGAGAAACCAGCTTTACCGTACTAAGCCAGACAGTAAAGATAATAGTCAAATTTAAAACAATGTCCCTCAACTGGACATTCAACTCAGCAGGTCTGGCTCCGAATTCCAGCTTCCTGCTAATGTAGCCCTGAGATGGCTCTGGTAATTGGGTTCCAGCCACCCACGTGGGAAACCTGGATTGAATTCTAGCTCCTGATGTTGCAAATATTTAGGGAGTGAGCCAGCAGATGAAAGCAGATTCTCAATCTTGCTCTCCCTCTGCCTCTTAAATATTTTTTTTTTTTACAAAAAGATCCCTTTTGGAGTATTTTTTCCATTTTTTCTATATTTTAGAAAATATCTACCACATGTATGTTTTCAAAAACTATCACAGGATTTCTCTCTCTTCCTTCCTTCCTTCCTTCCTTCCTTCCTTCCTTCCTTCCTTCCTTCCTTCCTTCCTTCCTGCCTTTCCTTCCTTCCTTCCTTTCTTCTTCCTTCCTTTAAATCTAAGCTCCCACATATAAGGGAAAACGTGTAGTATTTTTTGTTCTGTGTCTGGCTTATTTCACGCAACATGGTAGCCTCCAGTTGCATCCATTTTGATGTAAATGACATAATTTCATTATTTTATATAGCTGAATAGTATACAGAAAAATGCTTGTATGTGTCATTATTCATTCAAATACAGTTTTGTAAAATTTTGTTTTATAGCTTTATCAACCCAGTGGTTGAAAATGTTAAATTACTATAGTTTTAATGATCTTTGATTACTTTAAAATTTACTGTACATGGGTGAAATGGTCATTTTTCCATTCAATTATTATTTATAGTCATTGCCTATATTCCTACTAAGCTAGGGTCTTTTTTCTTTTTTCTTGCTAAGCTTCTTGTCTGATGGAGCATTAAGCCTTCTTACTGTAATGTAAATTAAAATTATGCTATCTCAAAAACTAAACAAAGACAGAAAGAGAGGAAGGGAGGGTGGGGGGAGTAGTAGCATATCATATTCTTAGAATTGTATATAAGGACAATACTGAAGCTGTTAAAAACTGATTAAAACTTTAAAAATAAAATAAATTAAAGTAAAATATGTGCTTCTCAGAGAGGAACAGGGGAAAGGAAAAATAAAAATGTGTTCTGTTAAAAAAGTCATTTGAACAATTTTTAATTATCATGTAAGGAAACTGCTATTTACATTAGCATGCAATAATTCCATTATTAATATTCTCCAAATAGTAATTTTTCAAATTATCTCAATTTAAATTTTGGTAAGTATTGATAAATATAATCAGTTTAAAAACATCTTTGAACTTTTAAATAATATTTAAAAAAATAGCTTGATAACTACTGCAGGAGGTCACAGAATGGCTTGAAGAAGTCATTTCCCTAGAAACAGAGTGTCAATTCCTGTGCTGATTTCCTCTTATATTTCTCTCTCACACACACATACACACACATGCACACACACACAAGCACAAATACATACATACAGATACATACAAACACAGTCCTCAGTTTTAGGTCACAGGATTTGATTAAACCAATCTTTTACCTACTCATTCATTCTCCAAATGCTCCCAACAACAGGGTAGAGCCAAAGCCAGGAGCCAGAAACTCCCTCCCCTCTGCCTTGAGGGTAGCAGGGACCCAAGCAGTTGGGCCATCATCTGCAGACTTCTAGGCACATTAGCAGGAATGAGAATTGGAATTGGAGTAGCCAGGGCTCAAACAATGTACTCAGATTATGGGTTGCAGGCATTCAGAGTGGTAGCTAACTCTGTGTCACAATAACTACCTTCTAGCTGGTAATGTTCCTATAGTTCTTGAGTGAGTAAGCCTATCACAGGCAGGATGTGCAACTCCTGTGAACCATTCTGAAATGTGGCACATGTCAGCCTTCTCATAATTCTACAATATTTTTAGAAGAAGGATCCCTAGTTCCAGGATCATGTTCCTCGGCTTCTACAGAGGTCTGAAGACTTTGTCTCAATATTTGTGACGTTAAAATATGGAGTCTTTTTCACTTTCCTTGATACTGAGCATGTTTGTGGTCATCTTTTTTCAATCAAGTATAAAGCAAAGTGAAGGTATTATATAGTTCTGAGGCTAGTTCTTTAAATGCCACATTGCCCTATCTTTTCAACTGGTACTATCAATTTTGGAGTCCTGAGCTATCTTGACAAATTATTATACCCCAAGGTCATCATGCCAAGAGAGGCTGTGTTAGGCATTTCAGCCAATAGTCCTGGCAGCTCCCAGCCTTCCAGATGTCCCCACCAAAGCACCTGACAAGTGAAGGGAGATGATTTTCCTGGATGCTCAGGAACAGCCCATCATCCAGCTAGACCTCTGCCAAGGCCAAGTGAGACAAATCAATCACCCTGCCAGCCAAAATTCCTGATTCATGCCACATGGGACAGAATGATTATGGTGCTTCAAGTCCAGATTGATGTAATAGAGAGACAAAATAAGATGACTGTGTTGTGAGCATCTAATAAAATATGAAATGGCTTATTATAAAGCAAATTTAATGGAACACCTTTCCCTTTTGCAGGTCTAGCAAATCTAGACCATCTTGTCAGTTCTTTAGTGACTTCAAGATTTGAAGTTTTGGCGTCAGCACTGTGGCACAGCAGGTTAAGCCACCATTGCATCACCATATATGAACTAAATGAACTCCAGTTTGAATCTTGGATGCTCCACTTTTGATTCAGCTTTCTGCTAATGAGCCTGGGAAAGCAGTGGAGGATGCCCCAAGTTCCTGGGCCCTTGCTACCCATGTGGGAGTCTGAAAGAAGCTCCTGGCTCTTGATTTTGGCCTGGCTGAACCCTGGTCATTGTGGCTTTTTGGAGAGTGAACCAGTGGATTGATGACCTCTCTCTCTCTCTCTCTCTCTCTCTCTCTCTCTGTAAATCTATCTT
This sequence comes from Oryctolagus cuniculus, assembly GCF_964237555.1. Classification (NCBI taxonomy): domain Eukaryota; kingdom Metazoa; phylum Chordata; class Mammalia; order Lagomorpha; family Leporidae; genus Oryctolagus; species Oryctolagus cuniculus. The sequence continues at coordinate 26,901,573 of NC_091445.1, forward strand.
TCAAATGAATCAATCTTTTAAAAAGAAGATTTTGAGTTTTCTATTTTCCCAGATAACCAGTGATCCTTAATAGTTTATGAGAATAATTCAATATTACACATATATTTCTTGAGTTCTATCCCATCTTTGCTCTCACAGAGAACTCTCTCCTTACGAATTCTGCACTTCCAAGTGCTACTTTCAAATATTCTCTAATTACTGATCTTTTTCATCAGTTTTTTCTTTTTGCAATAATTATAGTATTAAAGATATGAGAAGTTTTTTTTTTCTGTACCAAATAGTCATCAGGAAGCAAGTACACATTTGTCAGATGGCATCATTTTAAATTAGAAGGACTCTACTTACAGAGTATAAAATGAAGTGATGACTAAACTGAAGTGGATAATGTTTCCAACTGTAAAAATGTGCTTTAATTCCAATGTCAGGAATGAAGGGGACAATGAAGGAATGGGCTGAATAAAACGAGTTAGGAACAAAATAAAAAGAATAGGATTGTGAGTCGGAAAGAAGAAACAGGATGATGAGTCAATGCACACTTGGAAGGTACTTATTTGGTAAAGCTAATCATTTTTCTAAAGATTTATTACTTTTGTTGAAATAGTTACAGAAAGAGAGAATGTCCTTTCAGAACCCATTTGATTTGGAGCAGATGGAAGAGTTATTGTAGTGAATTATTATAATCTTAATTATCACTTCATCTTAATGAAAATCTGGTCAACCATCTCAGTTCTATTGCTTAAATATGTTTTCTTGATAATCATTACTTTTGTTTAAAGTGTTTCCACTGTAGTAGGGTGTTTGAAGATGGAATCTCAAAATGTTTTAGTGGTATACATTTCAATTTTAGCCCTCACCAAAATTTCAGGTATACATGTGTTTCCATATGAGAGAGTGTGTATATATGAAGAAACAAAATAATTTTTGTTTCCTCAGTCATGTGACTGATTTCTCTCAAAGGAATCAAAATATCTTTACCTTTTTGAATTGAACAGAAGATAAAAGTTAAAAGACTTTTTAGATAAATAGATGATAATTCAAATGGAAAACCTAATGAGTGATTGATTAGTTATGCAATTTTTAACACATTGCTTGTGCACTCTGAGTCTCAGTTTTTCAATCCATAATGGTAGCATATGAAGAGTAGCTGAGGGAGTTCTTTGAAATTGTTATAAGATAACGTATGTGAGCTTCCTATACATTCTGACCTAATCAATATGGCAGGAGTTTCCTCTGCACATGATTAAAATAGAACTTCTTTAAGTCAAGATAAAAGTTCTAAAATTATTTATTAGATCTAGTGTTATTTTACTCTAATCACTTAGGAAATTATTAATTTTTAAGCTCATACAAGTCGAATTTTTGTTGTACAGTTTCAACTTATTGAACAATTAAAATGAAACCATTGCTCCAAGTGTTGCCTTTGATTCTGATTTGGGGGATTTCCTTTTTTTTTTCATTGATTACTGATATTTTTGATATATTCCATACTTTTTCTTGTGCAGGTATAATAATCTTTCAGACTAAAATATGTAACTTCATTATTGATTTATGACATCACATTTCCTCACTTTATCTAAACATAGACTTGAACCTTGACTCAAGGGACTCAGTGAGAGGTTAAACTCATAATTTACTCTTGCGTTCCCCTGCCCCAAATTCCAGGTTCTTGATACCGAAAGTGTGATTTAGTGTGAGTGAGATAGCTCTGAGAACAATATGCCCATCCACACATGGGCTCTAGTTTAATCATTCTCAAAGAGGCTGCTGACACCTGTTGGTAAATATCCTAGAAATGTATGGTCACTTTTGAAATCGGTTATCACAATAACTGGAGGACATTACTGACAGTATTCAAGATTGTCTGTGCCTGCCATTCATTAAATAATCCCTCACACTATATAATTAATCTGCATGGCTGTTGATTGCAGCTGGGTCCGTCACAAACCCATGTTAGTATTATATTCACACAAAATAAATGAGGACAGTTTTATAATAATATAAATTAACATCCTAATACTTTAGGAGACCATTGTTATGGAACAGGAACATTCAAGATTAGGAGTTTATTCTTTATGTTATTGAGTAAATTATTTATTTTGTATGACTACCTCTTCAATACTTAATTTCATTGTTGAGATATTGTCACTGAGTCAAAAAATCTCACCTTTGTTTTACATTTTTTCATTATATTTGCTGATCCATTTTAGACACATTACAGTGTCCTTTGCCATTTTGTTGATAATTTTCATAAAGCAAACTATGCCAAAAATAATTTGAAAATGTATTAATTGCAGTGGTGACAAATGAACATTATATACTATTTATTTTCAAGGTACTAGTGGCTTTTTTCATTTTGAATACTTAATGAATTTTCTTGCAGTATTGTTCCTATTTCCTATGAGTAGAATTTCATCGTACAATTGCAAATAAAGTATTCCACACTATTCATATTAAATTTGGCTTTTGGTAACATTTTCATGATTTTTCAATAATTGGACATCATTGTAATCCTCACTGTTTATTGTTTCTCTTTAATAAGCTAGCAATATTTTGTCAATGCTTCTTTCACATAGTGCTTAATGAAATACCTTCAAAATTTAGTTTTATCTTGACACCATAATTTTATGCTAATAATTCTTTTGACAATGAATTTGAGTAGAGTAACCAAGAATGCCTTATATCTAATCCATGAGATACTGACCTTAACTAGACTGGTTCAAATAACTAGAGATTTCTATAAAGATTCAACTAGTATCATACATAAAGGGCCTTGACTCAAGTCTTGGTTGAGTTTCTTTTTCTTTCTTTATGATCTACTGGGGATATAATACTCAGAGTGCATTCTTTTATCTATCTATCTATCTATCTATCTATCTATCCATCTATTCATCTATCTATCTATCTATCTATCTATCTATTTGAGATGCAGCACTACAGACAGAGAAAGGGAGAGACAGAGAGAAATGTTTTCCATCCTCTGGTTCACTCTCCAAATGACAGCAATGGCAGGAGCAGTGTCGATCTGAAGCCAGGAGCCAGGAGTTTCCTGCTGGTCACTCACAAAGATGTAGGGACCCAAGCACTTGGGCCATCTCCTATTGCTTTCTCAGGTGATAAGCAGAGAGCTAGTTCAGAAGGGTAGCAGCCAGGACAGGAGCCAGCAGCTAAATGGTATCCTGGTGCTGCAGATGGAGGCATAGCCTATTATGCCACAGTGCTGGCCCTTCAGAGTGCATCCTTTAATCACATACCTGATACACTGTTGGTGACAAATTGAATTCTTTTGAGCTGGCATCTATGTTTGCTTTGATACAAACACACACATGCACACACACACACAGAGTAGTATTCTTTTATAATATATCCAACCCAGGATAGTCAAACTCATTACATGGGGCTAGAAATTCACAGAATAGAAAGCTTTATGAAGCTATTAATGTTCTTATAATGTACTCAGAAGTTATCAGTTTCATTTCAGTTATATTCTCTTGGTGACAGAGGACTAGCCCAGAATCAATGAGAAAAGAAATTTCATACAGCAAGAGAGTGAGGAGAAATGGTTCACTAAAGATTGAAGGGGGAAATGAAAGGTCCATCTTTGAAATTAATACCATATTATTCATGCCCCTGCTGTTGGCTCTCCCCTGGGACATTAGTGAGTGTATTCTTTGAAATGCATGCTTGATCTATTCAGTTCACTAATTTGGAAGATTTGGCTTTCTAAACATTTTCCACAGATAATCATCTATCAAGTATGCTTTTTCATATTTCATCTTTTATGGGATTCCATTATCAAGCAGGAAGACCCTTGAATGAGATGCCAGCAAAATGGTCCAGAACCATCTTCTGAGGTGACCCCTTAACTAGTGGAAAACTTGAGCCTCCTTTCCATGCAAAACTGGAATATGGAAAGTGAAAGACCTATCATTCTTTCCTCTGCTGTATCTGATCTACCTGCTTTCTTAGTTTTGTCCAGTTTTTCCTTACCCAACTAAAATCCATCTCAGCTACACTCAAAGACTAAATGAATATTCTTCTTCAGCCAGTATTTAATCTTCCTTTATAAAAGGTTTATTTATTTATTTAAAAGGCAGAGTTACAGAAGGGGAAAGAGAGAGGAAAGCGAGAAAGAGAGAGAGAGAGAGAGAGAGAGAGAGAGAGAGAGAGAGAGAGAGAAATATCTTCCATCCACTGATTCACTGCCCAAATGGCCACAATGGCTGGAGATGGGCCCATCTGAAGCCAGGAGTTTCTTCTGGATCTCCCATGTGGGTGCAGGAGCCCAAGTACTTGGATCGTTTTCTGCTGCTTTCCCAGCTCCCAGCAGGGAGCTGATTCAGAAGTGGAGCAGCTGGGACTCGAACTGGCACCTATATGGGATGCTGGTGCAACAGGCAGAGGCTTAAACTTCTACACCACAGTGATGGCCCAAAGTATTTAATATTAAGGAATGATTTTCTTTTATGAATTTCTCCCTTCTTTTTTCCTTTGATATAGTAAAGTAACCTTATGATTTTCCCAGTTAGAATTTTCATTCGTTATGAGTATCACACTCACTAGTCAGCTGGAGGTAATAACACATCTGACCCCCCCCTCAAGATTTATTTATTTATATTTGAAAGGCAAAGTTAGAGAGAGAGAGAGAGAGAAATCTTCGATCCACTGTTTTACTCCCCAAATGGCCTGGTGGAATTCAGGAGTTAGGAGCTTCATTTGGGTCACCCACGTGGGTACAGGAGCCCAAGCAGTTGGCCATTTTCTGCTCCTTTCCCTGGCATATTAGCAAGAAGCTGAATTGGAAGTGGAGCAATTAGGATTCTGGCAGCTGTATAGGTTGCCGGTGTCATAGGCGGCAGCTTTATCTGCCATGACACAAGGCCAGCCCCTGACCAGTCTTTTTTCTTCTTCCCATCCTTCTGTTTCAAATATTTTGTCTGAGAGTTGTAAGTAGGAAATGGGTGGTTATTTATGGTGATTGTGATTGGGAAAATTGTTCTGATTTTTAATATGACTTGGAAAAAATATCTGTCCCCAAGTTTAGTGTGGTTTTCCTTAAAATAAAGATGCTAGGTGTTATTTGTTATCTTTTACTTGAAGATTTTTAGTAGGAAAATGCCTCTCCCCCAGTGTCACCTAAGACAGAGTACGATTTTGCCTGCATGTTGCATGTTTTAACAATGTTCTGATTGACTCGTGTTATTGTTCTTGGAGAAAGGTTTAGCAAGTATCTTCTAGCATTAAATGGGAAGAAATGATAGTACAAATCAAGTTTTCAGGAAAATCAACAACCACAACATCTGAAGAGAGAAAGCAGCTCATGATGGCAAATTCCTAGAAGCAGGGCACTTCGAGTGGAGGCCTGCAGCAAATGTTTTCTCCTTACAGGACAAGTCGTTTATGTAATTTATACAAAGTCGTGAAAATGCTCTAAAAGAAAAACAAAATCAAAGCTATAGCTTTCATTTTACTTTCTTTAAATAAATATGGTATCATCTAGTGATTTTATTTAACATGGAAAAATTTGTTAAAACAGAATCATCTTATCTAATGTGAAATAAAGTTTCAAGAGCTGTATTTCATCCTATTTGGACACAATCTTCTAGTATTAACATGGGGATCTGTGGGAAAACTGTATAAAGAATAAAAATGCTCCATTTGATGCATCTAAATTCAGTTTATAGCTGACAGAGCACAATACATCACTACTGTCAGAAGCCATCAGTTTTAGGATGGGTCAATTTGGAATGAAGTAATGAACTTTGGCTTAAGTAAAATGTCAAATATTAACTATCAGATGGCAAAGATATTACTCATTTCTTTCACATCCATTTCTATGACAAGTAGAAACAGAATCTGTGATTATGAATGAGTAAGATGCTGTATTAGATAGAACTCTTTTGTTTGAGAGTGACAGAAATCCAATGTGCTATTTGTTAGATTAAGATTGCCTGTGAAGTGGAGAAAACATACAATAACAGTTGTCTAATAACATAAAAGTTCATTTATCTTTTAGAGAAACACAGACAGGCAGAATTGGCAGAGTAGTCTCAAAATTATCAGAGAACTGGCCTATTTCTACCATTTTGCATCAACAAATTCAGTGACTAACTCCCTCCTTCTGCTTCTGGATATCTGTTTGAAACTTCAATCATTATATCTACATTATATCTGGTAAAATAAAGGAGTAATGGGAAACATCTGTTGTAAAGTACAGTTTCTGAACTTGTATATCTTCTGTTGGCTTACAGACTACTGGGTGGAATTTGATCACATGGGCACATCCAACTTCAGGGAAAACTGGCAAATGTGTCCTTTTGTCTGGTCAGCTCTGTATATCTGGTCTATTAATAAGGGAGAAAGGAAGAGTAGATATTTGGTGGTGGGTGTGGGGAGCAACTCGGACTAGACTAAGTTACTGGAATTAAGACTTATTCTATGCATCTGCTCTCCCACAATATGGCGCTGAGAAGGGAGAAACAGCTTCTACACAGCTGCCTCCAGTTCAACCAATAAACTGTAGGACCTACTCCTGATTGGAGGAGAGCAGCGTACTCGGCGTGTGGGTAGCAGAGTTGGGATTGGCGGAAGAGGACTATAAAGGAGGAGAGAGACAACATGCACCAGGAACATCTAAGGGGAACATCTATCTGAAGGAACACCTGTGCAGCCCCCGAGAGAGCCGGCTGGCGGTATGCCGCTCCCCCGCGGAAGTGGGGAAAGTGGCAGGGGGAACCGCCCTTCCATGGAGGTGAAAGGGACGGTAGCCAACCCGGGAAGAACCAGCAAACCCGGGGAGGGCCGAGCAGACCAAAGAACAGCGCAGGGTCCTGTGTCGTTCCTCCACGAAGAGGGGGAGCGACATAATGGTGCCGTGACTCGGATATGAAGCCTAGGCAGGGTTTAGTGTCGTTCCTCCACGAAGAGGGGGAGCGACAGTGGGGGGGTAGCAGTCACAACCACACTCAACCTACCTTGCATGATAATGGAGATGTTACAAAAGTGGGATGGTGTATAAACCTTAGGAATAGATTAGACTTCAGCACAGCTAAGTGGAAAGATACTCCACAGTCCTCCAGATGCTCCATCTCTCAACTCCGTCTCTGTACATGCGTCTGCTTTGCAGTTTCTTATCAGAATTTCCAGCCCATGAAGCAGAGAACATGACTACTGAGAAGGCAGAAGTTATGACTTTCTTGTTCATTCTGCCTCTCACTATCAAGTTCGGAATTCCTTAAAGATATTTCTCTGAATTCGCCTTGGTTCTTGATGCAATCAGCTGTAATCAGTGAGGCAGAGGCCCCAGTACATACAATAGCCATTCCCATGTCATTTGTGAGGAGGGGCCTGTTTCATGAATAATGAAAAGATTAGATTAAAAAACAATAAATTCTGGTATTATGTAATTTTCTCATGTAAGTTGCAATAACGATAATCATTAAAAAAACAAAACAAAACAATAGACTCTCAGAATTATTGTTGTCTTTAATTGCAAAAGTTTCTTTTTTCTCTTTCCTTTCTATTTGATAAATCACAATGATGACTAAATTTCCAATATAAGTTCTGGTTATTTATGACTTTATAAAAATATTTATTTATTTATAAGGCAAAGTGACAGAGAGACACAGAGAGAGTTTCTACCTTCTGAGTCACTCATCGAATTGCTACAACAGCCAGATGTGCCTCAGGCCAATATCAGGATCCAGGAGCTCCATCATGGTCTCTCATACTGGTGAGTTGTTCAAGTGTCCCACCATCCACTGCCTTCCCAAGCACATTAGGAGGAATCTGGATCTGAAGCAGAGCAGTTGGGCTTGAACTGGAACTGTGATGTGGTTTTAACCCACCCAGTGTGCCACAATATCTACCCCTTATGACTCAATTAATGCAATATTTTGAATTTTCTAATGGGCCATTAGGATAGGAAGCATCTGCTCTTTGTTCTAATGCGAACACCAAGATCACTTGACTCTGTGATATAAACCAATTGGATAGTTTCTAAATACTTCGTCTTGTCAAAGCAGATTTTTCTTGCATTTTTCTTAGACGAGCAGCAAAAGACTACTCCTACAAGGAGCATGAATGTGTTTTTACCATATCAAAACTAGCCACAAGTTTTCCAGATCTGGTGTTTCTTTATTTTGTTGAACTCGGCTCATTAAATTTCTGGACCAAAAGTGTAGCCTCACATAATAGGCCATTTTCTTAAGACTTAATCATTGTCAAATTAGATTTCATTAATTATTGGCTTTATTCTTTTGTCTAGAAAAGACAGAAAAAGATCTGCTTTTTTTCTGTATGAAACAAAGACTGTGATTGTTCTAAGGTTAATGTGCTGCCTAGTGGGTGTAAGAATTCCAGTGAAGGGTAGGACTACTAGGAAGCGATTTCTATTGCTCACTGTGGTCTACCTTTTAGAAGTGCACTTAGTTAAACAAAGATACTATGTTCTGTAACTGTAAACAGATGGGTCAAACCGGGCTTCACAAACACTTCTAAGGCACCAAAACGTGCAACTGCAATCATTCAGACATAAAAGTACTTCATATAATACTTAGGTTAATGTTACATAGATGGCTTTTTCACTCCTAAGAATATACCAGTATTCCAAGTGTTTTACCAATGCCACACGAACTATTTAGGAGACAGAACCCACTAGCATTGGTGGAAGAGGGGCGAAATGAATAAACTCAGTTAATGTGCCCAAGTTGTCATAAATAATAAATGACAAAACCACAGTTTGGATCATGATATGAGACGTTTAAAATCATGTGTCCTAAATTACATTGTTTTATCAGCTTACAATGCCTCTAGGATATTTAAACTTATTAATACAATTATTATGGTTTTTCTCTGAGGGCAAGTAATCATATTTGTAACATTGCGACTATGTGGATCCTGTCCCAGGTTCCCTCTCAGCACTTAATAGTGATAGATTTGTTTTCTTAGGCCGACTCCTTCAACAAAAGTTTAGATGACTTCTATATGAGTATGGCACCAAACCAAATATATAGATTATGATGGATAAACAAAGACTAATACATTAGTTTAACATATCTTCATTAGATACTATAAATACAATGATGAGAGAAAGAAAATCTTTGTGTTACAGGAGTTTTAATTGCTAAGGATCTATGGGAAATTTTAAAAGACATCCTGTGATGAAATGAATTTAACACATGAGTTTACATTAAGATGAAAAGTTCAGGCCTGAGTCAAGAACAGCACTGCATTAGGGTGAACTGGGGAGGAAAAAGTTGGATCACAAGGTCATAGAAACAAGTAGGGACAGACTGTACAGGCCTTAGAAAATGAGAGCCTCTTGTTATTATTATTTTTTTTTTTGATAGAGTAGTCAGTGAGAGAGAGACAGAGAGAAAGGTCCTCCTTTTCCGTTGGTTCACCCTCCAATGGCCACTGCGGCCAGCGCACCGCGCTGATCCCATGGCAGGAGCCAGGTGCTTCCTCCTGGTCTCCTATGTGGGTGCAGGGCCCAAGGACCTGGGCCATCCTCCACTGCACTCCTGGGCCACAGCAGAGAGCTGGACTGGAAGAGGAGCAACCGGGACAGAATCCGGCGCCCCGACCGGGACTAGAACCCAGGGTGCCGGCACAGCAGGGGGAGCATTAGCCTAGTAAGCCACAGCGCCAGCCCTCTTGTTATTTTGAATGATGTGGAAAAAATCCAGTTTTTCAGTTAGAAAGGGGCAAAACATCATTTATGTTATTAAGAGATTTCTAGGGGCAGCTACATGAACCAAATGAGGCAGGAGGGAGATCCAATGAGGAGACTTTCATAATGGTGAATGCTTAGTGCTTTCAGGCAAGTCACAGAACAGAAAAATGAAATTTCATTTAAAAGCTGCTAATTTTTAAGTAAAACTCAAATAATTTAAAACTTAAAACTATACAAAATAAGATTGTTGCATCTGGATTTTGATGATCGTAATAGGTGTGTACTGGTATCTCATTTTAATTTTGTTTCCCTGTTAACATACATTGAGCATCTTTCTACGTCATTGCACACAATGATGGCTAGGCTGTGGAGTAACTGGAACTGACATTCGTTGCTGGCGGGAATGAATACTGGTACAGCCATACAGGAAGATAGCTGTGCAGTCTCTTATAAAACTATTCATGCTTCTGCTCCAAGTTCCTCCATTAATGCTCTTTGGAATTTACCCAAAGGAGTTGAAACCATACGTCCATACAAGACATGCACATAAATATTCATAGCAGCTTCATTCACAGGTACCAAAAGTAGGAAGCAGCCAGAATGGATTAATAAATTTTAGTACATCCAGACAATGAGATATTATTTGGTGCTACAAAGAAATGACAATCAAGCCATGAGAAGACATCGAGATGTCATAAACACAGATGACCAAGTGAAGGAAGCTAGCCAGAAAAGGCTGTGTATTATGATTGCAATGATATGCCACCCTGGGAAAGACAATCTATGGACATAGCAAAAAAATTGTTAGTTGCCAGATATTGGGATTTAATCAGCAGAGTAGAGATACTGCATGCTACTCTAATAGAGGATCCATGTCTTAGCACACGTATCCAAACCTACATGGATGGCACATACCATACCAAGTGTGAAGCCTGCTGTAGGCTACGGAGCTTGAGAGATTGTGATGTGTCAACATATGTGTGTCAGTTGTCATGCCTGCACCACTCTGGTGAGAGCAACTGCTGACTGTGGAGCACATATCTTTGTGGGAGGCAGGGAGGTAGGTGGGAAATTTCTGTTTATGCCCCTTAATTTGCTGGGAACATGAATCTACTCTCGAAATAAAGAACTGAAGATATTAAAACAAACAAATAAATCTTTGGAAATATAACTAGGATTCAAAAATTTTACTAAAGTGAGTACACTACTCTTTTCTTACTTGCTCACTTGCTCACTTTCTTCATTTCTTATTTTCTCACTTTCTTCTTGCTTACATTTTTTTCTCTCAGTAAAGAAGGCTAGAGCCCTTTGCAGCTGTTATAGATCCAGGGTGCATTATTATAATTCACCAGTAATGCAATTCTTTTAAAATGTAAAACAGAGAGGCTGGGTAATCAACTTCAAACAATTAAGAATAAATCGATCGCTTACCTAGGCAAACCAACTTGGGAAATATTAATCTTTGCAGTAACATTTAGTCAGTTTCGCTAATAAAATTATATGTCACTAATAAAAGAATGTTCTTGAAAGTCATTTCATAAAATATCCAGTTGCTTCTTCCCCTCTACTGAAGTACATTGGATCTTTGCAAAGATGATAACTGAGGAACTTACACAAAATACTGTTCTGATACACAAGGAATTCATATGCTTACTTTTGTTTATATCTCACTGAGCAGTCCCAAAGAGCATAAGGTCTTAATTGAAAACAAAGATGGATATGCATCATGCAAAAGTTGTTTTCCTTTCTGAGTGAGCACACTTGTGAAACTGATTTCCTCAATAGCAGGGCCAGGTGGAGAGATGGAGGTCACCTCTGTGTAGCAGCATGCTCCTCCCAGATCAATAGGAAGCCGGCAATGCTGTCTTCCTCAGTGACCAGATGGGCCAAGTCCTGCAGAATAGTCCACAGCCATTATTCTGTGCATCAGGCTGTGCAATTGATTTCAAGATAACAGACAAGAGGGAAAGGGCTGTCAGGCTTGACTGCCTCCTGTCAGTGCAGGAGCACTGCAACAGGGTAATTCAGGAAATTTTTGTCAATTTGGGTGAGGCAGGGTGGGATTCTGACAGGGTGATTCTTTACTCGTCATGCGGTTTGAAGGTGCAGTGGGGAACCTGCTCTTTGGTGCCTGGGCAGTGACTGGCTAGGACAGAAAAATGCGTCACGATGCATGGCTGGCTTTCACAGGCAGCCCCATGGAAGATTTTGTTTTCAGAGTAGCAAAGAATTTAAAAAAAGGTGGAAATGAAAGGTAACGTTGATTTTGCTAAGCGCAGCCAAGGTATTCCTTTGGGATTCATGCAGAATTCCTGCCCTGCCTTTTCGATTGCAAACTTATTCACCTGCCCGTTTCTAAATTTCAGATATCTAACAGAATATAAAATTCTCGCTCTGCTTGTAATCAAATCACTGGTGGGGGAAATGGAGAATCTAATGACTCCGGAGCAAGGACGGAGACTCTGTAAAGCGTTGCCGCAATTACATTCTGACTTGGATTGGGCAAATCGGGTTACAATAATTGTGTCATGTACAGATGGATTTAAAATCGCGCATCAGGCTGTGCTAAATCATGTGAAAAATGTCTGAATGAAAACATTAATTACATCTCATAGGTAAACATCAAAGAGACTAGACAAGCCATGCTTTTGTTTTTTAACGCTGGAAATGTCAGAGCTACTTGACTACAAATTCCCCAGGGCCCCTTTGTTTTGTCATATTTCATCTGCTGAACAACTTCATGAGCATTTAGGTTGTCGCTCCATGGTTTAAAAATAATGATAATGTCAAAGTGGCTTTTTCCCAGGCTCTTACTAAAACTTTAAAATGGGAACTTAGGGGCCCATTGGAATGAAAGGTGAGATCCAATTCAATATACACTGGGAGCTCAGGTGCCTATTGGGTAGAAGTAAATCCAAGGAATAAAAGATAAACTAGTCACAAGTCATAGCCTGTTAAACTGTAGAAGATGCAAGTGGGGTTTCCAACATGAGATGGATTTTTATTTCAAATATAAAGAAGAGACAAAAGCAATTCAAAGCAAAAACAAATCTACAATTGTATTTTGTGATTTCAGATTAAGAGATAGCTTTAGAAAAGTTCAGAATATGATGCTTTCTGTGCTAAAGATAGGAGTGTAAAAAACAACCTTGACTTTAAGTTCATATTCCAGTGGAAATGTTCATTTAACTGTTTTGACTTGCTATTACAGGGGAATTTGATTCACCCTAACACTTAACTGATGTTTCTAAAAAGTATTTTAAATATCTGGTATTTGGTTTTTCATCATATGAGGCTTAATTTTCTCTGTTAGTTTTAAAATTTATATTTCATTATTTTATGTGGTTCTAATACTTACTGTTCTTTTCAATAAATGGTTGTAAAATAATCATGAATGATACTTAAATTTTACAATAACAAATTACTAATATTTTTAAAAGTGAAGTTAAAATAGAAAAGATTTGGTATTCACTAGCAGGTAAGTTAATTTTGAAAACTGTGTAATTTCAGCTAAAATAAAGAAAATCTGCATAAATTGGTTTATATCATCTGCTTTTTTGGAGATAAGCCAATTGGATTCACATAGTATTTCTTGCAGATTTGTTAAATCTGGTGTTTATCAAGCTAGGTTGTTCAAATTGGTGAGATTTTTTTTCCTGCATTTGTTTATGTAATCTTATGACTCAGGACATATTATTTTTTTCTGCATTGTTGAATTAGATTTGAAATATTTTATTAAGTATGTTTACATCTTTGTTCATGAGACTTATTGATCTGTAACTATCTTCTCTTATAATGTCTACATCTGGTTTGTGTATCAACTTAGTCCTGGACTCATAAAATGTGCTGGAAACTTTTGTTTAAATTGACTATATCTCTACTTTTATTTTGATGTACACGAATAGAAAAGCCACCTGGGATCCTGTGCTGTGGCACAGCAGGTTAAGCTGCTGTCTGCTGTGCCGGCATCCCATAGGGGTGTTGGTTCAAGACCTGGCTGCACCACTTCAGATCCAGCTCCCTGCTATGGCTTGATAAAGCAGTGGAAGATGGTCCAAGTTCCTGGTTCCCTGCACCTATGCAGGAGACTTGAAAGAAGCTCCTGGCTCCTGGCTTTGAACTGGTCCAGCCCTGGCTGTTCTATCCATTTGGAGGAGTGAAACAGCACATGGAAGATCTCTCTCTCTTTCTCTCTGCCATTCTTTCAAATAAATAAGAAAATGAATCTTTAAAAAAAGAGAGAAAAGCCGTCTGGACTCAGAGTGTCCTTGGTGAAAATATTCTAAATCACAGACTCAAGTTTTGTAAAGCATATGGTGTAACGCAGCTTTTCTATTTATTCTGTGATGATTTTGAAATTTGTACTTTTATTCTAAGTAATTGAGTTTATTACCATAAAGTCACAATACCTTTTTATACTGTAATGCATGAAATGTCTATAGTGATAGTTTTTCTTAAAATGTTTAAAATTAGACTTTTATCAGTCAAGATAGAATGTTATAAATTTTGTTGTTTTTTACCTATGAAACAGTTTTTTTAATTCCATATCCCTCTCTCTTTTGCTGCTTATTCTCAGCTTTATGGTTTTATGCTTTCTATTGGTTTGGGTTTAGTTTGATCATCTTACTCTAGAACCTTATGATAAAAGTCTTAGGGCATGTATTTTAGGTATTATTATTTCCCTTTATTTTATTATTTTATGTATTTATTTGAAAGGCAGAGTGAGAGAGAGAGAGAGAGAGAGATCTTTCATCCACTGTTCACTCCCCACATGGCCACAGCAGCATTGTAGAAAGCCAGGCCCAAGCCAGGAGCCTAGAGCTCCATCTGGGTGTCCTTTGTGAGTCAGGGGCCCAAAGTACTTGGGTCATCTTCCCATTAGTTCCCTGGTGCACTAGCAGGAAGTTGGGTTGGAAGCAGAGCAGCGGACACTCAAGCCTGCACTGCAACATGGTATGCTGGTGCTACAAGGGACTGCTAAACCTACCTCATCACACTACCAGCTCATGCCATTATTTTCAAATACAAACATTTAAATGTATGAATTATCCTGAAAGTACTATCTTAGTTGTGTCACACAAATATATCTTGTGATTTTATTGTCATTTAGCACAATTTTTTTCTAGAATTTCTGATGATTTTCCTTTGGGAAATTTATTTGTTTGAAGACTATTGGTTTATTTCTACATAATATGGACGAGACAGGTATGTTTTTGTTTCAGGTTTCTAATTTGTATTTAATTGATCAGAGAGCACACAGTATATTGTCTCAAAATTTAAAATGTTTTTTCTATAACTCTGTTTATGGAATACAATGGTTAATATTCCACATACACTCAAATAGAACATGGGTTTCACTATTGGCTATAATGCCCAACAGACGTCAGATAAATTAAATTGTCAATAGTTTTGTTTGGGTCTTCTATATGCTCACTGATTATCATACACTTATTCTACTAATGAGAAGTTTTGAATTACCCAACAATAATAGTGAATTTCTCCATTTCTCCTTTCATTTCTCTCAATTTGTTCTTCTATTTTGTAGCACTATTAATTAAAGTAAACACATTTAGTCTCTTCATTTTTTGATAAATTAGTTCTTTCATCATTAATTCCTCTTTATCTTAGTACTATTCCTCACTTTCTATTTTGTCTTATTTTAATATAACTAGTTTATATTTCTCATAATTAAGATGTGTATGAAATTTTTCTTCCATAAATTAAATTTAATATTAAAATGTAAATTTTGTGACACCATATAGTTGACTTTCTATTATTTAAAAAATCAGATAATCTTGTTTGTCTCTTCTTTTTCGAGGATCACAGTCCTGCAACATTAAATGTATAATTGTTTTCCTTAAATGGTTCGCCTTTATCCATTACTTAAATGATTTATTTATTAATTTGAAAAGCCAAGTTGCAGAGAGAAACACACAGAGAGGAGAGAGAGAGAGAGAGAGAGAGAGAGAGAGAATCTTTTAACCACTGTTTCACTTCTGAAATGACCACAATACCAGGTCTGAGCCAGGTAGAATTCATGACCCAGGAACTCCATCTGGATTTCACACAAGGGTGCAGCAGCTGAAGTCCTTGGGCCATCCTTTGCTGCCTTCTTAAGCAGGTTAACAGGAAGCTGAATCAGAAATGGAGCAGCTAAGACTTGAACTGAAACTACAATATGTGTTGCCGGTATGGCAACCAGCAGTTTAACTTGCTGTGAAATGGAACCAGTCCCATCCAGTTTTGTCTTGTTTGGTGGCTTTTTTTTGTTTGCTTGTTTTTTGTAATGATAAAAGGCTGAGTTTTCCATGAATTACTTCAGCATGGTAGAGTAAATGGTTATGTTTTATTTCTGAAATTCATTTTCAAAACAAATGATGTAGTTTTGTGAATTATAAGATTACAGCAGCTATATAAAAACAATCAAAAGGAATTCTTTCCTGGTCTTGAAAGATTTATAAATTCAACTTATATGCATTATTGTTTCACCAATTATGATAGTCACTAACAACATCCTTTCACATAAAAATGTGCTATAATACATATAAATAATTATTTTGTGTGGCAAGTAAGATAGAAATATAAATTCATAGATTAATGAAAAATTCATAGATTAATGTAAAATTTTACTTATTAGTAAGAAACATATTTATCAATATTAAAATGTGAGGGTAAATTTAAAGTCACTAGGAATTTAAGCTATTTCATATAGTTTTAAACTCTTATTGAGCCATTTTATTTCATAACTAATACATGTATATAATATTCTGGAAGTTATTTCATCTTGATGTATTTAAATTTATGATGAATTTTTTAAAATCCAGTTTAAATGTGCTAGGGCTGCATAGGCTTTCATCACTCCTTAAGAGCCCTTAAGCAAAGGAAAGTCAATAAACATCATTGTGTACCACAACATACTTGTGATGAGAAACAATGAAATACTTTAACAGGGAGTATTTCAGGTAAAGAGTGAGATGCAATCAAAAGCAAAAAAAAAAAAAATCCAAAATTATCTCATATGTGCAGACAATAGGTAGAATCGCCAGAATCCTTGTATGAATGGAGCTACTGTGGTTTCATTAGAAGTAAAACACACACAAACAGCATATACATACATACATACACATATTACATCACTATTTATATGGATGCATATATTCACATGTCACAAAAATGTATGTGGCTAATTATATATAACCTTAGATTTAATTCTGTGATAAAAATTAGTGCTCTTCTAAATCTTTTAGCAAACAGAACATCATGATGAGATGTTGTCTGTCTGGATACTAATCTTGTATAGAAATCAATGATGATAGGAAGAAGGGTTGGTAGGAGGCTATTGCAATTCTGTAAACATAAGGCACTGAGGATCTGGACATATAGCTAGAGGGTGAATTAAATGACTTTTTTGAACTTAAAAATAGCAAATATATATTTAAATCAAGGCTTGGATTTCATGCTTTAAAAATGTTTCTAATGAACACAAATATCCAACAGGATTCTATAACCAAATAATTTTTGAAGGTTTAGTGTTGATTTCTGTATTTCAATTGTCCCTAAAATACATTTTACTATGTACTCTTTCTGTTATAGATTCAGCAAGAAAATGCTGTTAGGTTAATCCAGGTCGCAGTCAATTCTCAGATGGCTCTGTTTTATCTGGCTTTAGCAGGACTTGAGGAATCAAGGAGAGATTTCAAAGGTCCACAGCCTTCTGGATGGAAGTTTCTTTTCACTTCCCTATTATTTTGTCATGTTATTTCAGTACTTGCCAATAGTACAATTGTAATTAACGTTTCTGTGAATGTATTACTTTAATTCTTCAACTAAAATGTATTTTAAAAAAAGAATCTTAAGTAAGATGTGAATATATCAGTGTATTCCCTCTTTGATAATTGCTAAAGTTTTTCTGAGCCAAGATTTAGAGGCCTAAACTGACCATGTATTATTTATGAAAATTCCATTGGGTTGCCTGGTCAGTTCTACTACTGAATGGCTTCATTCTTTCTAGGGCTGTAGCATCACAGGAGGATTCTGACATGTTCTTGCTCCTGTGACCAATTGTCCATCCCACTCTGACTGAGAACTCCACTGGTACTGAGAGCAAGGGGCTTCAGTTTTCCATTTGTTCAACTCCATGCAGCTGCTTGGGCTTCCTCAGGACATGGGAATCTCTAGGTAATTGAACTTCATACAGCTTTTATGGCTTTTACACCTTCCAAAGCAAATTTCTTAAGATTTAAGTCTTCAACTGGAAGAATGTCTAAGCTGCTGTACTCCATTGACAGCAGCGGGTTATAGGACCAGCCTGAAGTCAAAGAAAAAGGTATGAGAATCCCAATGTAGCGTTCAAAGTGAGCAATTAAAGATAAACTATATCGTAACTTCTATCAAAACTGGTTCTTCATTGCTTTTCTTTCTTCAAAGATTTTCTATCTTTGTGTTACAGCCTAAAAGATTTCACATGGTGTGTCATCAAGGCTAATATAATAAATCAGCTAAACCAAAAATTTCTGGAATATCACAAATGTCAGATTCTAAAGTAAAAAATGAGTCAATTTCTTTTTTAAAATTATTTTTTATTTGAGAGGCAGAGAGAGAGAGAGAGAGCAAGAGAGAGAGAGAGAGAGCAAGAAAGTTCCCAACTGGTGGTTTACTCTACACATGCTTGCAGTGGCCAGAGATGGTTCCCAGGGCTGGAGCTAGGAATTTAGGAACATCATCCGGGTGTTGAGTCAGCACCAGTGCCTCTCAGGGTCTGCATTGATGGGAAGCTGGAATCAGGAGCTGGGAGCCAGAAATGGAACCCAGACACTCTAACTTAGCATGTGGGCATCTATTAGGTTAAATTCATTGCTCAAGAAATCAACTTCTTTACGTGAAATTATATTTAAAATTAAAATTAAATTTAAAATTGAAATTATATTTAAAAACTCTTTTAAAAGACAAATGGTAGCCATTGTCTATTAAATTTTGTTTCTCATAAATTTTCCTAAAGACTGCCTTAAACATATGATTTAAATCATGTTTATGTCTTATGAACAACCAGTTCATCATACTGTGATGCATATATTTCTATATTTGTTTATATGCACATAACATACATATTATTATGTATCATATGTATCCTATATATCATTGTGACATCATTAAGTTATCCAGATACAAGTAAAAATCTAATTAATAATAATTATGACACACATTATCAATTTCCCTCAATTCATGGAAAGACATTTTCAAGGAAAAAAAAAGGGAAACTTGTACCTATCTTAAAGGCTCTCTAAATTGTTATTTTTCCTGTTAGTTTTAATTTTTTGATGTGCCTTTTATCTCTGTGAAAGAGAACACAATTAGTATGGATAATAAGTAGAAACATCAAACAGTCCAAAATTTTTTTGTGAGGCTGAAAGGTTGTACTTTTCTGCTTGCTAATCCCTACTCTCTAAAAACAAATAAACCATCCTCACCCAACAACAAGGCCACAGAAGTGCAGAAATGGCAGTCAGTCTTGTACTTTTATATTCAGCACAGCTATATCCAAGGGACCTGCATTTTGTGTCTGTTTAGTATCATAGGCACGGAGAGTGAATGCAAATGCTGCTGACGAATACTTTACAAAGTTAAGTATATCTGGAGAGTTTTTCTTTGTTTGATTGAGGATTCTTCAGTTTACTAAGACAAAAATTGCTTTCAGCACTTTAAGTGTGAGCACATTGTTTAGATACAGATCCTTGAGTGCCCTAAATCACAGATATGTATCTTAAATGTCAATGGGGACTGCCTGTGTTAATCCATCCTTTCTGTCAGACAAACATGCCCTTGGCAGCTGTATTCAGGATTCAATGATGCTGTTTAATTGACAATTTAAAATTTGCAACATGCAATGCCTCTATCCCTAATCCCCAAATGATATTTATGCCTCTTGTAAGTCGTAAGCAGGCCAAGGACATTGAGGTCTTTAAGTTTCAAGAGCCTGTGGGGTCTGGAATGTATATCAGCCTGGACATATGTAACCTGCTGAGAAATAGCAGTGGTGCAGAAAAATATGGTTTTATTTCTTGATCAGTATAAGTTAAATGGTTCTTTATTTCCTCCCTTTCATTATGTATTTCTAGCTCAGTGCTGTGAAACCCACTGACAGTAAATCCCTGGAAACTAGGGTGAGAGAGGGAGGAACTGTTTACATGTAAGGAAATTGCAATTACCCCCTGCAGTTTTTTGGGATACAATTTGCAGACCACTTGTATTGAGTGTAATTTTTACCAAGGGCAAATTTTTGTTTGTTTGTGATAGAAGCTAAAAGTCCCTCTGAATATGCAAGAAAGAAAAAATTTTGATAGAGGGAGATTCCTGTTAGGTTCATAAAACCCAAAAATAAAATAATTATAACCAATTATAATATCTTAGGTTGCTAAGAATTTGAAGGACAAACTAAATCTGTGGGGAAATGCATGAAAATAGCAGTGATGGAAAATGACTCACAGAACAAAAATATAATGAGCAAATATACAATCATGGCTAAAATTTCATACTTAAATATAAAAAATTGCAATTGTTTGATGATTTCACATGTTTATTGTAATCCTGCATCTTTGTTTGCTTATTCACCTATAAAATTTATATTTAGCAGATTGAGGTATCTTCTTATGCTGTGTTGTGCAATGTTGTTTTCAACTATCAAAGACTTAAAAATGAAAAATTAAGAGTCGTGATGCAAAAGAAAGCAGAATTTTTAGGATGTTGTAATGATCTAAACGTTTAGGATTAAAAAGGGTGATGAGTAATAGTATCAAGTTGAGCAAATGGATGTTTAGCCATTATGATTAGCATATGATATTGCTGCATGAGCAGAAAACATTACAGTGTAACACAAAGCACAGGGATATGTGAAAATAGTTATGAGTTATAATCCGAAAACTTTAAGATATTTAAATATTAAATTTAAAATAACTCGGATGACTTCTTTATTAGTTGATCTGGAAAATGGAGATTATATTTAGGGAGGAAATTCGCTTCAAGGCCTTGAGATATTTTGTGAGGAGTAGGTGAGATGTTTAATTAGTGAAATTTTATTTAATATTGAAACGACTGAGGGACAATCTAATGGCTACAATAAAGTAACTGATACTATATAAGATCACCCAATTTTTTAATGATGTGAAAATAGACAAAATATAAATGGCAACTCCTTTTAGACATTAGACAATGGCATTGTGGGCTGGTACCCCTCTGTAGAAGGAAAATATGGGAGTTTTATCACCTAGCTTTGTGTCTGAAAGCTTTTTTCTGACTATGGCACAGCAAAGTGGAACCCAACTGAGCACAATGGGCTCTCTGTTGCTCCATGGCATAGACAAAATTTCCGGAATATTAAATAAGCTGAAAGAACAAAGGAGTTTGGAGGAGGTTGTGCTGAGTAAAACCTTGTGAAAGACTTCCTCACGAGTTCTTCACTGATTTCTGGGCTGGTCATTCACTGGCAGACTCTGCAGTTAAAAATAGATCAGGAAGGCCATTGTATACTGATAAAGGATTCAATCCAGCATGCAGAAATAGCACTTGTGAATATATGCACCCAATAGTGGAGCAGCCCAATAGAGAAAACAAATATTAATAGAGAAAAGAAGTGGGAAGAGATAGGGCCAGTACAATATTAGCAGGGGATTTCAACACCCCACTTTCAGTGGTGGTCAAACTGTCTCGACAGAAATTCAACAATGAAACAACAGAGTTAAATTGCACCTCAGATCAGTTAGACCTGAAAGACATCTACAGAACCTTCCATTCTAAGAGCTGCAGAACACATTTTTTTTCAACAGCATATGTAACATTCTCCAGGAGAGCTCATATGTCTCAATATATTTAAAAAATAAATCTCAACACATTTAAAAAGAAAAATAAATTCAATCAAGTATGTTTTCTGAACCCACACAATCAAGCTAGAAATTAATAACAAGAATAACTTTGGAAAACAAAGAAATACATGGAAATTAAGCAACATATTTCCAAACAACCAATGAAATAAGGAAGAAATCAAGATGGAAATTTTGTTAAATTTCTTAAATGGGAATGGAAATACAAC
The DNA here is from genome assembly GCF_964237555.1 of Oryctolagus cuniculus. Classification (NCBI taxonomy): domain Eukaryota; kingdom Metazoa; phylum Chordata; class Mammalia; order Lagomorpha; family Leporidae; genus Oryctolagus; species Oryctolagus cuniculus. The sequence goes on from NC_091445.1 coordinate 26,923,328, forward strand.
ATATCAAAGCCTATATGATATGGCAAAAACCGTACTAGGAGGGAAATTTAAAGTATATAGCATTCCTTTCCTGCTCAAGCACACACATGCACACACACACAAAAAACTATTTATCGCTGTACTTCAAGGAGCTAGAAAAACAATAAAAATTAAACCCATAATCCATTGTGGCATAGCAGGTAAAGTCACCACCAGCAATGTTGGTGTTGCATATGGGTGCCTGGTTGCTCAACTTGCAATCCAGCCCCTGGATAATGACCTGGGAAATGCAGTGAAGTATGGCACAAGTGTCTGGGCCCATGCCACCCATGTGGGAGACTCAAATGAAACTCCTGGCTGCAGCCTGGCCCAGCCCTGGTCTTTGCTTCCATGTGGGGAGAGAACCAGGTAGATGTAAGATTTCTCTCTCTCTCTCTCTCTCTCTCTCTCTCTCTCTCTCTTTCTCCCTCTGTGTGTGTGTGTGTTCCCCTCTCTGTCTTTCCCTCTCTGTAATGCTGATTTTCAAATAAGTAAGTGAATATTTAAAAAAAAGTATTGGTTCATTGAAAAGCTAAAGTTGATAAACCTTTAGTTAGCCTAACCATGAAAAAGGAATGGAATCAGAAATGAAAATGGAGACATGATGACTGGCGCCACTGAAATACAAAGGTTCTTAGAGACTGCTATGGACAATTATATGGCAAAAAAAATTGGTAACCTAGTAGAGATGAATAAATTCTTAGACAAATCCACCTTACCACCTCTCTGCAAGACTGAGAGTAATTACTACCAAGATTAAAAAAAAATTTATCAATATTCCTGAGGCAGCAGACTTCTGGGATAAGTTGGAGTATTACCTCGCCTTTTGTGGATACATCTTCTGAACAATGGAATATTCAATTAACATAGCATCTTAAAAAAAGGAAGATTGCCTAGAGTAGAGCGTATCATAGAAGAAAGCAAAAATTACAGTAAAATTGCCCTAGAGAAAAAAAAACATGAAAGATAACCAGATAAAGAAAATCTACCTGTGGTTCACACCAGAGCAGAAGTCAATGATTTTCAGAAAAAGGAAACAGGAACCCAAAGTTAAAATAATGTGTCATCAACAATGTCCGCTATGCATTCAAAATCTACAAGGGATTAGAATCATGGTACAGCAAGTTAGTCCAGCTTTTAGGATGCCCACTTTCTGTAATTCAGTGCTGCTTCACGTATTTGTTTCTCTGATTCCCATTCAACTTTCTGCTAATGCAGCAGAGAAAGCTATGAGGAATCGCCCAAGTTCTTGGATTCTTGTCATCCATGTGGGAGACCTCAACCGAGTTCCTGCCTCCTGACTTTGGCCTGGCACAACACTGGCTGTTGTGAGCATTTTGGTGTGAACCAGCAGAAGGAAGAGCGTGCTCTCTCTCTCTCTCTCTCTCTGAGTGTGTGTGAGAGAGAGAGAGAGAGAGAGAGAGAGAGAAAGTGTGTCACTCTGTATTTTGAAAAATAATCTCTTAAAATTTATTTGAAATATAAAAATAGAAAACATTACATTTAAACATGGAAATGGCAATCAATAAAAGCCAATTCTGAAGTGATCTAAAATTTAGATGGTAAAATAAGTGTTTTAAATATGTTCAAGTAAGTAAAGAAAAAAAGGAGTAGAGAATGATCAGTTAGGAAATCTCATAGGAATAGAAAAAAAATGAAATGAATGGAAATTCTATAGTTGAATAGTACACTATTGAAATATTTAAAAAACATACTGTTTAACAACATGGTTTTATACTGAAAAAAGAAGCTTCAGTAAACTTGAAGACACATTAATGTGCAGAAAAAATGAACAAAAATATTAAACAGTTTAGTGATGTGTATAACAATGTAAAGTAATATAATGCATGTGTAAGTGAATATCACAAAAGAAACCATGAAAATGGAACAGAGAAAAATCACTGAAGGGGTGAGCATTTAGCCTAGTGGCTAGGACAATGGTTAAGTTGCTGGCATCCCAAACTGGAGTGCTTGTGCTCCAGTCAGGGCTGCATTTCTGATCCCAGTTTCCCACTGACACTCATGCTTGGAAGCAGCAGGGGATGGCGCAAGTCCCTGTCCCACTCCCAGCTTTGACATGGCCCAAACACTTAATCACTGTAAGCATTTGGGGAGTGAGCCCGTAAATGAAAGATCTCTCTGCTTGTCTGTCTCATTTCCCCACAATAATAACATTTTTAAATTAAGTGATTAAACAGTTTCTTTGGGAGAAATTTAAAAAAATTGGTGAAGAATAAAAAGACTGATAATTTTTAAAAAAAATAATTAAAACATCCACCTCTATGCTATAATATGTCTGGAATTGCACACATCATAGAAGTTTAGTAAACATCCAATGGGATAAGCACACATATCTGGGAACATTGTAGTTAAACTATTGGTAATAAAAAGTGACATCAGACAAAATCTGAAAGATTATGCACAGGTCAATAGCTATTTGAAATCCCATTTACTTTTAGTGAAAACAAATAGAGGCCAGGGACAATGGGACATTTTTCAAGTGTAGAAAGAGAAACTGCCAAACTAGAATCATAAACCAGTGAAATATGTACATTAAAAAATCACAGTGAAATGAAAATTGTGTCACATAATCAGAACACAGACGGTTCACCTCCAGCAGCTGTGCAGTAAGACAAATGCCACAGAATCCCTTATGATGAAAACGATGTGACACCAGGTGGAAATTTCTGAAAAGTGAATGGAAACATTTTAAAATATGTGGAAACATATACTTATGCAACACTTTCAATAATGTATTTTGAATTAAAAAAGGTAAATACATGACAACAGCAAAAGTCCATGAGGATGTAAATGTGATTACACTCAAGAAAGTTTCTTACTTTTACATATAGAGGAGCAATATTCACTTTATATTTAGTAATGCAGATTTAAATTCCCATAGTAATAAGTAAAAATATTACAGGGGCCAACACTGTGGCACAGCAGGTGTCACATCTGTGACACCAGCATCCCATAGTTTAAAACTATGGCTGCCCCACTTCCAATCCAACCAATGTACCTGACAGAACAGCAGAAGGTGGCCCAAGTTCTTGAGTCCATGCACCCATACGAGAAACACACTTGGAGTACCAGACTTCTGGCTTCAGCCTGGTCCAGCCCCAGCTATTGCACCTATTTGGGGAATCAACAAGTGGATAGGAGAACTGTATCTCTATCTATCTATCTATCTATCCCTTCTTATCTCTCTTTATATCTCTGCCTTTCAAATAAATCAAAATAAATAAAAAAAATAAAGTAATATAAAGATGTATAGATGAATACCAAATCACTGAATTAAATACAAAGATAAAAGATTTTATCCCACAAAATTGCAGAAAATAAGGATCTATTAATCTGAAAAGTAGGGCAACAGAAAACACATGGAAATGCAGTAGGCTTATACTAAATGCATCAATATATATTAAATTAATATATATTAAACATGTGTAGACTAGGCATATAAGTTAAAATCAAAGAATACAGATTGCATATAAGGTTAAGTCCCAAATTTACAGTATCTACAAGAGAGGAATTTTAAAAATAAATACAAAAATAGTTTCAAAGGCAAAAGAATGGAATAGCAAGGCATGGAACATAAATGAATGAGAAATGTATACTCACATAACAACAAAAAAGTAGGCTTCAAGAGAAGGATTATTGCCAGAGACATAAAGTCATATGTCCCAGGGATAAAATGTTTAATCTATTGAGAATTAATAATCTGGAACTACTTGAAATGTGCATTTATCTAATAATAAAGCTTCAAATTGTATGATGAAAATCTAGGAGTGCTATTGAGAGAAATAAGAAAATATGTCTGCACAGTTGGACATTTTTGCAACCCATTTCAGTGAAAACAGAGCAAATAACCAAACATTTATAAAATAAGGAGGATATGAAATATACTATCAGAGACTGGTGCTGTCTCTCTCTGTCTCTCTCTCTCTTTATCTCTCTGTATCTCCACCTTTCAAATAAATAAATAAATGAAAAGATTTACTTATTAGACAGGCAGGGTGACAGAAAACGAGAGAGAGAGAGAGAGAGAGCGCGCTTCCATCCACTTATTCACTCCACAAGTGGCCACTTTGGTCAGGTCTGGGTCAGCTGAAGCCAGGAGCTAAGAACTTCATCCTGGTTTCTCATATGGTTGGCAGAAACCAAAGCCATCATCTGCTGCTTCCCAGGCACATTAGCAGGAAGCTGGATCAAAAGCAGAGGCAGGATTCAATCCTAGGCATTTTAATATGGTTGCGGCCATACCAAAATGTGCTCAACCTGCTGTGTCATAGTATATCCACAGTATATTTTTCACAAATTAAATCTTACAGACTACTTTGTGGGACACAACACATTAAAATTAGAAATAAATGACAATGAGATAAATAGAAAATACCTAAATCATTCATAATTTATGATTATTCTGAAGAGCAATTAAAAGATACTATAAGAAAACTAGTATACATTTCAGATAACTGACATGAATATACAACGTAACCAAATTTGCATGATACAGCTAAAAACATTGCTTTGAAGAATATTTAAAGCATTAAAATATGTCTTAGAAGAAGAAAAAGTAAAATTACAAAACAATTCAAAAACACTAAGTTTTACCTTTAAGAAATTTGAGTGTCACACAAAATGAAACACCAAGTAAATGGAAAGAAGGAAATAATAAAGACAAGTGCGTAAATAAATAGCAAATAAAATAGATAAATAAATTCAAATACTCATTCATTGAATAGGCTAATAAAGATTTTAAGTCCCTATCATGTATGGGGCAAATATATATATATATATATATATACATAAATATTACATAATTTATATAACATATAATTATAATATAGTTTGTATAAAGATAATATATATATATGACTGCGAGAGAAACAGGTGTGAAAAAGAATGAAAGCACTTGCTACAATTATCACAAATAAAGATGAGTGTTTCAAACAAGCTGTAGTCATTAAAGGCCAGTTAGGACTATTATGAACTCCATTCCCAAGTCTTTTGAAAATTTAGATGAAATGGAACTAAAATTCTCTTTATAAGCTCAAATCAACAAAATTGACCAAGACATTGAAAATCTGAATAAAACATGTCAATTAAAGAAAGTAAATTTACAAAACATATCTCAAAATGATAACTATATTTCTGTTAGTTTCAGTATTAAATTCCACATAATATTTAAGGATGAACTTAAGCAATTAAGACCGAAATTCTTTTAGAAAACAGAAAGAAAAGCTTGTGAAAAAATGTAATTAAAAGATAAGTTTATTTTTGTGCACAAAAATAAAATCCATTAATAATTTATTCATAGTGCACACTTCCATGATTTTTTACAGACCTCTTGTATTATAACATTACAATAGGGATAACTTAATTGTGCTGAAATAAATAATCTTAATTAACAAAACATAAGGACCCAGAAATGTTCAACTTAGCATCATAAGTAAGTGTACTTCTAAAAAGAAATCAGATGTCCCACAACAGAGTATTTATGAAGACCTGAATGAATTGCTATGATTTTTTCTCATAGTTAATTATGAAGATTTTCAGAATGATACTTATATTTTTGAATGCAAAAAATGTTTTTGATATGCTAGATTACTCAAGTGAGATTTAACATGTGTAACATTGGATTGGCTGCAAAAACATGGAAAGAAAGAGATGAAGGAAGAAAGAAAGAGAGGGATGGAGGTAAGGAGAAAAGACCTAATGAAACATATAAAATATTGGTTGAGTTTGCTGGGATTTGTAGTCACAAGTTTAAGGATCTGTTGAGTTACTTACACATCACCCATTTACAATGCACCTCATATAAACCACTGGTATACTGCTTGATACAAAAAAAATTGGAACATTTCTCAGTTTAAGCCTATTATGGAGGAATTGTAAATCAGTGATTATATTAGATGTTTTCCCTCAAATCCTGTGTTTGGGCAGAGAGGAGACAGATTATCATTGTGTAAGTAGATTAGTGATGGCTTCATAAGGACATGCTCAAGCTTAATTATGGGGGTGTCCATCAGAAAATGAAGGAGGGTCAGACCAACACACAGGGCCTATAATATGAAAAAGGCTCACATCTTAACATTATACAGAAATTCAAGGAAGTGCAAATGATTCCATATGGAAGAAGATAGAAAAGCAATCACAAGGCAGAAGCAATGGATCCAGAGAGATAGTTAAGAATTTTACTTAGGAGGGCCTTAAGCCATAATATGAAGCCTGGCTTTATTCAGAAAGATATCCGAAGCAATATTTATGTTCTGGATAATAACAATAGCAATGATAATAATAACAGAGCCTGTAATACTTATTGCTCATTTGTTATCTAATATTGCTAAACACTTTTCTTTTAGCAGCATCTGGATTGTCACAACAATCTTATCAGGGAATAGCAAGAGAACACTCACATTTGAGTTTATATTTTAGAAAATTATCTTAGCACTAGCTTGGGAGACAATGTGAAGGGGAGAATGTTTAGAAGCAGAAATAATACCTATTAATGAGGTTCGAGCCGTATTCCAGGGATACAAAACAGAGGGGCTGTAAACTTGCCAAGGAAGGCAGGAAATCCAGTTCCAACTCAGACTGTGTGGTATATGAGCATTTCCCCCGCTTTGGACCTGGATTTTCTCACTAGTAAATTGTGCTATGAGGGAGATTAAACCAGAAGGTCTCCAAAGGACTTGATTATTGAGTTTGGATTTCTCTGCAAGGGATCACTGAGTGAGGCAGGTGATTTATTTGGAAAGTGATTCTAAAGAGAAAAGTGAAAATAGAGGAAGAAAAGTCAACAAAGGATACATTAAGGAAACAGTTTCTGTTGTAGGCAGCCAGTGTTCAACACCATAGGGGAGCTTGGAAGATTCTCAGAATATATACTTTTGAATTATCCTAGGGATGAGCAAAAAACTGGGATATTTATCTGCCAAATTATCCAGTTCAGTCCTTGATGACTGTCCCTGTGGACATTACCTCTCCTACATCTCTAAGTTCCCCGCCTTTGGGTTTATCAACCTACTGTGACACAGAAGTGAGTCTTCAGGAAGAAGCACCTGTTTGAGCTGGGATGAAATTGTTGTGACCAGGAACTCTCTCCTGCAGCAGGAGAGCTGCAGACACCTCACACATGAAGAATCCAGAGTCCCTGCCACTTTGTTCATCCAGTGTTTCAATGAACTTGCTTGATCTTTATCTCTTCAGCATGGCTTTTCGGTGGCCAATAGTGTCATCCCCAAAACTCAGTGATCATTCCTGAGAAAGTGGTGGCACTCCGAGGTGTTTGTGTGTGTGTGTGCGGGTGTTGGGGGTATTATTCATGGCCCAAGTTGCATATATGTGATAAAGATTCTTATTGTGGCTCCAGGGAAGCAGGGAGAGACCTTCAGCTAAATACTCAACAATTTATCACTGCAATATATTTACAGTGAATGAAGACATTTTATTCTGGTCTGAGTATGTACCCTAAAATTCACATCATGAAATATAATAGCCAACCTGATAATATTTTTTGAATGACTTCCTTTTTAAATAAGATTTTCTTTATTTATTTGCAAGGCAGAGTTACTGACAGGTAGAGAAAAAGAGAGAAAGGTCTTTTTAAAAAATTGTTTATTTATTTATTTGAAAGTCAGAGTTACACAGTGAGAAAAGGAAAGGCAGAGAGAGACAGGTCTTCCATCTGCTGGTTCACTCCACAATTGGCCGTAAGGACTGGAGCTGAGCTTATCTGAAGCCAGGAGCCAAGAGCTTCTACCAGGTCTCCCATGTGGGTGTGGACTCAAGCACTTGGGTCATCTTCCACTGCCTTCCCAGGCCATAGCAGAGAGCTGGATCGAAGTGGAGCAGCCGGGACTCGAACCGGCACCCATATGGTGTGCCAGCACCGCAGGTGGAGGCTTAGCCTACTATGCCACAGCACCAGCCCCAAGGAAGGTCTTCTATCCAGTGATTCACTCCACGAATGTTTGCAACAGCCGGCGCTTGGCTGATTTGAAGCCAAGAGCCAGGAGAATCTTCCAGGTCTCCCATACAGGTGCAGGGGCCCAAGCACTTGGGTCATCTTTCACTGTTTTCCCAGGCCATAAGTAGAGAGCTGGATAAGAAGAGGAACAGACAGGACATGAAAGTGCATCCATATGGGATGCTGGCACCACAGGTGGAGGCTTAGCTTACTATGCCACAATGCCGGCATCCCAGTGTAATAAAATTAAGAGATGGGACTTTTAAAGGGAGATTAAGTCATGAAGGTGCAGTACCTTATAGAAAGGATGAAGTCCTTAGTTTATTTCTTTAAGTGAATGATTTACTTATTTGAAGGAGAGAGAGAGAGAGAGAGAGAGAGAGAGAGAGAGGAAGAGAGAGAGAGAAAGAGAGACAGAGAGACAGAGAGAGAGAAAGAGAGAGATCCATCTTCCTTCAGCTGGTTCACTCTCCAAGAGAGAGAGAGAGAGAGAGAGAGAGGAAGAGAGAGAGAGAAAGAGAGACAGAGAGACAGAGAGAGAGAAAGAGAGAGATCCATCTTCCTTCAGCTGGTTCACTCTCCAAATTTTCCCAACGGCCAGTGTGGCCCAGGCTGAAGTCAAAAGCTTGGAGTGCCATCTCAGTCTCCCACATGGGTGACAGGGACCCAAGTACTTGGGACATTCTCCACTGCTTTTCTTGATGCATTAGCAGGGAGCTGGATCAGATATGGGAGCTGCCGGGACATGAACCAGTGCATTTAGATGAGAAGCCGGCATTGCAGGCGGCAGTTTATCAGCTGCACGACAGTGGGGTCAAGGATTATGGCACTTTTAAAAGGGATTGAGAAAGTAGGTTCCTTGGTTTCCATCATTTTTGTCATGTGAACACACAGCCAGCATCCCTTTTCATTTTCTGCCTATGTCCAGAGGGGGCACAGCAACAGGGCTCCACGTTGGAAAACAGGGAGCAGGCCATCATGAGAAACTTAGCTGGTGGCACCTTGATATTGGATATTCCGGTTTTTCAGGGAAGGAATTTCTACACTTTATAAGTGACCCAGTCTCTAGTATTTGTTATAGCACCTAAATGTGTTAAGACCCTCTGATAAATAGACTGAATTTCAGAATTTTTGCTTGGACTGATGCAAGAAATCATTTCTTTCATTCTGAATTTTGCAGCTGAGATATCCTGCCTTGGTTGCTGCTTGTTGTCACCTTGTAAATGTGAAGAAAAAGACATCAGTGTTCACAAGAAATATTGGCTATAGAAAATCGATATCTAGTTACCTGATTTAAAGATGAAGATTTAAAGTATCTTAGCTTTATTTTTGACAACTTATGGCTTAAATAACGAATGGACATTTGCAAAATACAAATTGTCAGTTGACATCACTGAAATCTTCATGCTAGCTATCAATGAGTATCTACTATAAGGAATTTTTCTCACTTTGTGTGAGCTACAATTCAAGAGCTTCTTACTTAGGCAAAATGGGAATATGATTAAAGTCAGTCACCCCACTGAAAACTGAAAGAACATATTTAAACATTATTATTGTCAGTATTTTCTTAATTATGTCCCTGTTTTTAACACAAATTTTCAAAAATCCTAGGTTTGACATAAAAACATAGCTAAAACTATCTATAATAGAAAAAAATACTTTTTAAAAATGTTTCTGTTGCAAATAGTTCCCTATAAACTTAATTAATTTAAAACTATATTTTTTATTTATTATTGATTTTCTCTCTCTCTCTCTTTTTTTTTTTTTTTTTGGACAGGCAGAGTGGACAGTGAGAGAGAGGGAGAGAGAGAGAGAGAGAGAGAGAGAGAGAAAGGTCTTCCTTTTCCGTAGGTTCACCCCACAATGGCCACTGCAGCCGGCGTGCTGTGGCCAGCATACCGTGCTGATCCAAAGCCAGGAGCCAGGTGCTTCTCCTGGTCTCCCATGTGGATGCAGGACCCAAAGACTTGGGCCATCCTCCACTGCACTCCCGGGCCACAGCAGAGAGCTGGCCTAGAAGAGGAGCAACCGGGACAGAATCCGGTGCCCCGACCAGGACTAGAACCTGGGGTGCTGGCGCTGCAGGCGGAGGATTAGCCTATTGAGCCGCAGTGCCGGCCAGAAAAATACTTTTTAAAAAATGTTTCTATTGCAAATAATTCCCTATAAACTTGATTAATTTAAAACTTTTTAAAAATTTATTATTTAAAGATTTATTTATTTGTGTGAAAGTCAGAGCTAAGAGAGAGAGGGAAAGACACAGAGAGAGAGCTTCCATTTGGTTCCCACCCCAAATGGTTTCACTGGCCAAAGCTAGGCCAAAGCTGAGAGCCAGAAGCTTCTTCCAGGCCTTCCATGTAGATGGCCTAAGCACTTGGGCCATCTTCCATTGCTTTACTAGGCTCATTAGCAGGGAGCTGCATCAGAAGTGGAGCAGACGGGACTCCAACCGTTTCCCATGTGGGATGCTGGCGCTGCAGGCAGAGGCTTTACCCACTCTGCCATAGTGCTGGCATCTAAAAATATATTACCAATGATCATAGACAGTAAGAACATATAATTATACCTACTTTACCACCTTCAAGAATTGAACCTTTTCCCGAGTTCTATGAGAATTATTTTTTGGGAGATTTCCAGGATTTTTTTAACATGTAAATTTTTTTGTCTAATAATTTGTGCGTGGCAGAGGGAATATTGGTCTGGATATGCTCAGAATCTGCTGCTATGTGTATATAAACCAGTCTCTCTTTTATTATTTTTTATCTCCAAAGAACTTGGTTTATATAAGGAATATTTTCCTAGATTGGGATTTAGTTAGTGAATTTTAAATGCATCTGGATGTGACATGTTTGTACTTATTTTTGAACATGAGTTTGTCAGTTCCAGAAAGAGCACAATTGGGTTTATATACCGAACGTCACAATCTTTTCCAGAGAAAGCTGTCAGCTGGACTTGTAGGCTTTCTGTAAGCATTGATGTGTTTATATGTGTATCATGACTTGTTCTCTGAGATTGTTACTATAAAGCCTAGGGAGGCAAGCCCAAAGTACATTTTATGAAAGAATAAATTATTTAAATTTTCTATTTGTATCATCCCAAAATAGAATGATAGTTACTAGACTCCATGGCTCTCATTTTTTAGAGCCTATGTAATTAATATAATATGGAACTGAGTTTAAAAAAAAGTTGAGCTCTAAATTTATTTCTGATGTTAAGATGTTATTATTAGAGAGGAAACTAAATGGAAAAATATTTCTGTGCATGAGGCTATAGCCTTTGCAACAAAAATTTATTCAAAATTTATCTTTGGAGATATATCAGATTATATAATTAGTAACAGAGAGGTCTGAAATCCCCTTGTCCTTCAGTACATTGGGAAATAGATTTTTAAGTCAGTACAATGTATCACAGAACATATGCATAGTGACTAGATTGGAATGACAGATACTAATGCTGTTATTTTAGCTTGTTTCTTGATCACAATAGTTGGTTTCAGTAAAATCTGATGAATGCGACGTTTTAAAATTATCTTCTATATATATCATAATGAATAAAACTGTAAGATTGGAACCAGACTGCACAGGTTCAGCCCTGAGTTCCCCCACTTTGTAGTGGGATGTCCTGGGCAGAGAAGTTTTAAGAATTAGATGAATTAATTTACTCATCCTTTCAACAAAGAATTTTTTAAAAGATTTGTTTGAAAAGCAGAGTTACAGAGACGCAGAGACAGAGAGAGAGGTCGTCCATCCTTTCGTACATTCCCCAGATGGCCACAACGGCTGGAGCTACGCTGATCCGAAGCCAGGAGCCAGGAACTTCTTCCAGGTCTCCAACGTGGGTGCAGGGGACCAAGGACTTGGGCCATCTTCTACTGCTTTCCCAAGCCATAGCAGAGAACTGGAACCAAAGTGGAGCAGCTGGGACTAGAACCAATGCCCATAAGGGATGCTGGCACTGCAGGCAGCAGCTTTACCTGCAATACCCCAGTGCCGGCCCCTCAACACATAATTTTTGAATCAGCTCTGTGTAGAAAGTGCGGTAGGCATCATGCATAGATCAGTGGATGGGCAGAGTTCTTACTTCAAGGTTTTCATCCTAAAATGGGAAAAGATATGAGAAACCAACCAATATAAACTATGACAGGTGGTGCTATGTGTTAGGAAGAAAAATACCATGGGAGAGCAATGGCACCAGCCCTTTTGAGACTGAGCTCGGAAGAGTGATGCTCTTGTAGAAGCACGTATGTGGACAGTGTTGTCATCTCCAGGAAAGGCATTGCAGGAAGAGGATATAAAATGCAAAGACTCTGAGTAGGACATCCTGGGAGGTGGAAGTAAAGCAAGGGGGCTGGTTTGACTTGAGCTGAGTAAGAGAAAGACAGGCCAGGAAGCCTGAATGGTGGCTGAATACAAGAGTGTATTAGGCACTGAGGACATGTAAAGACTTGGGCATTTATTCTCCGTAAATGGGAGCAACTGAGTGGTTTTGATCTAAAAATAGCAGGACTAGTTAGTTTCAAACAATCAGTCTACCGACCATTAAGAGAACACTGAGCAGGAAGTGTAGAAGCAGATACCTATTCAGAGGGCACGGCCACGTTCCCTGGGTGCCCACTGAAATTCTGTGTGATGATGAGGCTCTCACCAGGAGCTGTCCGCTGCAGTAGGCACCAGCCACACTGAAGTTGCTGAGCCCTCCAAATGTGACCAATTAGGTGAGGGGTTGAACTTTAATGTAATTAAACCTACAATTTTTAAGTTCTAATTAAATATCTGTATTTGGCTTGTGGCTACTGTGTTGGACAGCTCAGACGAGTCTTAGACGAATCCATCAAAAAACTCTGGACACACAGTAAACATTCCACAAGCATTATCTTGTCTGGTGCATACTCTGTCATTAAAGACATCAAGTCATATTGTCTAAATCATCCAAAGCTTTTTTGCACATAACCAGCATTCATGCACAATGTCTCCAATTAGTTGATAGTATCGAAACCATATATGTGTTTCTCCAGAAAGAACCATATGCAGATGTGTGTGTATGAATTATATGTGTGTGTATAATTTTTTGTATGATTTTCTGCGTGTGTGTGTGTGTGGTAAGGATGTGTCTTACACAATTACATTGTTGGTAACTCCAAATATCTGGGCAGGCTGGCCCAAGAGCCAGGGAGAGTTGATGTTCTTATGTTCTTATTTGAAGGCTATGACTTAACACAAATACAAAACTATCTAATTATATACTTATAAAATGGCATTAAATATTTGTAGAATAAAGAATAAAGTGGGTTATCATAGTATCCAGAGTCAAATACAAAAACTAAAGGAAATGAAAAAGCCCACAAAACTACAAAGGAATAATCTGAGAAAATTAAAGTTGTCTTCTAGAATCTGGGGCAAGTTTCATAATAGACCAGGAATAGGAACTGTTGTTAAACAGAATTCTATGCCTTAAGAAAAAAAGTAGCAAAACTGAGTAGCAGGATTGACTTTCATGTCTTAGCTGGAAAGGAGAATTATGTTAGCATAAGAAAAGCTCAGTTCTGTTATTACTTTTCAAGATACTAGATGGTATGATATGGACGCACAAGGCAATTTCAGATCACCAAGCCCATGGCACTCTGTGCGGAGTAGATAGAATATTTTCTCAGGATGTTAACAGTTCCATGGGTAATGCGCCCCACGATCTCAGCCTTCATCTGCAACAAACTCTGCCTGGTTGCCACCGGACTGCCTTTGAACTTCAGCTGCAGCTGTGTCAGGAGCCCAGCCCGCTGCTTCCACCATATTTTGAATTCACCAAATTCACATAATGGCATGAGTCAATTTTTGAAAATAAATCTCTTCTTATATATACCATTTTATGTAGATATTCTTATAGCTTAGGTTTGTTGCTTGAGATTCCTGTCTATATGAACATAATGTGTAATTATTAAAATTAAGATAATATTTCACCAAGGGAATTTCCATAAATATAGTTTAGCAAAGTAGAGTTAACCATAATTATTAAAATTAAAAATATTCGCACATATTTACTTAAGGGAAAGATAAATTGAAAAGCTGAAATATATTGTTAATCCTTAAATTTAAAAAATGAGTTTAGTTATTAGCTACAAATTAGTAAAATGCTTTATATATTAATTGCTTGTTAAGCTTTGAACTTAAAATTATATATTAACTTATTTTCTTTGCGTCTTAAATATTTTTGAGATTTGTACTCTTACTTTCTTTTATTTGGCATCATAATTATATAATAGGAACATTGGCATTTGTTAAAATTCTCCTAGTATCTTAATAGAGCTATATTGTAACAAATGGATGAGACTTTATATAAGAATTAACTTTTATTTGATATTTTAACATATCAACTTTGGAAATCTATTGTTTGAGAGAAAAAAAAAAGCTTTTAAAAACCTAATTTGGTAGATACAATTTTAGTACTTTTACAGAGATCATTTTTTTCTAGTATATGTCAGAATTATTCTTCCATAGAAACTAAGATGAATAAACATCAAATTGTCTATTTTTTAAAAGAAGTATGCCTTCAAATCATATTCTCATGAATGCATTTATTCATGGAATATTAATAACTCATACTACAGGACTTCAATTTCTATGAATACATTTGCTCAGATGGTCTGATTTTGATATATAGCAAAAATAATCATTTCCTAATGATTATAGCCTGTGTGAGTGAAGGAAAAATACAAGAAAACACGTGTGGCTTAGAAAGACACTTTAAAAAAATACAATGAACTGCTAGAATGGGAAAAGCAATGCAAATTATTCAGTTAAAATCAAAGGCAATATGTCCTTCAGATAGCATCAAACCTTAAAAAATGTCTCAAAGCAGTAACGATGGTCCATATGTGATTGCAAAGCGAAGGCTGTGCGGCTTGCCCAGGGCCCTTGAGGGGCAGAGTGAAAACCTCCCGTCCCTTCCCGCAAAGGGCATGTGGGAAAAACTGTTGGCCCCCAAGAAAATGACAGGCGACCAAGACATAAGGAGGCTGCTCACCCCATATAAGCTCCCTAAGTCATAATTCCCCCCAGGAGCAGTTGGACGCCCACCACAGGGCCATGCTCCCTCGCAGTGTACCCAGGAAACCCATCTTGATTGGTTTTACCTGGCGGCTCTGCTAAATTTTTTTCAGCACCTGCAGCCCTGGGCCCTCCTGTGAAATCCCTATCCGTGGACCCTCACCAACAGTGCCAACAACTGTCAGCCCCTGGTTAGCCGGAAGGTCTCCATGCCTAGCCACCCAATCCTTATAGCTCTTGGGACAAAGGACCTCTAGTTCATTTCCGTTTGTCTGTGAATGGCCATTCTCTGCCTTTGGCAATTGAAATCCCTGGTTGGTCAGGGATCCTCCCCAGACACTATCTGAAGGCCAGACAGGAATAGTTGGGGTTGCCTTGTCCCTAAGGGAGAAAGAACCTTTCCTTTGAGTTTGCTTTTGGGTCACGATCCCTGAGGCTTGAGAATGGGACTCTTGACCAAAGGGAGCTCACACAGTCCCTCCACCTAAGCCCCCTGGGACTGTAGGGGGTCCTACTCTCTGGCCTCCTCTCTCCACTCTTCCATCCCAGCTCTTCTGTTCTGGACATCACTAGAGTGAGTGATTTTTCCAGGCTTCAATCCTGCGAGTCTCCCATCATGCACCCAAGTTGGACCAGCCACCCAGCAGTGCCAGCCTTTCTCTTTTTGAAGAAAAGCTGTCCATTCCCCTTCTAGAGGGCATATGCCCAATGGCTGCCAGACAGGAGATTAGAATGAGTGCCCCCTTTGGGGTAGGAAACCTTTGCACTGTCTGTCCCTTTAGGACAAACTTCTGTTTCCCTGGAAATCTGGAATACATTCTTCAAAAACAAACAAAAAACCTGGAAAAAATTCAACTTCCGCCATCCTCAAGAGACATCTGGTTTTCTTTTTCCTTTGTATTGTTTGTTAGTAAAATGGCACAGTCTTATCTGTGGCACGATCTACACCCCGGACACCATCCAAGGCTCTAACTCCTGCGGCCATTGCTGGAAGACACATGACCCCATGGCCCAACTACAGGTATCAGCTCTACCCCCACACTAATGAGATTCACTGCTCCTGCTTCCCTGCCCGCTCCCCCAGGCAAAGGTTTAATAGGACCTGCTCCTGAACACGTGGTTCTCGCTCGCTGTCTCTCTTGATCCCTCTCTCTTATGCTCTCCTCTCTCTTCCTTCTTCGCCTCTGGTCTGCTGGGTTTCCCCCACCAATAAACCTTTCCCTTACACTGGTATTTGGTGTATTTTGTGGCGGCATTACACTGTTTGGCCCCAACATAAGCTGCCGGAATTCCAAGATTCCTGGCCTGGAATGGAGCTCTTGGCTACCGTACTATCCTTTGATCTTCTCTCTTCTGTCAAAGTCTTTCCAAATGGTCTGAGGTCCAGGCTCGGTCTTTATGGACATATCCCCAAACTCTGACCTACTCACATTCTGCTGAATACTTGCCAACTTTCACAGATCACAGAGCACCCTACGTATTGGATGACCCCTCATTTCCTCTCTCCCAAAAGCAGCCTCTTCTTGATGAGGCAACAGCTCCTCTGCACTACTTGGACCCATTATTCCCTCCACAAACCAGGTCAGGTACCACTTACAATCATCAAGATCTGGCTCCACCCATTCCCCAACATAATGCCCTGCCTTCCCAGAGCACCAAACTGGGTAATGGGGACCATCAGAATATATTGTCAGGCCCGGAATTGTGGCATAGTGGGTTGGGTCACCGCCTGCAATGCCGGCATCCTGTATTGGCACTGATTTGGGTCCCAGCTGCTCTGTTTCCAATCCTGCTCCCTGCTAATGGCCTGGGAAAAGCAGCAGAAGACAGCATGCTTCCACCCATCTGGGACACTCAGAGGAAGCTCCTGATTCCTGGCTTTTGCCTGGTCCAACCCTGGCCATTGTGGCCATCTTTGGGGGGGGGAGGTGCTGGTAAACCAGCAGATGGAGGATCTCTCTTTCTCTCTCTCTGTCTTTCCCTCTCTCTGGAACTCCAACTTTCAAATAAACAAATAAATCTTTCAACATCAACAACAAAAATTCATGTTTCCTTCCCCATATGTCACTAGCTCTTTTATCCAAGACCCATCTCACTTTATCAAAGAATTCCAGGGACTGGCCATAGTGTTTGGTTTGACCTGGATAAATGTCTATATTATTTTCACCACATGTGGCAGGCATGAAGGAAATATCCGCATCTGATCTCTGGCCCAGAGACGGGCTGATGAGGTGCATGTCTGGGACCTTAAGGACGCACAGTCAGGCAGAGTTGCAGAACCACTTCCTGAACCCTCATGGATTTATCAGGACAATGCTCCTGGCAGGGAATGCCAAAATATGCTCACACATTTAACTAAGGGCCTAAAAATTACCATCATAAAACTGTCAATTACGCCAAGCCACTAGAGGTTATGCAGAGACCCTAATGAATACCCTGTCTTATTCCACTCTAGACTGGCAGAGGCCATGCAGCAACAGTCGAAGTTAGATCCTGAAAGCCAAGAAAGCCTTGCCATCTTCCCTGTCCACATCATTATCCAGGCCTCATCAGGCATCAGAGAAAACCTATAAAAATTAGATCAGACTCCATCCCTCATCTTGCTGGACATGGCCTTCAAGGTCATTAACAGCTGGAAGGAGATCTCAAGGACTGAAAGGGAGTAAAACACCAGAGAGGGATAGACACTGGGCCCAATACATGGCAGCTGCTGTTGTCAGTTCCCTGCCCATCCAGTGGCCCATGGGCTGATCAATGGTCATGGTGACAGATGCTGCCAGAGCACCTTGGACTTCTGCTGCCAAGCCCCAGCTCCTGGATCCCACTCTATTAGAAAGCAGCAGGGACAATGGTTGCTGGACTGTTTCTCTCCTGTGCCCAAAGTCCCCCATGGTGGTGTCACCCAAGAGTATGACAAATGCACCTGACACTGTACTTTGACTATGAGGAATCCAATGAAACAGAAGGGGTGACTCTCCCTTTAACTGATGTGTCCCAGAGACCCCTCAAGCTTCGTCTTTTCCATGTCCATTACTGAGCCTAAGGTCATCCTAAGGTAACAAAAGAGGTTTCTCTGTGGACAGAGGGGCCTTCCACTCTGTCTTTCTTACTGGCTCTGGACCCACCTTTCCATCCTTGATCCACCTTACAGGTAGAAACATTCAACCCAGGTCCAGCAGCTTTAATGCCCTACTCATAAATTTCTCATCCTGAGAAATTGCCACACTCCTTTACTCTAAAGGGACATTGCCCTTTAGAACTTAGTGATAACCCAGTTGGATGCACTGGCTGGAGTGGTCCCCCAAGACGACAAGTTGGGGGTGGAATGTGGGGAGACTCGTTTATAGTTAAGGGAGAAATGCTGTTTCTATACAAACAAATCAAGACAGGTACAGCAGAATATAAAAACATCCTTCTTTTTTTTCCCAGGTCTCTTATTTATTTATTTTTTTAACTTTTATTTAATGAATATAAATTTCCAAAGTACAGCTTATGGATTACAATGACTCCCCCCCCCCCATAACTTCTCTCCCACCCGCAACCCTCCCCTTTCCCACTCCCTCTCCCCTTCCATTCACATCAAGATTCATTTTCAATTCTCTTTATATAAAGAAGATCCTTCTTGGAGCAAATACAATAGAGCCCAGGCCCAACTCCCAGGGTGGAAAACTTTGCTTCTATCCTCTCTACTGCCCCTAATAATTTCTCCAATATCTCTCCTCCTCACCCCAACACTTAAGTCTCCTCTTGAACAAACTAATTCAGTTTGTCTTTTCCAGAATACAGTAGATCATTTCCAAAGGGTAATTCAACAAGGATATCAACCCCTTCAACGTGAGTCCTCCAGATGAAGCTGCCTACACTCCCCTGTGTAATGGGAGGAATCACTTCCTCCCTGAGTCTCCACCACCCGCTGCCTTCCTGCAGCCAGCACCCTGGGACACAGCAAAGGCCTTGAAGCTCAGTAACCTCAGGCATGGCCAACGTGTCACTGCGGTCCAGCAGACGCAGATACAGAAGATGAGACCTCTGCCCAAATGCCAACAATATGTCATTGTCCATCCGTCAGGGGAACTGTGGGGCTCAACCTGGGCAACTGGCGAGGAGGAAAGCTCTTAACTTGGGGCGATGAAAACTTCCCAGCTCTGTCCAGAAAGGCAGCCTAAGAAAATGAAGTTGAGCCGAATTCTGGGGAAGCTGACTGCCCATATAAACTCCTCAAATCACAGCCCTAGGCACAGACAGGCTGTCCCTGCCCTGTACGTGGCTGCCTCACAATGTATTCAGTAAATCTATCCCGCTGGCTCTACCGGAGAACTCTGGGGAATTCCTTCACCACGGGCCACACAGGGAAGTCAGTCCTTCCCATGACAAAAGCTAGAGTCAGGTTTCAATAAATTTAAATACAAGACCAGATTGGATAAAACAGTCTGTGAACTTGTGAGAACTGAATATTATCAAGGGCACCAGGGACAATTCTGGACAGCTTGTTTTACATGTTCCTTGGGATGTTTGGATTTGAAAAATAATCACAGCACATTTGGGACCCTAAGAACTCAGTATATTGTGATAGAAGCTAAGTTTTTAGAGGAGAGAGTAGGACTAATTTGCTTACTTCTTCTGGTTCATATTTGGTTAAATTTATTAAATATTATGATACTTTGATTACTGAATTGAGGTTTCATCACATATCTATTCTATTTCAAGCCATACTTTCATTGTAAATATTTTGTGTCTAGAGTTCCCTTACTATAAGTCAAAAATAAACGTATTAATACTACTGCTAAGAATGATTAGAATTCATTTAGTAGGCCGGCGCCGCGGCTCACTAGGCTAATCCTCCGCCTAGCGGCGCCGGCACACCCGGTTCTAGTCCCGGTCGGGGCGCCGGATTCTGTCCCAGTTGCCCCTCTTCCAGGCCAGCTCTCTGCTGTGGCCCGGGAGTGCAGTGGAGGATGGCCCAGGTGCTTGGGCCCTGCACCCCATGGGAGACCAGGAAAAGCACCTGGCTCCTGGCTCCTGCCATCGGATCAGCGCCATGCGCCGGCCGCAGCGGCGGCCATTGGAGGGTGAACCAACGGCAAAGGAAGACCTTTCTCTCTCTGTCTCTCTCTCTCACTGTCCACTCTGCCTATCAAAAATAAAAAAAAATTAAAAAAAAGTTTAAGAATTTAGTACAAATCCTTCTAACAGGAAGTTACATTAAACAGGCCAATGTTTGAATGATCAGAAAGATAGTGTACATAGATGAGACAGCTTCTATTCAAATTTTAAATCATATTGTCTTATTTGGGCATATATTTTATAATAGTGTCAGGTTGTTTGCCAATTATCTTATCTATAGCTGACCTTGGAGTTTTGGTATTTGGCCTATAGGTGAAAAAGTGTTGAAAATAAAATATAAAACTTAAATTTAGCTTAACTTTAATTTTAAAAATGGTAATATATTTTTATTTTATTTGAAAGTCACAGAAAGAGAAAGAAAGAGACAGGGAGATAGAGATCTCCCATTCCTTGGTTTACTCTCCAAAGGTATACAACAGCCAAGGCTGTGCTGGGCTGAAATCAGGAGCCAAAAATTCAATACAGGTCTCCTGCATGTGTGACAGGTATCCAGGTATTTGAGCCACCAGCTGCTGCTTCTCGGGGTGTACATTTGCAGGAAGCTGGAATCAGAAGCAGAGTCAGGTCTTGACTCCAGACACTCTAATATGGGATACAGATGTCCAAAATGCCATCTGAACTGCTGCAACAAATGCCCTAAAGCCTAATTTCAAGACAGTTGTTGGAAATAAAATTAAATTTGCCCACAATCAAATTTCCCATTGTATGTCTTAGTCAGGAAACTTGTAATTTCAGAGTCTCCTATAATATAAAGATCATGTGTATTAAAATTATGAGTTATATTTAATGACAATAATATTTGGTGTACTACTTGGACCAAGATTGCAAGTGTGTCAGTTACATTGTTGTATATGGTGGTAGTTGAATAAGGTAAGATCATGGTGTTTGTTTGTAGCCAAAAAGGAGGGGTAATTGTGGTGGACATGAATGGTAATCCTGGGTTGAAAGTCATAGTGGAATCTTGGAAAGCTGGCATGTAGGATAAGGTGTTGGAGGCGGGGAGTCCTCTTTCCAAAATAAGTAAAAGTATGGATTGAAATCAAATAGATGTATCCTAGGGAATGGAAAAAATATCCACTACTATTTCCCCATTAGTATGTAGAAAGACAAAGAGAGTTCTAATCTCTACCAAATTCCCCCTTGATTCATGGAATGATGGCAGTGTTCATTTTGGCAGACAGTGAAGAATAACAAGGATCATGGGCTAAGCAAACAGTAAACAGATGAAATGTAATAGAATCCCTTTTACTGAAGGAATAGAAGCAAAAAAAAATAATGTTTTATCACACTTGTCAATGCCTTAGAAGAGGCATGCTATGGGCTTTACTGGAAAGGTTGTCTCAGTGTCCAGGATAAGTCATCAGAGGTATAGAGGTAATGTCACCTCCAACAGTGAGGTCTTACTGTAGGACAATGTCTTCTGAATTGATGCCGTCCCAGCGGTGAGCTGCCAGGCCAAGGCGATGCCATTTTTATATGTAACTGTAGTGTCCTTCCTTTGTGGATGTAAATTTGAGTTGGTGTGATACATGGTTTTCGGCTCAATGGCATTATAATGAAGCTGAATATGAAATCTGAATGTAACTTTGTGATTGGGAGTTTAATTTGCAAATATCTTTCAAGTCCATGGGCTTTATGGGTGAACATCTAGCAAAAGTGATGCTGGTATCTATGATGCCATGATAATTAGATCAAAGTGCTAAGACCTGACTGTCCAAGTAAAGCTCTGGTTAGTGGTGACCAACTCTAAAGAATTTCGATAGGGCAAGGTTTTAATCCAGAAATGTGATGAGAGATCTTCTGTTAATAAGATTTTTTATTTAAGATTTTATTTATTTATTTGAAAGTCAGAGTTACAGACAGAGGTAGATACCCAGAGATAGGTCTTCCTGTTTCACTCCTCAGGTGGCCATAGTGACCAGGGTTGAGTCAGGCTAAAGCCAGGAGCCAAGAGCTTCATCTGTCTCTCCCATGTGGGCAGCAGGGATCTGAGCACTTGGGACATCTTCCACTGATTTCCCCAGGTAATTAGGAGGGAACTGGATCAGAAGTGGAGCAGATGGCACAAGAACTGGCACCCATGTGGGATGCTGGCATCGCAGGCAGCATGTTTACCTGCTCTCCACAGTGCCGGCTCCTAACAAGAAGTTTTAAATCATGATGGTACATACATAGATATTGGTAATAGAGTGTTAGGTTGTATGCCAATTAAGGTATCTGTACTGAAGTTGGAGCTTGAGCATCAGCCTGTGTGCCCTCTAGTGCACCCAGTGACTGAGGGACCTTTATTTCAGTTGGCAGCTTGGTTTTTGACAGACAAGCTGGAAAGGTCTTTGAGCTGTGGGGCTTGGATAAGTCAAACAATTGTTGTGTTTGAGTGACAAATGGCTTAGTTGGAGGGTTTGGGCCTTTGGATCGTATATCAATTAAAGTGCCCAGACAAATAATAACAAGAGTCAACAGAAGGATTTGCAGGTGCACTTGACAGGATTTTGTTGTCAGATGTTGATTTTTGCTTTGGCATGGATTATTACCAAGGAGAGGCTGTTTAGTTTGAACACTGTGGGATACATGGGATACAATGTTGAGTCCGTTCTTATCTCTAAATGAGGTTTTCATTTACTAATTGGAGTTTGTTGTTTTAAAGCTCCCTTGTTGGTAGCCTACACTGTGTGAGAATGATGCTGGAACACTAATTTTAACTCTTGGAAAAGGATCCAAAGGATAGCCTGGATTAATCACACTCCTTAAAAAAACAAAAGCAAACAAAATAACCCCGAATATTGAGAAGGGTATTTTTGGGGTGATGTAGCTTAGTCTTACATGGGAATATCATATGGTAGGTGCCTGGCCCATGTGACAATCCCTGGTTGACTGGTGGTAAGTAAACCCCCTCCATCTGGCTTTAAGGTCTTGCGAGATGTAGGCAGGATAAAAAATTAATAAAGATAGAGATTATTAAAGTGTCTCATATGTAATGAGTACTTATCCCTGCTTAATTACAAGGCATATGCTTGTTCAATTATAGGACAGGGTGGTGAGAATATTTTGTTGAAGTTTGTTGGAGTTAGCCAAGAGACTTGAATGAAGACACATTAAAGATGGAAAGAAGGCAGAGACCTATTGTAGGTATCCTTTGTCATTCTGTGATTCAAATGGGAGTTTTTTGAAGACTGTATTAGAATTCCCAACATTGAGAAGTAGACTGTGTGTGCGTGTAGGTCACATTCAGTAAGCCTGAAACTCCAAAGGGGGTTAGATATATCCTTATGCATCGTTATACAGTGGCCTTAGTATATATAGCGACACATAAAACCTTAACGTATATTTTTGGTATCTGTGATGCAAAAGCTTCTCAGAGTTCTTTGCCCTGTAGGGAACAATTTGTAGGCAGTAAGACTGTGTAAGAAGGTTTAGATGAGGCCCCTTGCTTTCCAGGGAATCCAGTGTTAAGATTGATATCTGAATTTTGGCCAGTTGTGCTGAGCCTTGCATCGTCCTTGTTAATAAGGTCATCCTTGTTAAGGGATAGAAACCAGTAACATTCCATTAAGATCCATCATTTATGATGGCTTCAAATCCATGCATGCAATCTATCAACTCCAATTTCTGTTCATTCAGTAAATTCCAAGGGACTCCTCAGGTGGTCAAAAAGTTTGAGAGTCTCTGGCATCCCCCTGTCTGTAAGTCAACATGTCAAAATGCCTTGGTGGGACTCCATCCTGTATCAAGAAGGCCTCAGTGGCTCAACACTGAGCTTGTGGGGACTGCTTCATTGCCCAAAGATTAATAGGCAGCTGGGGAAGGAGCATAAGGGTTTGTAAGAATTTTATTTCCAAGGCTAGTGCTGTGGCATAGTAGGCTAAGTCTCCACCTGCGTCACCAGCATCCCATATGGACACTGGTTCATGTCCCAGCTGCTCCACTTCCAATCCAGCTCACTGCTAATGGCCTGGAAAATCAACAGAAATTGCCCAAGTGCTTGGGCCCCTGCACCCACATGGGAGATTCGGAAGAAGGTCCTGGCTCCTGGCTTAGAATTGGTTCAGCTTCAGCCATTGCGACCACTTGGGGAGTGAACCAGTGGATGGAAGACCTTTCTCTCTGTCTCTTCCTCTCTCTGTCTATAACTCTCCCTCTCAAATAAAAATAAATAAATAAAATCTTTAAAAAGAGAATTTTATTTCCAGGACAGCCTAATTTTTGGTCAGATCATTTTACTCTTATGGTTTACAATACAAGGGATAAAGGGGCAGGACCTGCAGCCATTTTAGAGCCATTAGAAGTGGTCCAGAGACTCTAGGGGGAATGCGACGAGCTTACTAAAGTCTCTGTTATAGAATATTCTCTGAGAGCTCTTCTAGAACTGCCCATTGTTGTTAAGTTGGACAGATTTTGGGTTCTTTTATTGGAGTGTGCTCCATATAAGGTGGCATGCATTGTAAGTATCAGCATCAGAGAAATTAAGTAAAATTTTCATAGGTGGAAGATGTTGCCAGGAGGATTCTTCTGAGAGCAGGACACAGCACAGTGAATGGCATTCATAAGGATGAAAGGAATAGTTCTTACAGTTCAAACCACAGAAGACTGCCAGGCATGGCCATGGATGGTTGCAGCCAGGGCTAGAGTAGCCATAATCTGGAGCTGTAGTGGCAGCACTAAAATGGTAGTGAAGGTGGGGTGGATCAGGTTTCTCGGAATCCCTGTGGATTTGTTGGTTTGAATAATTTCTCTCTGAGGTAAAAGGACTGACTTTAGTTTTATTACCTGGCCCTAGCAGATTACAGTTGGTGCACAGGGTCCTGGGACTATAAGAACCAGAACTAAGGTGGACATGTGGACCTCACTGTATAAAGGGAGTTGACGAGCCTCAAGCCAGGACCTCAAACCTCAAAACAGCACTAAAGTTATGTAGTAATGTTTAGAAATGATTTTTGGAGTAGAACAGATTATCTGATAAAGTATGCTTCAATGTGAATATAGTAATAAATAAAATACACAGAATACATATGTATTTATATTTTAATTGTAAAGAGATAGATACATAGATATAGAAGTGCTTAATCCTTTGATCTATTGAATCTATCACCCCTGTCTGTCCATCATTTTGTTCTAAAATTAATTGGTCATTGATTTTAATGTAGAATTTATATACTTGAAACTCAGATTACAGGTGTTAGTAAGATACAAGACACAGAAAATTTTGTGACAGGAAATGAAATATAGATCACTTACCTACATATTCTAATTTTATAAAAGAAGTAATTATGCATGATGAGTTGCTATGGAATTTAAAGTATTAGGTTTATAAGTAAATGCAAAAGGCAGGATTTGAAAGTTAATCTATTGGTTTCCAGACTTGTCTTCATTAATATCCTGTTTGAAGCTGTTTTTCAAGCTTTGTGAACCAAGTTACTTTAATCAAAACAGTTTTAAGAAAAATTTTATTCTCTGCAAATTGAATATCACTTATATTCATCAAGGTACAATTTCCTGACATTCTCAGGTTTATATTAAAGACATCAAAAGTTTTAAGAAGTATCAATAAAATCAGATTATCACACTTCTTTCTTTGCAACAGAGATATAAACTAATCCTAAGTATATGAGATATATTTAATATCACTGAAGAAAGTTTTTGGAAAGCTGTAGAATCACTTTTGGGATTTAAAAAATGTTTATTTGTTTTTATTTATTTGAAATGCAGAGAGGGAGAGATGTTTCATCATCTGGTTCACTCCCCCAAATAGCTGGGGAGTGAACTGGGCTGGGCCAGGCTAATGCCAGGAGCAAGGAACTCCTGAACTTCCGCAGGGGTGGCAGAGACACAAGCACTTGAGCTATCATCTGCTGCCTCCCAGGGTACACATTATCAGGAAGCAGGAAGGCAAGCAGAGGCGGTGCTCAAACTCAGGCATTTCAGCGTGGAATGTCAGTACCCTAGGCATTGACTTAACCCATTGTGCCACAACCCCTGCTCCACTCTTAGAATTTTTATAATTTTGCTTTGTAGACTCAGTTTATCAATATTAACTAGTTTCAGTCAACTTATGGCTTTACCTTGATATACTTATTTACATCATGCTTTTGTTATAATTCTTATCCAAATATATGCTCTGAAAATCCATCTTTTATTTGAGCGTTACCATGAGTATGTATGTAGACCACATTTTGTAAAGTCAATCTAATTTCTATTCAAACCACTCTCAGTGCTGTCCTCTCAATATATTTAATTTCATAAATAATAGCATATCAACTCCCTCTTTCCTTTTGCTTCTCAGATCTTCGATTGATCTGTGTGTAACTGATTGCTTTGTGGTAGAACAGCATGAGATGCTACTCCTAAACAATATGATTCCACTCAAAATGATGCCTTTGGGCTACCAATCATAGGCAATGCACAGCATGAGGGTTGTGATACAAGATGTGAACTCTATCCATGGCCACAAAGACATGATTTTTCTATATATCTCAGTAATTCCCTACAAAAATTGACTGCAAAGAATATTCTCATATTTTAAAACTTAAAACAATTTTAGATAGGAACTTCTACAACTTTTCTTAAAATCTCTCTTAAACTGTCTAGTAGATGCCAGCAGCTATTTAACTAACAAAACAATGCGGGATTCTTCATAGGTTTTTCTTTATGTGTAGAATTTAGTACAATAACTTTTTTTTACATAAAGGAGCAGAATAAGATGATTATCTTATCTTATTGCTTCTTTTCTGTATTTTGCTTGTATGTTTGATCTTTACCTGGAGCGGAGTTTGGAGTAAAAGAAATTTTGACAAATACTAGAATTTGAAATACTTTTTTGTTTACTTCAATTCATTGGTTCACCTAAAATTGGTTCTAATAATACAGATACACTGCAGAAGTGAAAGCAGACTGAGAAGACAAAAGAAAGCCAAAGAAATGTTCCTCCCCTTAACAGTATTTACTATGCCTTTTCAAGATAAAAATAAATTACCATATTATATGTTTTCTGTTTGGCAAAAAGCAATTTCTTCTTAATTTATAAAAATATTTCTTATACTAAATAGGCTTTATTTATCATAAAAATTGACAATCAGAAATTGTAAGCATAATTAGAGACAGCAACTTTATTAAGTATCTTCTATGCCATGTAATATATGGTATCCCTAATGAAAACATTGTCTAAGAGTAGAAGCATGATAATCATGACTTCCCAGGCTCTAGGCTAGAGAATCCCAGAATTAAAGAGCTTGATGGAAGTACCATGGTGCCACTTAACTCTTCAACGCCTTGGTTGCTCAACAAGGCAGGAGGAGGGAGAAGAAAGAAATTTTACAAAGAATTCTGATTTCAGAACTTCCAGTGCAGCTGGAACCCCCAGTGACAGACAGGATCTGGAGTAACATCGAAGCCAGGTTTATTCAGCTTAACTAAACAGGATATCGTTGGGTCACTTATTCAGTGAGGTAAAGTGAAGAATGCGACAGCTGGGTGCTTTGGGTTTAGAAGTATACACTCAGTTTAGTTAATATTTTTTTAAACTTTTATTTAATGAATATAAATTTCTAAAGTACAGCTTATGGATTACAATGGCTTCCCCCCCATACCGTCCCTCCCACCCGCAACCCTCCCCTTTCCCATTCCCTCTCCCCTTCCATTCACATGAGGATTCATTTTCAATTCTCTTTATATACAGAAGATCAGTTTAGCATACATTAAGTAAATATTTCAACAGTTTGCTCCCACACAGAAACATAAAGTGAAAAATAATAGATGATTTTTTAAATGATGATGAAATCAGATCAGACCTATTGTCATGTTTAATCCCAGTGAGAGTCAAGTTGGGAATTGATAATTTCTTTCTTTTTTTTTTTTTTTTACAGAAGATCAGTTTAGTATACATTAAGTAAAGATTTCAACAGTTTGCACCCCCATAGAAACACAAAGCGAAATATACTGTTTGAGTACTCGTTATGACAAACCATCCCGCTGATTATGTGGCTAATCTGATACCATTCTTCTGTGCTATTTGAATCACTGTTTATATATATATATATATATATATATACACACACACGTGTAAGAGTAATTTATCTCGCATTCATTGGGTGGGATTTAAGGGAAAAATTAATATACTTACACAGGTTAAAGCACAAAGTCTGGAGCAGTAAGTTTCCCCAATTCAAGTGATTTCTCCTGACTATTCCAGGAAAATCTCCAACTACATGGCTTACTCATCATATATGTGATTCTCTTCTTTCTTTTTTAAGATTTAGCTATTTTATTTGAAAGGCAGAGTTACAGAGAGGAAGGCAGAGTGCGAGAGACAGAGGTCTCCCATCCACTGGTTCACTCCCCAGGTGGTCGCAATGGCTGGAGCCGTACCAATCTGAAGCCAGGACCATGGATGTTCTTCTGGGTCTCTCACATGGGTACAGGGGTGCAAGGACTTGGACCATCTTCTACTGCTTTCCCAGGCCACAGCAGAGAGCTAGATTGGAAGTGGAGTAGCTGGGACTCAAACCGGAGCCCAAATGGGATGCAGCTGGTGGTTTTATGCCACTGCAGGTGGTGGTTTTACCGTCTATGCCACAGCACCGGCCGGGCTCTCTTTTTAAGATGCCAAGTTTTATCTAAGCCAATTTCCCTCATGCTTTCAGGTAATTGGATTCACAAAACATTTTGATTCTGAACAAGTACAATCAGTTTGTAAAGGTATAACTAAATAAATTAATGAAACATATCACTTATTTTCTTTCTCATGTAACATTCGTGTGAAGAACAAATTATATGCATACTCCAGACTTTTTTAAAAATATTTTTAAAGATTTTTTTTTATTTGTTTGAAAGTCAGAGATACAGAAAGAAAGAGGGAGAGATGAGAGAGGGATCTCCCATCCTCTAGTTCACTCCCCATGTGGCTAAAATGGCTGAGGCTGGACCAGGCTAAAGTCAGGAACCAGGAGCTTCTTCTGGATCTCCCACGTGGGTGGCAGGGGCCCAAGCACTTGCCCATTTTCTGCTGTTTGCCCAAGGCCATTAAAAGGTAGCTGGATTGGAAGTGGAACGAACAATTTTGAAATGCCACCCATATGGGATATTGCACAGGTACCAGCTTTACCTGCTATGCCACAGCGCTGGTCCCTTCATGTTTTATTTAATCCATGTAATTACAAATATTTGTCCAGATAGAAATTTACTTCTTTTTTTTATTTTTTGTATTTTCTTGACAGGCAGAGTGGACAGTGAGAGAGAGAGAGACAGAGAGAAAGGTCTTCCTTTGCCATTGGTTCACCCTCAAATGGCTGCTGTGGCCAGCACACTGCTGCCGGCACACTGCGCTGATCTGAAGCCAGGAGCCAGGTGCTTCTCCTGGTCTCTCATGCGGGTGCAGGGCCCAAGGACTTGGGCCATCCTCTTCTGCACTCCCGGGCCACAGCAGAGAGATGGCCTGGAAGAAGGGCAACTGGGACAGAATCTGGCGCCCCGACCGGGACTAGAACCCGGTGTGCCGGAGCCACAAGGCAGAGGATTAGCCTATTGAGCCGCGGGGCCGGCCATAAATTTACTTCTAATATATGGATGTGTTTGAATGAAATTATAGTTTTTAGTCATTAAATTTTATTTTAATAGCAATTTTTCTTGTTGTTAAAATGCTATATCTACTTTTATAATTATTTTTAGTGAATCATCAGCTATTATTTCACCCATAAAATCAACTCCGGTGCTCTTTTGGCCAGAACTAAAGAAGATGGAAAGAAATTTTGATATAGAATAAAGTGCACTAAGTACTGGAACACTGGGTATTATCCCCAATTCTTCCCTTAAATAGTTTTGGTACTGTGATTTAGGTCTTGTGGATTTGATTTTCCCTTCTATGCAGTGAGGGTGCATAGTTAAAGAATTTCTAGGGTTCTATTTGGCATTGATATGCTGTGAGTCAAGACTCTTCTTGTTTGCATTCTCCATATCCTAACCCAAAATCTTGTAAATAGGTTATGCTACATGGCAAAAAAGAAATGATGGTAGTAAATTCAATTAAGATTGGTAATAAACTGACCAATAAGATAATGAGATGATCCAAGATTGTCACAAGAACTCCTATTAGTGGAAGAGTTAGAAAGATGACACTGAAAATGGAGGGTGGGCCCCAGCGTTTTGAGGCACTCAACCGCCCTTACTGACTTAAGAAATGGAGAAAGAGAAAGAACCAGAGTGTAGGTTATGTCTAAATGTTTAGGATGGGAATGGCCCTCCTTTGACATTCATCAAGGAAACAAGGATCTCAGATCTATAGTAGCAAGAAGCTGAAAGTCATCACATCTGAGAGGAGGAAGAAATGAGTGTTCCCTTGGAGCCTCTAGGTTCTGGACAGAAATGCAAGCCTACAACACCTTGATTTCAGCCTCATGCGATGCATGTCAAACTTCAGACCTCAAAGCTGTAGAGATAATAAGGCCATATTGTTTAAGTCATTCCGTTGGTCAAGATTTGTTATGGAAACAATGGAAAGTGGATACAGAGAATTAAAGCTTGCTCGGAGGGAACTGAATTAAAGTTATCAATACAATCATTTGCTCTTGGTTTTCTTGTTAAGTACTAGTGTAGCTCTACTCTTGACCTGAAGCAGGTGTTATTGTCTCAGTATAGTAATCAAGGCTCCTTGTCTCACAGATGAACTTGCAGAGGATTTAGCAGTGCTCTTTCATTTCTTGATGAAAAGAATATTAAGTAAATTACAGGGTGAAGATTTTGTGCTAAAGAGTAATAAGAAATAAAATTGATAGATTGGGAAAAACAAAATTATTATATAGAGGGGTGGTGGTGTTGTGTAGCAGGTTAAGCCACTGCTTGGGGTGTGTGCTTCCCATATCATTGTGCTTACCATAAGTCCTAGCTACTCTACACTTCTGATCCAGCTTCATGATAATGTGCCTGGGAAGCAGCAGATGACGTTGGGTTCCTGTCACTCACATGTGAGATCTGAGGGCAGTTCCTGTCTCCTGGCTCCCGGATCTAGGATTTGGCCTGGCCCAGACCTGGCTGTTGCAGGCATTTGGGAAATGTATGAGCAGTATGTCTGCCTCTGTCTTTCTCCCTGTCACTATGCCTTCACAAAAAGATAACTAAATCTTTAAAGAAAAGTATTAGAAAAATTTAGATTTATAGCCTGAAAGGTAATGAATTTGTAGAATTTTGAAAAACAGCAAAATTACTACAAAAGTTTAAAAAATAAATATAGTGATGTAGGTTACAAAGAAATTATGTAAAAATTTAAGATATACTATCTGACCCCATGGAACATTGAAGATACTTCAGAATTATGTGGAAAATGGAATTAAAAGATGAGTTTATTTCGGTGCAAAAAATTAAATTTATGCATACATGTGGTCTTCAGTTTATAGAAAACACACATTCTGAAAAAATAATCCATACATTAAAAAACACCGAAGTAAATTTATCTCAATTTCATTGTTTCATGAAATGCTTGAAGTTCTCCTGTATTTTAATGGTAAACATGAGCAAATACGTATAATGAAGTAGCCAGAAACAAAGGAATCAATATGTATGAAATTTTAAAGAAATAAATATAATCAATTAATTAGTCCCACATGTATTTATTGATCTGCTACATTTCTCTCATCCTGAGACCTAGCTGGATATTGGCATCAAATATTGTGAAAACATATGGACCTGCCATTGTGGAGCTTGATTTTTTTGAGGCAGAAAAAAATAGTAACCAAACAGAATAGAGTCTCAGAGTTGACCTGTGCTTTGTAAAAGAATATGCTTTGTTTCTATTGTGGAAAAAAATTATATCTTTTTTCCTATTTTGATATGTTTTAAATTAAATCACTATTAACCCATATTTTCAATTAAAAGATGGAAGGCAATTTGTTCTGATCACATAAGTGTGGTGTTAAATAATGCAGTGACATATTTGCAGGTACTGGGGTGTATTGATGGGTGATTGCTACAATGGGTAAAGAAAATCGTCTTTGAAAAAGTAATACAGGAAAAATATCTGAAGGACAATAAATTAATAATGTAAAAGGCTTAAAGATATAAAATGCACTGCACAATTTTAATATATTTTATTGGGTTTTATTTATTTATAACCACCTACTCCATTTCTACAATGTTTAAAAATGCTCTGATAGGCCTTGAAAATATAAAACTGAGCTGGACACAAACCATAACACCAGGGAATTCATCCTCTCGTGAGCCATTTGCTGCAGAAGAGCAATAATCAAATTTGTATCTCTTGCTCTCACAATTCGATTCCTCATTTCCTGTGCCTTTACTTGCAAGGAGGGAAAAAGCCAATGCTGCTTCAGTGTCAAACGACACAGTGATTTCCTGAATATTTTATTCTTTCCAGTTTTCTAGTCTTCCCTGGCGCTCAGAGGGCACTGAACATTTCTGGCAACTTTTCTCACTCTTTAAGCGAGGTCACTCATCACTGGTGCTGTAATGGCTGAACAGAAGTACAGCACACTCTTTGCAGCTGATTTTTTTTTCAGGTGTGCTCTTTATAGCAGCCCTAATGGGCAGACAGTTCACTGCATCTCTAGCTGTTGGCATATGGCATCCAGGAGGACAAGGCAGCCCAGACAGCCCATCAGATTAACCATGTAATAGACCCAGAAGCTGCTTTAAAGCCATAAAACAAAATTGCTTATGGAGTCTGCCAGCACGCCAGATGCTGCTATTGGAAGAAATATCTTCCAGTGCTTAGCATCTGGGTCTCTCAGTTGCCAAATAATAAAAAAAAATAAAAAAATAAAAAACAGAGAGAGAGAGAGAAAGAATTGGCAATTGACTAACAATGAGTTTGCTTTTGCAAAATAAGAATTTTTATAATTTGTAAATGTCAAGTGCATTATGTCATAGCAAAGGTTAAAATTAGGTATCTCCTTTGTACCTGTAGTTATGCAATTATTAACTCACATTTTCCATACAATCCTTAGGCAGCTGGTTGATTGTTATCTAAACAAAACACTGAATCTTGAATTTGAATGTGAATTTTCAGTCTGTTTCCAATATGCTTATTTTATCGATATTTTGCATAATAACATTCTTGCCAGATGAATATAAATTCTATATTTAAACAAGGTAAGAGATAATGTTTTCATATTAGCATTCAGTAGTTTGTTTTCTGACTGCCAATTATATAATTGAATATTATGACTAAAGATATAACTCCCAAATATCAATCAACTGCTTTTCAGTGGAATTGTTTTCTCTAAGCCAAATAAACAATAGATTTCACTAACATAATTTAGAGCCAATTAGATTTAGTCTCTGTGCCCAAACACAAGGTAAGACATTTCTTGTTGGTTATGTAATTTATCAATATTGCTAAAACTCTGAAGAATAACACCTACTGGACTTAGATCTTTTAAAATTAATGTTTTATGTTTGAAGAATAGCCTATGTTAATTCTCTAATCATAAATACCAGCATGTTGTACTTAATTTAGGTGATTTTTGAATACTGCCTAAGCCAAATATATTAAATACACATATTGAAAATGGCCATCCCAAATTCACAACATTATATGCCTCAATATTAGGACTTTACATATAAAATTCCCCATATCCTCAAAGTTGGTTTAAATAGTGATTATTTAGTCTAGCTTCATCAAACAGCTACTAATTTCAAATGCATGTAAATCCAAACACTTAATTTGTACTACAAATATATTTAAGAATCAACTTCGATAGGTCTAATATATTGTAACTTTGAGTTGTTAATACTCTGTAAAGCAAGAGAAATTAAATCATTCTGATTTAAAAATTAGATTCTTGAGTACAGAAAATGCTATTTACCTCTCAAATTGTTATTATGAATATCCTTTGCCAATTTTCTTGGGAGACTGAATTTCACGAAATTTTATGGACTCATTTTTTTTTCATTTTTTTAAAGATTTTTGACTCCTGGGCCAGTGCTGTGGCATAGTGGGTAAAGCTGCTGCCTGCAGTGCTGGCATCCCATATGGGCGATAGTTCAAGTCCCAGCTGCTCCACTTTTGTTCCAATTCTCTGCTATGGCTTGGGAAAGCAGTAGAAGATGGCCCAAATCCTTGGACCCCTGCACTCGAGTGGGAGACCAGGAAGAAGCTCCAGGCTCCTGGCTCCTGGCTTTGGATCAGCGCAGCTCCGGCCGTTGTGGCCATCTGGGGAGTGAATCAGTGGATGGAAGACCTCTCTCTCTCTCTCTCTAACTCTGCCTGTCAAATAAATAAAATAAATCTTTAAAAAGAAAAAGAAACAATGCCGGCGCCGTGGCTCTCTCTCTCTCTGGCTCTCCTTCTCTCTGTGTGTAACTCTTTCAAAATAAATAAATTTATCTTTCAAAAAAAAAGTTCTTTGACTCCGTTAGTTGGTGAAAACTTTAAAGAGCACTATGGCAAACTAAGCATTCCATACACCAGAAATGTCAGAGGCACCTTGCTAGAATGAATGCATGTGGCCTGCTGCATCACAAAGTGTGTATGGGTGATCAGAATCATGCACATTACAAATTAACTGTAGAAAAGTAGATGAGGAGACTAAAAACTGCTGGCATACGGGGAGAGTGATAAATGCTGCTGCCACAAATTAAGGAAACTCCAGAAGAGTAAGTACAGTTGTGAGATAAGTCTTCATGGATATTTGGAGATTATGCCAGACATCAGGTAGAGTCAAGATTCAGAGCTAAACTCATAAAAAGAAAACACAGCTGAATGGCTTTGAGGAGAAAAACACCAAAGTATGACTCAGGTATGAGTGATGAGATTGGTAATAAAATCCAGGAAATAAGCCTCAGAATTCAGTAGGCCCAGGCTGTAAACATTCCTACAGAAATGTAAAGGCATAAAGTAACCTTATCATATTAACCCAGAAATAATGGAGGTCATCCAAAATTTTAAAACCCGATAGTAACCAGCAAATATCCCTTATTAGAAAAATCACTGCCTTTGAAGTTTGAAGAATAGATTAGGGTAGATAAGAACAAATAATAAGGATGCCATTTACAAGAATATTTCAGTAATTACAATGTAAAATGCTTCGGCCAGTGCCCGAGTTAACTCCTCT
Organism: Oryctolagus cuniculus; assembly: GCF_964237555.1. Lineage (NCBI taxonomy): Eukaryota > Metazoa > Chordata > Mammalia > Lagomorpha > Leporidae > Oryctolagus > Oryctolagus cuniculus. Next base: position 26,958,538 of record NC_091445.1, read on the forward strand.
TATTCATAAGAAGAGTGTTGTAATTTGGAAACCCTTTAAACTAATGTTTAATTGGTTCATAATGACTGTATATACTTGTGTTTACCGTGTGGTGATTCAATACATGTATGTGTTCTGCAGTGATCATTAGCATATCTATCACCTCATACTTCTAACATTTCCTTATGGTCTCAACATTCTCTACCTTCCTCGTAGCTATTTTGAAATAGTCAATACAATATGAGGGGACTTCAGTAAGTTCGTGGAAAGACAGACAAAAAGATGCAAGTTTTCCACAAACGAGGCATAGCTAAGCATTTGTGCCATATCAGAATTTATTTTTGCTGTTAAATTCTAACTTTCTACACCGCTCTGCCCTTTCTACTTCTATGACATCAAATTCTTCAGATTCCACATATGAATGAGATCATTTGATATTTTTATTTATTTATTTATTTATTTATTTGACAGGCAGAGTGGACAGTGACAGAGAGAGACAGAGAGAAAGGTCTTCCTTTGCCGTTGGTTCACCCTCCAATGGCCGCCGCGGCCGGCGCCCCACGGCCGGAGCATCTCGTTGATCCGATGGCAGGAGCCAGGTACTTATCCTGGTCTCCCATGGGGTGCAGGGCCCAAGCACTTGGGCCATCCTCCACTGTACTCCCTGGCCACAGCAGAGAGCTGGCCTGGAAGAGGAGCAACCGGGACAGAATCTGGCGCCCCGACCGGGACTAGAACCCGGTGTGGCAGGCGCCGCAAGACAGAGGACTAGCCCAGTGAGCCGCAGCGCTGGCCACATTTGATATTTTTAAAAAGACTTACTTATTTACTTGAAAGGTAGAGTGATAGAGAGTGACACACACACTCTAATTTACTCCCCAAATGACCAAAACACGCAGGTCTGTGTCAGGCTGAAGGAAGGAGACTAGAACTCCATCTACATCTCCTGTGAATAGCATGGATCCATGCACTCGGACCACCTTCCTCTGCTTTACCAAGTGCATTTACAGGAAGCTGGACTGGAAGCAGAGTAATCAGAACTTGAACCAGCATTTCTGCATAGGGTGATAGTGTTGCAGACAGCACACACTGGCCTGCTACAGTATATTTTATAGAGCAGTCATAAAATTCTATGCACTTCCATGTCTTTGTTTTTAAATACACTGCTTTTGCAAATTTTATATATTTTTATTTATTGTTCATTTTACATGTTAAAAATTAATAATGTTTTATGCTTTCATTACATGTACATATTCAACTTTTATTCATATATCTATGTCTATGTTTTGTACTTTATAGTTTCCCATTTTATCTATATAAGCTTTATATTTCTAGCTTTATATAACCAACATACATACACAAAGACACATATGCACATATATAGGCTAAGTATTTAAATTTTATGTATAGGGAGGCCCCCATTTACAATGAATTGTTTAGGATTATTTGACTTTACAGTGATACAAAAATGAAAAGCATTCAGTAGAATCAAATATTTCAGGGACTGAAGTTTGATCTTGTGCCTGGATTGCAAAAAGTGACACTGCACTCATGCTGTGCAGTAGCAGTGAGCTACAGCTCCCAGCATACTTCACGGTGTGCTACATCGTTAGGGTGATGTTAGGGAAGTAAGTTGCATGCATTAATCCTTATTTTTAACTTACGATTTTTTGACTTGTTATGGGTTCATCAGTATATAACTCTATTGTAAGCCAATGGACATCTCTATAGTATTATAGATTTTATATATATGTAAATAAAGGTCATATGGTAAGTTTTGAGTGTTGCAATGAAAGTTGAAATGATCTAGTGATGAATTGGCCACTAGACTGTTTCGATACATAATATAAAAGTGAGTGATATGAAAAACAAAAGATATACAGAAAAAAAAGAAAAATATTCACAATAACCTTTGCAGGTGGTATAAATAAAATAACAAGATCAAAATATAAATATTGAATGTCCTTAAAATGAGTGCCAAAATAGATTAATGACTGGAAAACAAGATAAAATGATTACATTTCAAAGCTTAACTCGATTTCTCTATATAGGCAAAATTGCATATTACTTCAAAATTTACATATTACCAAGTATTTAATTTGTATGTCTTTCTTAATAAAGAGTGTATCTGTCTCTTGAACTTTTAATTTTTAATTTTCATTTTTCTGTCTGAATTTAATAATGACTTGATGACTTAATGTTCTATGATTTGTTTTTCACTTTCTAACTATTAAATTTGTTTTGACAAGATCTACTATCCTTTAGTTAGAATTTCTTTGTGTCAGGCAGCCATTGTTGTAAGAGAAATGTACGCTAAATATTATTATTTCCATCTTGTAGGCAAGGGAACCAAAACAGAAAGAGGCAAGAAGAAATGAGCCAAAAGCCAGAGGCTACTGGGTAACAAAGGCAAGGTTTAAGCCAACATCAGTCTGACTCCAGACCAATATTTTTCTCAATAAGTAATTTAGACTAAATTGAATTGTGTGTGATCATACATTTTCATGACAAAAGTTGTTCTGTTAACTAGACCTTCATTTATTCAAGAAAAACCTGGCATGCTTTTTCAAATGATTAAATTTTGTGATTCGAAGTTTTCGTTCAGACACAAATTTAATCAGAAAAATCAGAGTAGTAGTTCAGAAATATAGAGGTGAAGACATTGCTATGTTTTTTGGCGACAGAGTTTTCCACCACACTACTCATGTACAAACATATTTGGTAAAAAACAACTCGAGTGACCAAACTGTTACCCAAAAGCCTCATCCAGCACTGGTTGATAAGAATGATATAGATGATATTTGGCAGAACCCAAAAGCAAAAAGGGGATTTGTGGTATCAGGAAACATATGAGTTGGTTAGACATATTAAAACTGTGATTTTTGAATAAAATATTAAAAGTTTTTGGGACTTAAGAATAAGAGGTGGCTGGCGCCGCGGCTCAATAGGCTAGTGGCACTGGCACACAGGGTTCTAGTCCCGGTTGGGGTGCCGGATTCTTTCCCAGTTGCCCCTCTTCCAGGCCAGCTCTCTGCTGTGGCCCGGGAAGACAGTGGAGGATGGCCCAAGTGCTTGGGTCCTGCACCCCATGGGAGCCCAGGAGAAGCACCTGGCTCCTGCCTTCGGATAGGCGTGGTGAGCCGGCCACAGCGCACCAGCTGTGGCAGCCATTGGAGGGTGAACCAATGGCAAAAGGAAGACCTTTCTCTCTGTCTCTCTCTGTCACTGTCTACTCTGCCTGTCAAAAAAAAAAAAAAAAGAAGAATAAGAGGTCTGTCATTTTATTATGCTGCTATCTGGTTATTCATTTGTGTGTTAAATTGTATCATTTAAATATTGTGTATACATATACTTGTAAATACATGTATCAAAAGCATGTTTTTGAGTTGATATACGTATACTAACAAATCGAATAAGATCTTTCAAAATAGTGATATTGCTTTTATATTTTAAAGTTATATAAAAATACATGTTATGCTAGACATAACAGTGGTTCCCAAATAATAACGTATATGACCTAATCCCCAGAACCCATTACTTATCTGAAGTTCATGATGAAAGGGACATGGCAAACATGATTAAATTAAGGATATTGAAATGGCAAGATTATCCTGTATAATTTAGTTGAATCCAGTGTAATCACAGAGGTTGGTATAAGAGGAGAAGCTCAGAGTCACAGAGTTAAAAGCATAAAATAACAGAGGTGGGAGAATGAAGAGGGAAGAGAATGATTTAAATGGGTTTCACTGCTGGCTTCGAAGCAGGAGAAAAATGACCAGACTCACTGAATGTAGGTGCCCTCAATAGTTTGGAAGAGACAAGGAGACAGCCTTTTCTGTGCAGAATGCTGATGGAAAGTGCAGACCTACTAATGCCTTGTCTTCAGTACTCCTGGGACTCCCAGAGTGATTCTGTGTTTTCTTAAGAGCCTAAGTGTGTGCTAATTTGTTACAGCAGCTCTAGGAAACTGAAACTCACATGAAAGTTCCCCAAGAAATTCTTGGAAAATGTGCACCATCTTTTAATTCTGTTTTCCATGAATTTTTGAAACTTTTCCAACTTCCTATTGGGCATATCATGTGCATAAGTAAGCACTTGGAAACAGTAAGAAAGGAAAAGGAGGAAAGGAAAGAAAAAAGAAATCGAATTAGAGGGTTAAACAAAAAGGGCTTATTGCTCAGCCTACACCACCTGGGAAATTTAAGAAAAAAGTAGTTATTTAACAGTGAACTCTAACCTAGAAAACTGAACAGAGAGAGAAAACAGAATTGTATTGAAGATGATGTCTAGCTAAATACAGTAAAATAAGATGTAAATTTTAGCAGTATTAAGGCTGTGAGATGGTAAAGAGGAACAGATTGATGACAGCAACTAATAATGTGGAGAATGAATAAATGGAAATACAAGACTATAAGCAGTTAATTTTTATGAATCCATCTCAATGTCACAATGACTATAAAGGTATCATTTTTAAATAAATCAATTGTCAAATTAGATTTAGCTCATTAAGTAAATTATTAATGACAGTATTTCCATCATCTACCCTACAAGCTAATGATGAAAATTATACTGTATATGTGGCTTTGTTATAAATTTGTTTACAAATATAAAACAATCAGAGCTATGCTACGCATTGTAGCTATGTATGGCTATTTAAATGTGTGTACATTAATTAAAACAAATAAATTTGGGCCGGCGCCGCTGCTCAATAGGCTAATCCTCCTCCTGTGGTGCCAGCACCCCTGGTTCTAGTCCCAGTCTGGGCGCCGGATTCCGTCCCAGTTGCCCCTCTTCCAGGCCAGCTCTCTGCTGTGGCCAGGGAGTACAGTGGAGGATGGCCCAAGTGCTTGGACCCTGCACCCCATGGGAGACTAGGAGAAGCACCTGGCTCCTGGCTCCTGCCTTCAGATAGGCGCAGTGTGCCGGCTGCAGCTTGCCAGCCGCGGCAGTCATTGCAGGGTGAACCAACAGCAAAAGGAAGACCTTTCTCTCTCTCTCTCTCTCTCTCTCTCTCTCTCTCTCTTTCTCACTGTCCACTCTTCCTGTAAAATAAATAAATAAATAAATGATTTTTAAAAAAAAAACAATAAATTAGAAAATTTTCTTCCTCAGTGACAGTAACCTACATTCCAAATATGTGCTGGCCACATGGGGCTAATGGATATCACATAAGACAGTGCAACAGGACATGTCCATCATCACTCTGTCCAATTCCATAAAGAGAATATTGATTTAATGGCTTGATTGATCAAATGTATATGGAATGAAACATTTAAGATGTCTGTTAAAAATATGAGTTCTCTTTCCACAGAATTTTGGAAACACCCTCTTAAATGAAAATACTGACACAGAAATATACAATTATACCTAGTAATAGAATGTTCACTACTCAAAGTTGCTTTGAAGCTACATTGCATTACTTTGTATAAAGAACATGAGATACATTATCTCTTAAAGGTCTTCACTTGTCCACAAAAGAAGATCTAGAGGATTCTTTTCAAAGGTTTGCCTGTATAGTTTTATGAAAAGCAATGTGAAAAATCAAATAAAATTCTAGAACAAAGAATAATAGCATAAATTCCTATGAACACTTTAAAAAACCCAGATTTCTTCTGTTCATATGTACCTACTCAGATTTGGAATACCTCTCTTACAGAAGAAACATAATTAAATAGTTTTTTGAGGCAGTTTTATTTTAGTAATTATATATTATATTGGATATATACATATATATATATATATATATACTGAACACTATTGTAAAGTATGATTTTTGAATCTAAAAATCATCCATCTTCCCTTCTGTTGCATTCCAAGAAACTACACCATGTCATTGTGCCTTAAATACTAAGAAATAGAGACCTGTGTGCTATCATCACAGTTACATTAATAATATTTGTTGTAACAAAATTAATGCCTTGGTTAATTAGTACTTTAGTTTCATAGATAGACACTATGCTGTAAGTGACTCATATTATTTGTTTCTCCAAAAGTAGTTTTTGAAAGTAAATGGTAAGGGAAATAGCAGAAAGTAACTGAGTTCCTAAAAGAATAGGATAGTTCAGGAAAAATCAATAAAAATGATACAATTTATAGAAAGACACTGAGATTTGAGTATATGAAAAAAGAAGACAAACAACAAACTTTTTCCTTGAAAGATAAAGATCAATAAGACAAATGATAAAAATATCTCAAAACCTGAAGGGTATCTTTTCTATTATTTAATCTTGGAATTTGAAGGTACCTGTTGAAACTTGGAGGTGATTGCTTTACTTTCCAACAAAGGACTGTTTGTTACAGGAGAAAAAAGTGAAAGAGACTATTGCTCAGCTAAGTGATATAGAATAGATATAAGCCCCTCTCCCTTTTCTTATCCAAAAACTATATATGAGAGAGAATAAAGACCTACATCCATTATATATTTATGCGTTTTATTTGTAATTGACAAATAAAAATTGTTCATATGGATTGCACAGCATATTGTTTTGAAATGTGAATACATGTGCATTGGCTAAATCAACCTAAGACTGTGCTTTCATGTAGAAGAGAAGAAATTGACCTCATGACATAGAAAATAGAATGGTGATTACCAGGAACTGGCAGTGGAGGGTGGGGGATATTACTCAACAAATAAAAAAATTCAGTTGGATAAGAGGAATTAATTTAAGAGATCTAGTGCTTCTATTTGTTTATAATACTAGGATTATAAACATTCTCTCTTTCTAAGAGAATGCTGGTGTCTACAAATTAAGTATGATGAAGAAAAGATTGAGGTGGGGGTAGGGGGTGATTCTTGGTGGGAGATGAGCTTTACCCTTGGCTGCAGCTGGCCTAGCTTCTCTGTCATATGGAACTACCATACCTGTCACACATGTTAGAGATACTCCTGCATTCCAGAGGTATTTGCTAAACACCTGGCATGTGGCATTTGACATCGCATTCTTTTGTTCCTTCTGAGAGAATGGCTACGCATTTTATCTCGTGTATAGAAATATGAAATATCATTTAAGTGCCCCTAAATTACATTTATGTTCAATGACAATTCTTCTAATTAAAGGAGATTTATTGAAAATATATCAGATGTAACTTGTTTATCTTGGTGATACCCAACTCGTTTCATCTGTTTACCAGTGTTCCTGATAAGTTTCCTGTAGCACTGGTTTGGAGCCCTGGAGGTATACCTCAGTCACCTTATTGGACTTCATTTTGGTTCTCTGACTCTTTATTCTCTATAGTTTCTTCAAAAAAATGTCCAATCCCTATGGTTCTAATGCTACCTATGTATATTGATATCTTGCAAATCAATGTCTCCCACCTCGAACGACTTTCTGAATTCCACACTACAGACTGAGCAACCTATCTGAGTGTTCTACAGGAACCACAAATTCAACATGTATCTCAATGGACATATCTTACCACAAACAGTATTCCCCATGTTGCACTACAGTATAATTAATGGGTACAGCAAGCTAGAACCCTAAGTGTTATTCTTTATTCTTGAATCACTTCCCACCTTACAGATGACATTTTTTTTTTTTAATTTTTGACAGGCAGAGTGGACAGTGAGAGAGAGACAGAGAGAAAGGTCTTCCTTTGCCGTTGGTTCACCCTCCAATGGCCGCCGCTGCAGCCGGCGCACCGCGCTGATCCGATGGCAGGAGCCAGGATCCAGGTGCTTTTCCTGGTCTCCCATGGGGTGCAGGGCCCAAGCACCTGGGCCATCCTCCACTGCACTCCCTGGCCATAGCAGAGAGCTGGCCTGGAAGAGGGGCAACTGGGACAGAATCCGGCGCCCCAACCGGGACTAGAACCCGGCGTGCCGGCGCCGCAAGGTGGAGGATTAGCCTAGTGAGCCACGGCGCCGGCTAACAGATGACGTTTTACAAACTATTTTCCCTAGTCTTCCGAAGTATCCCAAATTCATTCATTCCACTCCAGTCTCATTACTTTATCTTTGGTTTGAATAATTATAATTTCTCTTAGGTTACTCTGTAAAACAAACCCTTTCTGGATTTTGGTCTCCATTCTTCTTCACTCCAATATTCTCCCCAAATTACTTTTTGTGCTGTAAACTTGTTGTAAAATACTTGCATGTTATTATTCTCATTTGCTAAAAAATCATTCAGTGACTCCGATTACATCTAGAATGCAGTCTATTCTCTGAATATAAAGATTTCATGCCATATGACTGTATATGAATATGTCATACTAAGGATTATTTCTGATATCTTTTGAAATGATCCTTGTGTCATTCTGCATATCATTCCACACAGTATTAACTATCCTATGCTCCAATAATACTGTTTTTTTAAAAGATTTATTTTATTTATTTGAAAGAGTTACAAAGGTAGAGCCAGAGAGACAGATAACTTCCATTCCTTTGATTCACTCCACAAATGACCACAACGGCCAAAGCTGAGCTGATCTGAAACCAGGAGCCAGGAGCCAGGAGCTTCTTCCAGGTCTCCCACATAGGTGCAAGGGCCCAAGGACCTGGGCCATCTTCTACTGCTTCCCCAGGACGTGGCAGAGAGCTGGATCGGAAGTGGAGCAGCCAGGTCTCGAACTGGGGCACATATGGGATGCCGGCGCTGCAGGCTGGGGCTTTAACCCGCTGCACCACAGCGCCAGCCCCCATATTGGGTTTTTGATATGCATTCTATCTCAAGTGTACAAGGAATCAATCTTCAAAAATTCACTGAAATATGTGTTAAGGGAATAAAACTATGCATCAGTTTTAATTGTTTACATCAAAATAAACATCTTTTAATATTTTTTAATCCATGAACTTTCTGAAGTATTTTTATTTTTCTGGCAAATATACCTGAAACCTCCAAGTCATAAGTTCTCTTTATGTCCAGTTTTTGTGATCAACTGAAGTGAAGACAGTATTTTCTCCTTTTACCATGTGAGAACCAAATAACTATAGCACACATCACACTTCCTTGTGATCGTTTGAAATCAGGGTTTCTCCGTCTCAGCACTGTTGATTGACATGTTGGCCAGCCTGTTCTTTGTTGGGAGGGACTTCGTGTTTATTGTGGGCTGTTTAACATCATCCCTACTTTCTACTCATAGCAATCTATCCCAAATATCATACATGAACCTGTCTCCAGATGTTGCAGTTGTCCTTGGGGGCCCAGAGTTGTCCTCCCTCTATGTCTTTTTGTCTTATGACTTACAAAATCTCTTGACACTTAATTTTCGGATTATCCCATGAAACATACAACATAGGTCATTGTAGTTTGAATGAATGAGAGTTAAACAGTTTTTCAGTATTTTCTTGAGTAAATTTCTCATTGGAAACCTCAGACTGTGTCTTATTTAATCGCTATATATCTTTTCTAACTGGAGAGTTAAAATCAATTTTACTGGTGTAAAATGTACATCATGCCTCAGATCTGTTAAGAGTGTTAAAATGTTTCCCCCATTATCACTATATGTATTATATGCATTATATGTATTATGAAGTCCTTACATTTATGCATAGGGTAATTCCATGAATTCCCCTTACCCAGTGGGTAGAGGAGTACACTTAGAGTCATGCACTTGTACTTGGTGCTGAGAATACAGAAATGAATTTCAAGATTCTACATAAGGTACAGATACATGGAGAAATAGGCAACACTACATACATGTACAGAGTTTAAATTGGTTCAAAGCACAATATTTCCTGTTCTTTAGGGAAGTTTGTTCTATACGAAACCCAAGTTTGATCCACCCTGAACTATTTTTTCATTTAATATAATCCAAATTGATATATTCAACTTCAAATACAAAAAAATCTTGTCTTTATTTTCCTCCTGTGTTGAGTAGGTGCCTTCCTGATTGAAAATGCATTGCTTTGTCAATTGTTTGAGGTTTTTATTCATACAGAGTTATAGAAACATGCTGTGGCCCCCCAAAAAATGAATTTGAGAACCAGAATGTTGTAGATTTGGGCAAGAGAAACCATGCAATTGGAGTTCATTCTAAAACATGGTAATCTATGTGTTTATGTAGTCCATATAAATGATGTTCTTGAAATTCCTTTGAAGTATTAATGGTTACAATGTGAATTGTGATGAGTGTATGTTATGCAACCTATTTCTTAATGGTCAGACCATGCAGACTTGATATACAAGTATTAAGCTTCATGCATACAAAAACACACATATTTATAATTTACTGCATCTAATTAAAGTACTAAAAGTATTTCTTTTCATTAATTAGATCATTTCATTCCCTGATCAGATAATTTTAAAGCAGAAGACACTGTGTTGAACATAAAGTTAACATGTTTATATGCAAAAAAGGCTTTCAAGCTTGGTCCTTTATAAGGATTAACACATTAGAACTTTGTAGACTACAAACTTAATTTTTACTTATTATTTTTAAAATGTTTATTTGAGAGACAGAGACACACAGAGTGATATCTCCCTTTATCTGGTTCACTTTGCAAATACTGCCAACAGCCAGAGCTGGCCAGGCCAACACAAGAAGCCTAGAATTTAATCTGGTCTCCCACGCGAGTGACACAAACTCAACTACTTGAGCCATCACCTGCTTTTTCCTAAGGTGCACATTAGTAGGAAACTGAAATCAGACATGAAGCCCAGACTCACTTTCAGAGACATTACAGCAGATGCAAGGCAACTGTTGGAACCAATGCTCACATCTAAAACTACTTTATGGAAATCTTTGTATTTCATGCAAGCAATCAGTCTAATTTAATAATTGTTAGACTGAGTGTGCAATTGCTGGTTGTTATAAATGGGCAGATTAGTATAAATTAAGGTGGAATTTCTTAAGTGAATCATAAAATGGAAATGTTGCGAAAAACAATAACAAAAACCTATTTCTCATCAACATAAATCAGAAAAATCTTCATGGGACCCATAGATGTAAAACAGGCCTTGAGTGATGAATCATTTAAGTCAGTTATTAAGAGGACATTCTTAGAAAACAGATTTGTGAGGGCAAGGGAAAAAAGTGTGAAGAAAAGCATGGACGTAGGAAGTGTGGGACAAGTCAAGTTAATGTTAATCATGAAGCCATTAGTACATTTTTCAAAAGATAAAAGCAAGCATCAAAAAAAAAAAACACATCAAAAAGGGTACAGAATTTTCAGACTGTGAAGCTGTTGTGGATTTGAACTGATATTACAAGTCGGTGGCCAGCAAATCCAATATTATATTGCAGATACACCTTCAAAGTGCTTTGAAATATTAACGAATTTTAAGAAGTAAATTTCTCATAAAAGTCCAAATTTCTAACACCCTTTTAAAACAAGGAGTATATATGGAAACCATAGGTCATAGTAAATCTAGAAACTACTGCAGCTTTTCGTGTCTTGACAGCAGTTCGCCGTTCTTAGGGCCTTGTGCCTGTCAGGAAAGACCCAATGTTCCACATAGAAAGGTTTAATCCAAGAAAGGAGACAAAACCCTGAGATCTGGACTCTTAGACTTTTTCTTATTCCTTCCAAGACTCTCTTTTCTCCCCTTTCCTCTGAGAAGAAGAATGGAGTAAAACCACCTCCTGATTCAAATTTATCTCTGCCCTCTCCCGGTTTCTGTTTTGGTTAGTAAAGTTGAGAGAGCTCTACCCCAAGTCAGAGTGCCTCCTCAAAAACTCCAGATTCTTCAGGAAACCAAATGTTATTTTACTGGTTACTTCTAGCCTTGCAGTTAAAACAATGATGAAATTTCAAAAGGTGAAAAAAAAGAGCAAAGCTTGTAAAAGGCTTCACACTGGGGCAGGCACCCTGGCTCACTTGGTTAATCCTCCATCTGAGGCACCGGCATCCCATATGGGTGCCGGTTCTAGTCCCGGTTGCTCCTCTTCCAGTCCAGCCCTCTACTGTAGCCCAGGAGGGCAGTGGAGGATGGCCCAAGTGCTTGGGTCCTGCACCGCATGGGAGACCAGGAGGAGGCACCTGGCTCCTGGCTTCGGATTGGCGCAACACAGGCCATAGCGGCCATTTAGGGAGTGAACCAATGGAAGGAAGATCTTTCTCTCTGTCTCTCTCTCACGGTCTATAACTCTCCCTGTCAAATAAATAAAAAAAAATTAAAAAAGCAAAAAATATTTTTAAAAAAGGCTTCATACTAAGATATAGTTCAAATTAAAAATGCTCTGATACTGTATTTTACTATCATTTATTTTTTTGATTTATAAAACTTTCCTTATATTTTATTCACATTTTCCATGGAATATTATGGCATATCATGATTTTTCTATATAGCAGAGACATACCACCAGCAATTGTATTCTCTCTATTTATATATATATATATATATGTATATATATGTATGTGTGTTTACATAAAACATTTTATATTTTATACTTATATATACATATATATGTAAAACACACATACGTTAAACAATGCTAGCATCAGGGACACAAAATAGAAGATTGTGTTGTACTTCATAATGACACAGATATTGCTTAAAATTTAATGACAACATATAAAAGCTTAAAACACTGATATTTGTTGAGAAAAAGACAAAAGTTGAAAAATCAATATATTCCTTAGAGTAAGATGGTGCCTGATGGGAGCATGAAATACTTTTTTATAACTACTGTTAGTCTACAATGTGGAATTGTCTTATCTTTGTATGCAAACACATTGAAAGAATAAGTGATTAAGTCTGTTGCATCTCCAAGATATCCTGATTGATTACGACTCTGCAAACCAATATTCTCCTGCATCAAAATTCAAGCGCACTCCCTTAGCACAGAAGGGTGTTCAGGCAGATGTCATCCAACTGCTCCATAGCTGCATGATCGATGGTGTGAATGGTGATTGATGCTATTGACACGATGTGGCACCTAAAATAGAGTCTGTGTGTGTGGTGTGTGTGTGCACACGCGTGTGTATGTGCAAGGGGGGTGTTCATATTTGAATAAAAAAAAGCACAATTATAGAACTAAAAATGGTTGTCCATAGAAAAGGAGTGAATGCATAATAAATATGATAGCAGTTTTTGAAATGGAAGAATATAATACCACCCTGAACTTATGGCTGTTAGAAAAAAATGCGAATGTTTTGTTTTACTGAAAACAAAACACATGTGGCTGTCCCTTTCCGACTATATTTATGTTTCACTTAATCTTATTACAAATATAAGAGTGTGGGTAGAAAGTAGTGTTGAGTATAAGTGTTATCTTGTTTAACAGAAATGACATTTTATCTGTTACACTTCACCAGCAGAGGCATAAGGAAAAGAAATGAGAGGTAGAAAGTGAAGGACACAAGGTTAAAAAGTAAGTTGCATCTGGTAAACAATTTTGAACTAAACCATCTAAACTGTTATCTGATGTTCAGCTACACAAATATAGGAAGAGAAAGAAACAGATCACAGTCTGTCAATAATAATTTTGTATATTGTTGGAATGTATATTTTAAAACTTATTTTAAAGGATTTGTGTTTGATGCAAAGGTTAAGAAACCATTTCTGACTCCTGCATCTCAAATTTGACTGTCTGTTTCAAGTTCTAGCTCTGTATCCAATTCCAGCTTTCTGCTTATTTGCACCCTACGAGACATCAGGTGATACCTCAAGTAATTAGGTCCCTGCCACCCACCTGGGAGACTTAGAGGTCTGGGTTTCTGGTTTGGGTCTGGCACAGTCCCAGATGTGGTGAGCATGTAGAAAGTGAACCAGTGAATGAAGAATTTCTGTCTGTGTGTGTGTGCCTTTTAAATAACTAAATATATTTTTGAAAGAACAGCTTGAATATTTAAAAAAAAATATTCCTTTGTGCTAGCCTAATGAAGAATGATGTTTGATATACATTACAGAAAAGAAATGGGGGGGCACAGTGCATGAGCCAGACACATTATATTGTGAAAGAAGCTAAGTGCAAATGAAATCACTACATAGACAGTAAGCATTATTGATTGCATTTTTTCCACTTTTTTTTTATCAGTCAAGACGCTGCTACATGCTCTTTTTCTGAGGAAACAAAAAACATCTCTTATTTTTGCACCCAATTAGACACCACAAACATAAGATTACAGAAAATCCACAAAATGTTACACTACATGTTAAATAATATTTTAGGGCATACAATAAGAAAACTCTAGAAATTCCAGAAATAAAGCAAATCACATAAGTGAAATAGTAAACCATTTTTCTTTGTTTATGTTTGTGTACAGATATAGACATTTTGAAATTACACAAGTAACCTTGAAGGTATGTTAAACAAGTATTGTGTTCCACGTCTTGTTCTAAGCATGATGTAGGTGAATTCCAGGCCCAGGTAACACACCTGCCACACTGTTAGTACTCACAGTGACCAAGCGAATTCTGTTAACCTCAATTTACTAATGAGGACAATGAAGAAAAGAAAAAGGTGGCATGCTCAGTGTCATTTTGGTGACTGAATGACACTGAAATTGCAGTTGCAGTGGTCTGGCTTTTGAGGTGCATCTTAAATGCATGTCCTGTGTAGAGAGTTTGATATTACAGGAACACAAAGCCTAGACACAGTATAACATAGTTCAGAAGTTCTCTTTCTATAGATTGGACATGATTTGCTTCAAGTCATTATAAACACCAAAAGCATATGTTAATGGTAATAAAAGGTTGGAAACTTAGTACAGTTGTGTTTAGGAGATGGGAATAATGGGAGGTCCTTAGGAAATTGTCAACATGCCCTTGATGGGAAATCTCATGATAGGGGAGTTCTAAGTCACGTTGGGGCCAGTCTCTCTCTCTCTCTCTCTCTCTCTCTCTCTCTCTCTCTCTCTCTCTCTTTCTCTGTTACCCTTCTACCTCCCTCCCCTGCTTGCCATCCACCACCCTTACCAGATGCCATGCTGATAGCATAGTCCCAGCCTGGACTTCAGACTCCAGTACAGTAAGCTAAATAGACCTTGTTGCTTTATAAGGCTAGTTTCTATCAGGTATTCCTTTATAGTGATGAGCACCTGGCTAATTAATACATGAGCACTCATCACTCATACATATTATGAAAACCCAATATGGTTAAAATATTCTTATTTTTGACTTCTTAATATGCAAGCCATGGATAGGCATAAAATTAATCAAAAATACTTTATATTGATGCTGTGTGTGTGGTGTGTGTGGTGAAAAATGTTTCCAAAATATTCTAATTCTCAAAGAGATACTTGACTCAAAATGTAAAAGAATCACACTCTTTTTTAAAAAGGTGTATTTTATTTATTTGAAAGACAGTGATACAGAAAAAGGTAGAGGCAGAGAGAGATCTTCCATCTACTGTTTCACTTCCAAATGGCCACAATGGCCAGAGCTGAGCCAATGTGAAGCCAGGAGCCAGAAGCCAGGAGTTTCTTCCAGGTCTCCCATATGGATGCAGAAGCCCAAGGACTTGGGCCATCCTCTACTGTTTTCTTAGGCAAATTAGCAGGAAGGTGGATCGGAAGTGGAGAAGCTGGGACTTGAACCGTTTCCCATATGGATGCCAGTGCTGCAGGCTGAGGTTTTAACCTGCTGCACTGCAGTGCTGGCCCCTATAATCTTTAACTCCTAAATTTGCCTGTGAGAAAATGCAGACCCAGATCTCTGCATGGTTCACCCATGGCAGATTTTTTCCAGTGCATGGCCCTGTGCTGGGAGGCAGCATCAGTGTTGCCAAGAGAAAGTGCCCCTGACTCATGCTCAAAAACAAAGACCAGTGCTTAGGGCTGTGGAGGAGTGAGAGTAGAAGGGGCTCTAACTCGGCCTCCAGGGACTTTCCAGGGGACTTCCTGCTCTTTCTTCAGGCCTCCTTCAGCCCTCTTTGGATATGTATTGTACTTTGGATATTCAAGACACTGAAACTTGTCTGTCAAATTTGCACTGCCAAAAGTTATTTTGCAAAATTCTACCTTAATAGTTTTTATATCTTTGCATAGTTGTCCCCACTGCCTTGTTCTTAATTAACAATGAAAGCAAATTTAGCCAAAGAGCTTTTCTATTGTTGGAAGAGTGGGGCAGACATGAGTTTCATTTTGTAAGTAAACATATAAAATGCTAGGATACTAAACATTCTGCATTTATTTTGTAAGGAAACCTTATAAATCTCAACAGTGAGAAGGGATATTTCTCATCGACTGTATTTAACAGCCTGAAGTCTTTCTAAATAAAAGTAAATTTCAGTGCAGTCTATAGACAACCTTAATCCAGACGACAATATAATACTTCAGCAGGCAATGCTGAAAAGATTATTCAGGATGCAATCCAGTGCTACTGGTAACAGTGTACATCACTGGAGATAAACCCAGAATAAATAACATGCTTGATGCTTCTAATTCCTTAAAATCAACATAAACACCTTGCAAGCTATTTCATGCCAAGTTTGACAGGTGGTGATAATGTTTGAGAAGTCATAGAATATACTGCAGTGATAGCAATGAATGGTGAAGCATTTAAGGTGTGCTTGGGCAGAGAGCAAAACAAGCCTGAAGAAGTTAAATCGAAGTGTTTCAGCACATACCACTTTGCTGAGCTGCCTTTAAACTATTTTGAAATATTTGCCACTTTTAGAAAGAAGCAGAGGCTCAGAGATCAGCAATGCATAAAATGGCAAGCAGATGAAGATACAGTCAGTAATTGCACAAAATTAACAGAGTTTGAAGAGAATAAAAACATCTGCACAAATCAATGTTTTTTTTTTCATTGTGACCTTACAGGCTTTGTGAATTCTTTGTAATACTTCAGATTTAAAATTTCTATTAATTACATGTCTTCGTTTTATCTCTGTGGGCATTTTGTACATCCACCTGTCAAATTCATATAAAATGGCTTTTTATCCTGTTTTCTTAAGTATATGAAGCCACATAAGAAGTATGATTTTTAAAGTTACAAGAACTGTACAGTGGATAGAATGGGGATAATCAGAACAAAGATATCATTTTATAAAGTAGTTTCTGTATTAGCTACTAGGCATAGGGACATACAAAATGCAGAGAATATACTTTCTGGATTTCATTCAAAAATTAGAAATAATATTTCTAGTTAATTCTCTTTAAAATAAGCAAAGGAGAATTGAAATTGAAAAGATAATCTGTACTAATCATGAAATATGGGGGTATATAAAAATTCTATGCTCTTACTGTCCACAGCATGGAAATCTCTTTTTTAAATTACACCTGCAATGTACCAAAGAGTGGAATTTATAACTCTGCTTCTATCTCTGCTCAACCAAATCATTTTAAAGTCAACTGATACTTCTTTCACTGCTCACTTTGATGTGGAATATTACTAGGACTTTGGGAAAAATTCCCTCTCTTTATTTCTTCAAATCAATATAAAATTATATGTATTGTGTCTCTACCAAAAGTCAGGGATGATATTCGATGCAAATTTTTCTCTGAGTAAGTCATGGCCTGAGGCCTCATGTTAATTACATTTCAGTCAAGGGAGATTTAAAAAGAAGATTTTTTAAGCCCACCAAAATCAAAAAATGGAAGCAATTCAATCCTTTAAAAATTTTTAAACTACCAAATACATTTTCTGTGATTTTAGTAAAGAAGATTTGGTTTTCAGAAAATGCAGATAACTCAGCAGTCACAACCTAAACAATTGAATACATGTGAAATAATTTGTTAATTTGGCTTATGGTCATATTCAGAAGACCATATTACGTTAATACAATTTGAAGAGTCTACAATGGCAGCTATAATCATGGATACTCATTTTGACTGCTAAGTAGTGTTATGACCTTGAACAATTTTTCTTGCTTGCAAATGAGATTGTTAAAATTCTTTCACTCTCTTAAATGCATACGTTTTCTCTTTATGTGGTAGCAATAATGTCAAACACCTGAACCCTTATACAGAATTTTATCTTAGTTCTTATTTCAAAATATCAATATATATGAAAGCTCTCAATCTCTTGGACTTAAAAAGCCATGTTTGTAGGAAAGAACAAAGGGCAAATACAGCCCAATGTAAAATGAATGAAAGGGTGACAGGAAGCAATTATGTGTTTCTACTTTTCAAAAATGTTCACTTGGCTAGCATGTATATATTCTGCATTTCATATTCAAAATGTTTTACTCTACAATTTAATGAGTATTTTCAACGTTGCCTTTGTTGAAAATTTCCATTAAAAAGGTCAATTATAAAAACTCTTTATTGGGAGAAATATCAATGATTTGGAGTTCAGATTCTTTTCAGTGAACTATCTCATGTTAGTCTTCTTGTATGAATTTCCTATTTGAAATTACATCCCTTGCAAATACAGGTGTTTGTGCATTGTCTTCTGATTTTTATTATCTATACAAGAAATATCAATATATTGCCATACTTGTTTCTTACTAAAAATGTATTTTTGCTGTATCTGTCTCATAGATGGAAAGATCAATGAGAATATAATGTAATAATCATTGCATTGCCCTGTCACTCCACAAAACAAAGCAAAAAAAAAAAACAACAACAACAACAACCCCATAAAAAATATCATTGAAACATCACACAAACTTATGTAATAGGATTCAGTTATTTCCCATCCTCACTGCAGAAAACACCTTTCTAGTCAGGTAGAAATGCACAATAGACTGTCCATAAAATATTTTGATCTTTAAATAGAGTTTTTTTTTTTTTCTGCAAAAGATGACATTTGATACTGGGTAATTCACAAAATGAAAAGTTTTAAATAATTCTATTATAAACAAATTGGTTTGTTTCTTATTTCTATGTAACTGGATTTTATGTTTTAATCATAAAGGATGAAAGATAAAATGTTAACAAGCATAGAGAAACAGAGTCTCCTTCAATTGAGTAGCATCCAATATCAGAATCAAGCAACACTGTGGAAAGCTGTGGATCTCACCCAGTAAATCATGATTAGATTTGACTGTGATGCTTTAATGATCTTAAATAATGAATTTTCTTCTGATGTTCAAGCAGTGGGACAGGTCCCTGCGGTGGGAACATATGTCTGTCCTTAAAACTGCTGATTTAAAATGGTACCTCTCCAAACGTTCTCCTTACAAACAACCTTATAATTTGCTCCATGCTTTCTTGTTAACTCTATTATCTATAAAATTAATTTATTGTCTAAGCAGTCATTGATAACTGTAGAGAAGACTTTTGACACACAAAATCTGTTTTAGAAATTAATATTGTTAGAAGGGAACATGGAGTATTATGAACGCCGAAGGAGAGCTCTCTGCACAGTGCTGATGGTGAAGAAAAAGCAATCGTAAACCTTGGCTCCCTTCCCTCATGCTGAGGATAAGGGTGCCAATAGGTGCTGATTATGCTGGTGGTTTTTATGAGGTAGACACCTGCTAAGTAGGAGCTGAACTGTGACCATCAACTCATTTCCTACACACCACTAAACAGCTCCGTTTCTAACGATTTCTGGCCAATGTTCATTTCTAAGCCAGTAGTTCTAATATGGCCCAGGCTGGTATTGCACTATTTAAGCTCCCCTACGTATGAGAATGAAATAGAATGGGAATGATCTCGTTTAAGAAGAAATACAACACAAAAGGGTTCATTACACTATAATAAAAATTTAGAAGCAATTTTGACTAAAACATTTTCCTAAGTACAATTGGTACACATGGAGGTGTATTGAATTCTTGTGGATTGCACGAGAACTGCCAGTGTCCTAGCCACATCCATGTGTAATTTGACGAAGAGACACACACGACAGTATTCCTACAGACCACATTACACTGTACACATGCATAATCTGTCATGTCTCTATGTAATGTTTCTCAAGCACAGCTTCAGCCCTGTGAATTCCTTAGTAATAAACCTTCCCTGGCATCCTGTTTCTTATCACTTCTTAGCATGGCAGTTAAAGTCCTCTAAAATCCTCAGAGTCAGTTTTTTAAGGCTTATCTTCCAACACCTCCATGCTTGCCCACACGAACAGGCACCCTCACTTCTAGATATATCAGACTGCGTGTCTCTTCAATACTGCTCTGCTGTTTCTTAGCTTGCTATCTTCCATTTTTCTGATGAATACTTTTCCCCAGTAATTCTCCCTATAAAAACATATTAATTTTCCAAGTCCTAATTGGGTGATATTTGCTCTATGTACTCTCTCTCTCTCTCTCTTTCTCTCTCTCTCTCTCTCTTCTCTTATGTAGAATTACTACCTCCATTTTTTTGTGTGTGTGTTCATATAGGAATTGTTGAGTTTACTTCAAGAAGTTCCGGAAAAATGGGATGTGAAAACAAATTTATTTCTGGCATAAAAGCATTTTGAACTCTATGTGTTTGAGGGTGTCTTCAAAAATTTCATTGAAATATGAATAATGAAAAAAACTGCATGAATTTCCAAAAAATTGCACCAGAATAAACTTATCTCTTAATTCCACTTTTCATGGACCCTCATATATAACTGTCAGGTCACTGATCAAGAATATACACATTTTATTTTCAAATGCTTATATTTGTTCAATAAATTGCTTACATTCTACCTAGACCATAAATTTCTTGGATTACTGGGCCACAGTTTAATAACTGATGAATCTGAGACATTGTCCTTTTCTAACATCAGTGGAACAAATGTGGGGGGACAGAAATAACATGGGAAGGGATCAGTAAATACAGCCTCGGCATTTTTTGTTAAGAATTTGGAAAACTCTTTCAAAATTCTTTTAAATTTTTTCTCCATATTACTCCTGGTTCATACTGCTCCTTTGAAAATGTTTTTAATCCCCCTCTTTATTTAATAGTGTCAAGTCTTACGCCTTAAAATAATGTGTTGAAAAGGTATCACCTTTGGCAACTTTTCTCTGGTGGGAAATCGGGGCTCCCTCTTCCACTCTACTGGCATTTGGGACCTGTGCTATGCAAATGCAGTCATGAAACAGAGGTGCTTGTGGAGAGGTTGTGTTTCAGTGAGGCAGTCTGAAATCCTGCTGAAAATAAACGCTGTTCTGATTTTCACATTTGTACACCGAGACACCACCTGACAACTGGACAGTGATATGCAAATAGACTTGCTGTGATTTTTAGGCAGCTTTTCCAGTAATTCAGATGTGCACAGTGCAGAAAGTCTCCTGTGCTTTCCACACATATCCAAAGTAATTGTTCTAACTCTGCTATGAGGCTGTCCCTGCGTCCCAATGCTAAAAGATAATACAATGGGAGAGAAATTGGGCTGGGAGGAAGAGACAGAGACTACCAAGCATTTTCAGAATGACTCCCAGAGGGATTTCTCTATCATTCTGATTTGAAACTGACACTGGTGTTAGAACACAGGAAATCAGTTCCATACCAAACAACCCTAATTTTATAAACATAGAAATAAAATGAGCTTGGAGTTCCTGCTAATCAGCTTACAACAGCATCTGCATCTGTTTGATCTTGCATTGGTTAGGTTTCTCCTTTGCATCGCGACCTGCCAGCATGCAACTTTGTATCGTGTAACCCAATTGTTGGTCCTGTGTGTAGTAAGGTCATCTCTACCTGTGGAAACACTTCATTTTATACCACTAAATTTATTGTACCTATGTGGATATTCTCTCTTGCCTTGTCTGTGAAATTTATAGAGTTTGGCAATCTTACCATGCCTTGTTTGTGTTTTATCTGTGCATCTCAAATAGTGATTTGTTTCATAAGTACTTCCCTTCAGTATTTCAATTGAAGTTTACACGTATAATTTTTTCCTGTCTCATTCTCTTGACTTAAGAAAACTGCCCATTCATTATTTATCCAGTTCATGTGTTTCCATTGTAATGCCTATCCTCATTGTTCTTAACCCTGTAGTACTTGTTGGAAGTACTATTTCTCTTAATTCTACTAACAATATTTGGTAATTAATATGTCAACTGATAAGATATACATTTGCTTTTAAAATAGGAGGAAAAATAGTAGACCCCCTAGAAATGTTTAAAAAAGAAACACCCAAGATCACACTCCTACTTTTTAATTTTTAAGCCTGAAAGTGACTTAGGTCAGACTAACTAGGTTTTCTGTAGTAATATTTTGCTCACCAGGTTATCTGTAGTGTTGAAACCCTTCCTGGAAAAATTCTCCCCAGACCCTGTGTTTTGTAGCCACAGACTTCCTGTCTTTAGTCACAGCTCTTGAGAAATGCTTGGTCTACCTTATCCAACGTCTTCAAATCTGTAGGGTAACAAGTAATTTGCAGGCTGCCTTAATTTGAAAGGGTGGAGAGAACCAATCAGATTTTCTCTCAGATGAATGACATACAATTACATCTACAAGCAAACATTTAATTTAGGAAGACACAGAAGCCATGAGGAAAACCAGAGACAAATTTGCAATGTACAGATAATTTACGTGGTAAAGAAAATGAGGCTTTCAAAAGAGAATGGCATTTAAAATATTAGTGGGTGAGCCCTTATAAAAGACTCACGATTTGTCCTATTTAAGTTTCTGGCACTCCAATGAATCCTTTCTGTTTTAAAAAGAGGGTCTTCATAAGATTTAGTGTGTGTGTGTGTGTGTGTATATGTTTCCGTAGTTTTGCACTATGTACATTATGTCCTCATTCTTACATATACATTGATATTATGTTTACAGTTTTCTTCTCATTTACTTGAAAGGCAGAGTTACAGAGAGAGAAGGAGAAACAGAGATAGACAGAAAGAGAGACACCTTCCATCTGCTGGTTCATTCCCAAAATGGCCCATTGCCCAAGGCTGGGCCAGACTGAAGCCAGGATCCAGGAACTCCTTTCAGATCTTGCAGAGGCCCAAGCATTCCCGCCATCTTGCCCTGCTTTCAGGGCCCATTAGCATGAAGCTGGACCAGAGGTAGAGCTCAGAACTCCAACAGGTGTTCATAAGGAAGGACAATATCACAGGTGGAGACCTAACCCACTGTACTACAGCGTCAGCCACAGTATGTTCATTTTTATACATAAGCTTATCAATTTCTCAATCGAAATTTGAAAGAACTTCAGTATGCATCTGTTCTTTGCAAACAAAAGTGCCAAAGTAAAACATGGAGACCTTTTCCCCCCATCTTCTGTATCTGTTTCATGAAAATTAAGAAGGGCCAAATATTGAATTACCCTTAAAACACAATTATTTTCTTCACCTTGTATGATTTTTTTGTGATTTTAACTTTTGACATAAAAACAATATATGACATACATTTCAAAATAATTCTGTTGATATAGTTCTGTATAAATTATCTTAATAAGAGCAAATACGTTTCCCTAGTCAAATCAGTTAAAAAATAAATAAAGCCCATTGTTACTAAATATAAACTAAAGTTGTGTAATAATTTGTTTAACTTTGTTCTATAAATTAAACTAAACGTTTTGCGCAATTTGGTGATACATACTCACATACTAAGAGACTGCATTGGTTGATTGTGAACCATTGTGTTAAACAGGCACTAGACTGGCCTCAGAGAATCTCACCTAATGGGGGTCTGGTGTTGTGGTGCAGCTGGTAGCTGTTTGTGACTCTGGTATCCTGTATTGTAGTGCCAGTTCCCAATATTGTAGTGCTGGTTCAAGTCCTGACTACTCCTCTGCTGTTCTAACTTACTGCTAAATGCCTAGGAAGTCAGTGGCTGATGGTTCAAGTACTTGAATTCCTGTCACTGACATGCAAGACCTCCTGACTCTTGGTTTCTGCCTGGCTTAGCTCTGGCTTCTGTGGAAACTTTGGGAGTGAGCCAGCAGGTACAAAATCTCTCTTCTCTGTTGCTCTTTAAAATAAATAGATAAATAAATAAACAACCAACCCAAACTTTCATTTAAAAAAAATTCTTCACCTACCTGGATTCATGGCATTTATGATAATTTGCAATTTCTTCCCCTTGCATATGGCCTGGACTTCTTGAATTTCTTTTAACAAGTGAAATATGGAATATTATTCCCTATCATTGGTTGCAAGGAGGTGGTGAATTCCATTTTGCATTCCCTCTTTTGCTCTTACTAATTCTGAAGGAAGGTTGCTGCCCTGCAAAGTACCACAGTACATGCTACTGAGCAGGGTCTCTGACCATCACCCAGAAGTGGATGCCCTCATTCCAACAGCCTGCAGTAGTTCAAGTCCTGGGAAAAATCAATGTTTGGAATCCAATTGTACTCTTACTGAACCTTCATGTGAGAACCAACCCTGGCTGAAACTTTCAAGACAGCCTGAAGAAAGACACCAAAGCAGAGGCACCACGCTAAGCCATGCTGGAATTCCTGACCCACTGAAACTATGAAATAATACCTGTTGATTAAGGCCATAAGTGCCGGGGCAATTTTTTCTTTCCTTTTCCTATGAGTTGTTTCTTTTAGCCTGTTTTGATTGCCTAGTACTGCTAAATGAAACAATCCAAAAGTTTGTGATTAAATAGCAGCTATTTATTTGCTCACAAATCTACAGTTTAGACAGAGCATATTTTTGTTGTTGCTCCATGTGATTGACTGGGGAATCGTTTTTGCACTGCATTTGACTAAGAGTTTGATATGAACGGACATATCCAACATGTCTTTGCTCACATGAAATGCGCCTCAGTTGCTATGCCTGGGACCTTTAGGGGCTGACCAGGCATCCCATTTATTTTTCTCTGCTTGTTTTCTGCTGTACAGATGTCAAACATTTTCATATGATACCTGGGGCCTCCAAGAGAGTGAAAGGTAAACCTTTCAGACCTTAAGGGCAAGGCATGCATCTAGTGTGGTGTCAAATTCGCTGTATTCTATTGGAAAAAAATAAAACTCAAGACAAGTCCAGAGTCTCTGGGAGGAGAAACAAACAAGAGCTCTTGATGGCAAGAATGGCACCAGCATCCAAACATGAAAGAATTGGTAGTGACCATCTTTAGGAATTATTTATCACAGGGCTCAAGAGTTTCCGCTTTAGCTATGGGATGCCTGTTTAGGGCTGTGGTTTCTAAGAAGAAAGATGAAATTTAGTCAGAGGCAGAGGTTGCTGAACTGAGTATGTAAAAACACAACTCAAATGAATATCAGCACTTCCCTGCTCAGTAGATTTGAAATTAATAGCCCAGAAAAGGTGGAAGACACTAAAACTTTTTTTAGATGGAGCAAGGGATATTAAAGTCCCAGAATAAACACCATCTGAGTGGCAGAGGAGTCAGCAAAATCTTTATAGTTGAGTGGAAAAGGATGATGAAAGGAAAGCATTGAGGAGAGAGAGAGGGATAGAAAAAAAAAAAAGGAGGTAAAGATAATCTTTAAAGAGTTAGAACAGTGCCTGGCTCTATAGTTGAAACTGAAAAGAGAGGCAGTTTTGCTGTCAAAAGATATTAATAAAAGAAATAGCCACATGATATGTTCTAGAGATTTATGGTCTACATTGTGATTTTTTTGAGCCCCCGTTGCTTCCAGAAGGATGGCATTCACATTGTTAAAAAATACAGTAGAAGGGAGATAAACTGTATTTGTAATCTTGAAATTTTTGCTTGCTTTAAAATATGAAATCTTATCTCATTTTTGGAGGAGGATTGAGGAGGTTGCTATCAGTGAGTGAAAATAAATGGAAAGGCTTACATAAGATGTTTGGAATAGGATATCATGTGCACATATGGCTCAGGGAATTTGTGGAATCCTGTCACCAAACAAATAAAAAGACAACACTTTTCAGAAATAGAATTAAGGGGATATTCCTATGCAATTAGAAACGAATATGAAACCTATATTATTTTTGTTCTATTTGCATGAGTATTAATAAACATTGAAACATCATTAATGAACTGATACATGATTCAAGAATGATTTATAGTAAAGAACCTACTGAGAAATTTTGCTGGAATATTGGATCTCTCTCTCTCTAATTTTATATATATATATGTTTATATATATATACTTTTTGAGCATATTAAATGGTAATTATGTATCCTAAAATTCATACATGTAGAATATGCAATGTGATAAAGTGTGACAAAATAATATATTTGCAGCAAAACTGATACACATAAGTATTTCTTTCTTTCTCCTTTTGTATTATTATTATTATTATTATTTTACTACCATATATAAGGGAGAACACATGGAGTTTTTCTTTCTGTGTCTAGCATATTTCACTGAACAAGATGTCCTCCAGTTATCAAATTTGTTTTAAATCTTTGTCAAACAAACTGTTAATTAATGAATTCCAATAGCTTTCAGTGATGTGTGACTTTTAGAATTTACTGTATATAAGTGAGGTTGATCATATTTCCATTTGATTATTGTTTATAGCCTTTGCCTATATTCTCGTGAACTATAGTCTAAACTTTTAATTTTTAAGCTCTTTATTTAGTGGAGGATTAAATCTTTGTTTATAAAGTGAGTTAAAAACAAGTTTTCTGAAAAATAATAAATCATATCTAAGATTGAAAAAATAAAAAGCAAAATAAAATACACAATTTACCTGTATTTTCTGTGTTCACAATCTTATGTTAAACACTACTACATTTAAATTACAGAAATTTACATTACCCCTAGTTAATCTGGTTCATTGGTCACTGCAGACCGACTGTGAGTCATTTCCACTCACCACTGCCACCCACATCCAGGCAGCTACTGATCTGCTTATCATATGTTTAAATTTGCTTATTCTGGACATTTCAAAAAAATGGAATCTTATGTTATGTTGTTTTTGGTAATGCATTCATCCACCTAACAATGATGGCAAAATCCATCCGTGCTGTAAGATGTATGGATATATGATTTTTCTTATTGATAGATAACAAGGTGTTGTTAAGATATATCATACTTGTTTTATCCATTCAGTTCATGGATATTTGAATTTTTTCAAAGTTTTGGCCATTATAAAGAATTTTGCCTTGATGTATGTGTACAATTTTATGTATGATATATAATTTTATTTCTAGTGGCTCTAAGAACGGAATTGATAGATCATATGAAACTCTCTGTTCAACATTTTGAGGAACTGCCAAAAACGGTTTGCAAGGTGACTCCAGGATTTTCCATCCCACCAGCAGAGAGAAAAGATTGTTTATGCTACATCCCCCGTTCTTGATGTATTTTATTACAATCATTCTAGTGTGTTTGAAGTGGTGTTGATTTACATTTTCATAATGACTAAGGATTTTGAGCAGCTTTTCTTGTACTTATTCGCGATCTGTTTATTTTCTTTAGCTCCATGTCTATTAAGATTATTTGCATAGTTTTTAATTGTTTATTTATCTCTTTTTTTAGCTGTGAATATTCTTTATATACTCTTGATATAGATTCCTGAAAAATGTTGGATTTGAAACATTAGAATTCTATGTAATTTTTCTATTACTTTACTGATGATTATTTTAACACAAAATATTTAAAACTGAATTTATTTCAACTTATTTGCTTTTGCTTTATTATTTGATTTAATGTAATATTTTAAAAATGGCTAATATAAAATCATCATGACTAAGCTCTATGTTTCCTTAGATGTTTTAGAACTTTAGGGGTTGGCACTGTGGTGTAGCAGGTAAAGCCGCCGCCTGCAGTGCTGGCATCCCTTATGGGGGCCAGTTAGAGTCTCGGCTGCTCCACTTCTGATCCAGCTGTCTGCTATGGCCTGGGAAAGCAGTAGAAGATGATCCAAGTGCTTGGGCCCCTGCACCTGCATGGGAGATCTGGAAGAAGCTCCTAGCTCCTGGCTTTGGATCAGCGCAGCTCCGGCCGTTGTGGCCATCTGGGGAGTGAACCAGCGGATGGAAAACCTCTCTCTCTCTCTCTCTGTCTCTCTCTGCCTCTCCTCTCTGTGTGTAACTCTGACTTTCAAATAATAAATCTTTAAAAAAAGTTTAAAAATTTTAACTCTTGCATTTAGGTCTATAAGAAGTTTTGAATTAATAATGTAAATGATATAAGAAAGAGATCTAGCTTCATTGATTTCCATCTGCATGCATATACAGTTACACAGCATTGGTTGTTGAGGAGACAATTATTTCCCCTCTGAATCAATTTTCCACCTCTGTTGAAAATAAATTGATCATGAATGGAAAGGTTTGTGGCTGAACTCTCAGTTCTGTTTCATTAATGAATATGTGTATTATCATATACCAAAAGCATACAGTCTAAGCTACTGTAGTATGATTTGGGATTGGAATGTGTGAGTTCTCTAAATTAAGTCTTTCTGTTTCAGGAGTTCATTACTTACCAAGCATCTCTTGTCTTTACATATGAATTCAAAACCATCTTGATATTTTCTGCAGAAAGCAGGTTGCAGCTGATCTATGTAGGTATTTTGTTGAAATGTAGAGGATTTGGGAGAACACTGCCATCTTATCAATATTAAGTATTCTAATTCATGGGTAAAATATGTCTTTCCATTTGATTAGGTCTTTGTCTTTTTTTCCCCTAAACTAGAAGGTTGGCTTTATTTATTTATTTGTTTGTATATTTCTTTTTGAGAGGCAGAGAGACACAGAAACTTCTTATCTGCTGGGTCGCTCACCAAGTATCCACAACAGACAGAGCTAGGCCAGGATAAAATCAGAGGTCAGAAAGTCAATCTGGTCTCTCCTGTGGGGATGCAGAGACCTATTACTCTCAGCATCACCAGCTGCTTCTCAGGGTGTGCATCAGCAGGAAGTTGGAATTGGAAGCGGAGCTGGAACTTGAACGCAGGTACTGTGATAGAGGATGCATGGTGACCAAAATAGAATCTTAGCCATTATGCCAAACGCCCGACCAAATCACAGTTCTTGACCATATCTTTAAAGGAAGGCAGCAAATCAAACTTCAAATTCTTTTTTCTTAGAGTATTGAAGAATTTTGAATTCAACAGTAGGCCCAGAAATAGATGGGATGCAGTCATCCCAAGCAGCGTTTTGATCACTGCACCAAATGCTTAACCCTGGGTAGAGCGCAATTCCTTCACTAGTCTGTACTTATCAGTCTAAAAATTTTCCTCTTCTTAAGGGTATCCCTATAAATTCCACTCTTGTTTATGGTTTTGGAAATAAAATTGCTTCATCCATTATTGTATTTTTCATTGCTATTATGTAGCATTACATTTGATTTTTCAAATTCCATTCCGTCGTGTATTATTTTTCTGTGTTGTGGGTTTATTATTTCTTTTTTTAAACTTTTATTTATTAAATATAAATTTCAAAAGTACAACTTTTGGATTATAGCAGCTTTTCCCACTCATAGCCTCCTTCTCACCTGCAACCATTCCATCTCTTGCTCCCTCTCCTATCCCATTAACATCAAGATTAATTTTCAATTATCTTTATATACAGAAGATCAATTTAGTATATACTAAGTAAAGAGATTTCAACAGTTTGCACCCACACAGAAACACAAAGTATAAAGTACTGTTTGAGTCCTAGTTATAACATTAATTCACATAGTACATCACATTAAGGACAGAGATCCTAAATGGGGAGTAAGTGCACAGTGACCCCTGTTGTTGATTTAACAATTGACACTCTTATTTATGGCATCAGTAATCACCCTAGGCTCTTGTCATGAGTTGCCAAGGCTATGGAAGCCTTTTGAGTTCGCCAACTCTGATCTTATTTAGACAAGGTCATAGTCAAAGTGGAAGTTCTCTCTTCCCTTCAGAGAAAGATATCTCCTTCTTTGTTGGCCTGTTCTTTCCGCTGGGATCTCACTCACAGAGATCTTTCACTTAGGTCATTTTTTTTTTTGCCAAAGTGTCTTGGCTTTCCATCCCTGAAATACTTTCATGGGCTTTTTAGCTGGATCCAAATGCCTTAAGGGCTGATTCTGAGGCCAGAGTGCTGTCGTCTTGTACCTTTAATATTTTTAATTGACTTTATTAGGATTTTCTATATATAAGGTCATGTAACTTGTAAAGAGCTGTAATTATATGTCTTACTTCCTGGTTTTAATAATTCATGTTTATTTTCCTAAGCAAATTGTCCTGGCCAGAACTTCTAGTATGATGTCGCATAGAAGGGTTGAGAGTGGACATACTTGTGTTGTTCCTGATTTTAGAGGGCAAATTTTCAGTTTTTCACCATGAAGTATGATTTTGATTGTGGGATTTTCACAGATAACTGAATGAGATTCAGGAGTTCCCTTCAATTGCTAGTCTATTGAGTATATTTATAATGAAAAGCTGTTGGATTTTAGCAAATACTTCTCTGCATCTAAGAAAAGATCATATCATTTTCAGCTATTCTTTTCATACTGTGTCTTACATGAGTTTCTTTTTTATGTTAAGCCAAATTTTCATTCCTCAGATAAGTGTGATTTGGTTACATCACATAAGTCCAGCATTGGTTCACAAAGATTTTCTTTTGATGTGAGTGTCTGATATTGTAATGCTAGTTTGAGTCCTTGCTACTCTGCTTCTGATCCAGCTCTCTGCTAATGTGTCTGGGAAGGTATAAAATGGTTCATGTGCTTGGACCCCTACCACCCACCTGGGAGATCCTGATGGATCTCCATGCTCTGGCTGTTGTAGCCAATTGGGGAGTGAACCAGAGGATGGAGTTTCTCTCTCTTTCTCTCCACCTCATCTCTGAAACACTGACTCTCAAATAAATAAATCTTTAAAAAATAAATCTATCTAAATATATAGAGACTTCATATGCACACATACATAAATATATGTGCATATATTAGCTTTTAAATAAACAATATATATTTGAAAGGTGGAATGACAGAGAATGAGAGAGATATTCCATCCACTGGTTCATTCTCCAAATGCCTTCAATAGCCGAGCTGGCCACAACCAAAGCCAAGATCTATAAACTCCATGTGGGTATCCCATGTGGATGGCAGGAATCCAAGTAATTGAGCATTTCAGTACTCCACTCCAGTACTCTGCCACTCAGGGTATGCATTAGCAGAAAGCTGCATCAGAAGCAGTGGTAGGACTCAATCTCATGTACTGCTATAATGGATGAGGGCATCCCAAGCCCTGGTTTAACTCCTATGATAGCATTTATGTTTCTTAAATGATTTATTTATGTATTTATTAGAAAGGCAGAGAGGAGAGAGAGAGAGATATATCTCTTCCATCTGCTGGATCACTCCCCAAATGGCCACAATAATCAGGTCTGGGCCGACATGAAGCCAGGAGCCCAGAATAGAACTTCATCCAGGTCTCCCATCTGACTGGCAGGAGTCCAAGTATTTGAACCACCTTCTGCTGCTTTCCCAGACACATTAGCAGGGAGTTGGAGCAGCTGAGACAGAAACCAGCAGTCTAATATGGCATGCCAGCATTGCAGACAATATAATTAGCTCATTGTACTGTAACACTGACCCTGTAATTGCATTTTAATAACCTCTTTAGCTACATTTCATATATGTATATATTGGACTCAGATCTTCCTGCAACTTGAGCCTTTTATGATAGTGAAATATATCTCTAGAAGCTTATTTTTGCTTCTGTGTTGTTTACTTTGTCTCATACTCCACATTCCTAAAGTTTGCCATTATCTGGTAGACTGCATGTAATTGAGTCATTTTTAAGTCAAATTTGATAGTCTTCTTTTTTTAATGTACACTTGAATCAAATAAAATTTACTGTTATCACATGTAGGTATGGCTGTTTACATTTTCATTTTATTTTTTGTTTTCATGTCTCATACTTTTTGTCTTTCAATTTCTTCTTTCTTGCCTGCTTTTGTATTAAGTGAATACTTTCTAGTTTATCACAGTAATTACTTGAATAGCTTTTACTTATATTTTTAAAATAAATTCTTACATATTGCTCTAGGTTTATGATGTATAATTTAACTCCATATTTAAGTTAATTTGATATAATATTCATATCATTGCACACTTACATGATGTTTATAGTAATGTAATTCCAATGGTATGAAAGAATTTTGCTTCTATATTGCTGCATTTTCTTCCCTCCCCCTCCTCTGTTGCTATACTTACTGTCTCTTCATATCACAAATCCAGCAATACTTTGTGGTAATTTTTTTTTTAGTTTTAACAAAAATTTTCTTTTTTTTAGTAAATATAATTTTACAAAGTACAGTTTATGGATTACAATGCCCCCCCCCATAACTTCCCTCCCACCCACAACCCTCCCATCTCCCCCTCCCTCACCATTCCATTCACATCAAGATTCATTTTCAATTCTCTTTATATGCAGAAGATCAATTCAGTATATATTAAGTAAAGATTTCATCAGTTTGCACCCACACAGAAACACAAAGTGTAAAAGACTGTTTGAGTATTAGTTATAGCATTAATTCACATTGGACAACACATTAAGGACAGAGATCTTACATGAGGAGTAAGTACACAGTGACTCCTGTTGTTGACTTAACAATTTGACACTCTTGTTTATGGCGTCAGTAATCTCCCTAGGCTCTAGTCATGAGTTTCCAAGGCTATGGAAGCCTCTTGAGTTCGCTGACTTCTATCTTATTTAGACAAGGTTATAGTCAAAGTGGTGGTAATTATATTTTAATGTTACCATGGAAGGAAGAAATGAGTCACTGTGCACTTACTCCCTATGTAGGATCTCTGTCCTTACTGTGTTGTACTATGTGAATTAACGGTATAGCTAGGACTCAAACAGAACTTTATGCTTTGTGTTTCTGTGTGGGTGCAAACTGTTGAAATCTTTACTTAATATATACTAAATAGATCTTCTGAATATAAAGATAATTGAAAATGAATCTTGATGTGAATGGGATGGGAGAGGGAGCAGGAGATGAGATGGTTGCAGGTGGGAGGGAGGTTATGGGGGAAAAAGCTGCTATAATCCAAAAGTTGTACTTTTGAAATTTGTATTTAATAAATAAAAGTTAAAAAAAGAAAACTTGTTGATATTTATAGTATATTAAATTAACAATTTAATTGTCTCTAATTTTTCTTTTTCATTCTGTGGATTCAGATTGCTTTCTGTTATGATATTCTTATTTCAATACAGATTTCTCTATGCCTACCCTCTGATTTTTTTTGTCAAATATTTCAATATGCTATGATTCTGAAATTTCATATATATACACATATATACATGTTTGCATGTATGTTCTGTTTTTAAAAAGTTTATTTATTTATTTATTTGAAAGGTAGAGCTACAGAGAGGCAGAGGCAGAAAAAGATAGAGAGTGAGAGAGAGAGAGAGAGAGATCTCTTCCATCTGCTGGTTTACTCCCCAGATGGGTGCAACGGCCAGAGCTGCGCTGATCCAAAGCCAGGAGCCAGGAGCTTTGTCCAGGTCTCCCATGCTGATACACGGGCCCAAGCACTTGAACCATCTTCCACTGCTTTCCCAGGCCATAACAGAGAACTGGATTGCAAGTGGAGCAGCTGGGACTCGAACCAGTGCCCATATGGGATGTCGGCACTGCAGGTGGTGGCCTTACCTGCTATGCCACAGCGCTGGCCCCTACATATATGTTCTTATACAATGTCTGTTTAAATTAGATAAGGGGAGAAAGAAGGATATATTGACATATTTAGTCTTATGCAATGACTATTTTTTTTGATAGGCAGAGTTAGACAGTGAGAGAGAGAGAGAGAGAGAGAGAAAGGTCTTCCTTTCCATTGGTTCACCCCCAAAATGGTCACTAAGGCCAGCGCTCTGCCAATCCGAAGCAAGGATCCAGGTGCCTCCTCCTGGTCTCCCAATAGGGTGCAGGGCCCAAGCACTTGGGCCATCCTCCACTGCAATCCCGGGCCATAGCAGAGAGCTGATCTGGAAGAGGAGCAACCAGGACAGAACCAGTGCCCTAGCCGGGACTACAACCCGGGGTGCCGGCACCTCAGGCAGAGGATTAGCCTAGTGAGCTGCAGCGCCAGCCTTTTGCAATGACTTTTAAAATTATATAAGAAAAGAAGGAGGAAAAATCAATCATATTGTATTTTGTAATCATCTACCTAATTTCCTTTATGGACACTTTTTTTTTTTTTTCCAAATTACTGCATGATGCCACTTGCTTTTCAGTCTGAAGATTCTCCATTACGTTTCTTTAAGGAAGGTTTTCTGGCAATGGGTTTTCTCCAGTCTTGTTTACCTTCAGCTTAAAAGACAGTTTTGTGTCAGGGTCAGTGTTGTGGCACAGCCTGAGATGCCGGTATCTCATATGGCCAGTGGTTCATGTCCCAGCTGCTCCACTTCCAATCCAGATCCCTGCTAATGGCTTGGGAAAGGCTATGGGAGAGGGTTCAAGTTCCTGGACCCCTGCCACCTAGTGGGAGACCCCGGTGAAATTCCTGGCTCCTGGCTTTTGCATGGTTCAGCACTTGCTGTTGCTGCCATCTAGGGAGTTAACCAACAGATGTAAGAATGCATGTTCTCTTTCTATGTGTGTCTCTGATTTTCAAATAAATAAACAAATAGTTAAAAATAAGATAGCTCTGTTGTATAAATGATTCTTAATATTTCTGTTACTTACAGCCATTTGAACAGGTGATCCCACTCTCTTTTCACCCCCGTTGCTTCTGATGAGAAACCAGCTGTTGTTACAGACTGAATTGTATCCTTCCGAAATTCATACGCTGAAACCCCAACCCTGAAGTACTTATGTTTCGAAAAAGAACCTAGTAGGAATTAATTATGGTTCCATGAGATTATTATGTTGTGGTTCTGACTTGAAAGGATTAGTATGCTTATTAATAATAGACACCAAGTGGCCAGCATTGTGGCACCATAGGTTAAGCAGCTGCTTGTAATAATAGCATCTCAATCCATGAGCATGGAAGAGTTTTCCATTTCTTGGTATCCTCTTCTATTTCTTTCTTTAAGGTGTAATTTTCATCGTAGAGATCTTTAACATCCTTGGTTAAGTTTATTCCAAGGTATTTGATTGTTTTTGTAGCTATTGTGAATGAGATTGATCTTAGAAGTTTCTTCCTCAGCCATGACATTGTCTGTGTATACAAAGGCTGTTGATTTTTGTGCATTGATTTTATACCCTGCTACTTTGCCAAAATCTTCTATGAATTCCAATAATCTCTTAGTAGAGTTCTTTGGGTCCCCTAAATAAAGAATCATATCATCTGCAAAGAGGGATAGTTTGAGTTCTTCCTTCCCAATTTGTATCCCTTTAATTTCTTTTTCTTGCCTAATAGCTCTGGCTAGAACCTCCAGAACTATATTGAATAGCAGTGGTGAGAGTGGGCATCCCTGTCTGGTACCAGATCTCAGTGGAAATGCTTCCAACTTTTCCCCATTCAATAGGATGTTGGCTGTGGGTTTTTCATAGATTGCTTTGATTGTATTGAGGAATGTTCCTTCCAAACCCAGTTTGCTTAGAGTTTTCATCATGAAAGGGTGTTGTATTTTATCAAATGCTTTCTCGGCATCTATTGAGATAATCATATGGTTTTTCTTCTGCAGTCTGTTAATGTGGTGTATCACATTGATTGTCTTGCGCACATTAAACCATCCCTGCATACCAGGGATAAATCCCACTTGGTCTTGGTGGATGATCTTTCTGATGTGTTGTTGCATTCTATTGGCGAGAATTTTATTGAGGATTTTTGCATCTATGTTCATCAGGGATATTGGTCTGTAATTCTCTTTCAGTGCTGCATCTTTTTCCGGCTTAGGAATTAAGGTGATGCTGGCTTCATAGGAAGAATTTGGGAGGATTCCCTCTTCTTCGATTGTTCTGAATAGTTTGAGAAGAATTGGAGTTAGTTCTTCTTTAAATGTCTGGTAGAATTCAGCAGTGAATCCATCTGGTCCTGGGCTTTTCTTTGTTGGGAGGGCCTTTATTACTGTTTCAATTTCTGTCTCAGTTATGGGTCTGTTTAGGTTTTCGATGTCTTCCTGGTTCAATTTAGGTAGGTTGCATGTGTCCAGGAATCTATCCATTTCTAATAGGTTTCCCTGTTGTTGGCATAGAAGTCCTTGTAGTAATTTCTGATGATTCTTTTTATTTCTGTGGTGTCTGTTGTTACATTTCCTTTTTCATCTCTGATTTTATTGATTTGGGTCTTTTCTCTTCTTTTTTTAGTTAGTTGGGCCAATGGGGTGTCAATTTTGTTGATTTTTTTCAAAAAAACAGCTCCTCGTTTGGCTGATTTTTTGTAATGTTTTTTTGGATGCAATCCTGTTGATTTCTTCTCTGATTTTAATTATTTCTCTTCTCCTACTAGATTTGGGTCTGGTTTTTCTAGATCCTTGAGATGCGTTGAAAGCTCATCTATTTGGTGCCTTTCCAATTTCTTGATGTAGGCACCTATTGATATAAACTTTCCTCTTAACACTGCTTTTGCTGCGTCCCATAAGTTTTGGTATGTTGTGCTGTTATCCTCATTTACTTCCAGAAAGTTTTTGATTTCTCTTTTGATTTCCTCTATGACCCATTGTTCATTCAGGAGCATGTTGTTCAATCTCCATGTGTTTGCGTATGCTCTAGGGATTCCTGAGTTGCTAATTTCCAACTTCATCCTTTATGGTCTGAGAAGCTGCATGGTATGATTCTAATTCTTTTGAATTTGCTGAGACTTGCTTTATGGCCTAGTATGTGGTCAATCCTAGAGAAGGTTCCATGTACTGCTGAGAAGAATGTAAAATCTTTAGCTGTAGGATTGAAAGTTCTGTATATATCTGTTAGATCCATTTGGGCTATAGTGTCGTTTAAATCTACTGTATCCTTGTTGATCTTCTGTCCTGTTGATCTGTCTATTTCTGAGAGTGGAGTATTGAAGTCCCCAGTACTATTGTATTGGGGTCTAAGTCTCCCTTTAAGTCCCTTAACAAATCTTTTAGATAAACCAGTACCCTGTAGTTAAGTGCATATACATTGATAATTGTTATATCTTCTTGTTGTATTGATCCCTTAATCATTATATAGTGTCCCTCTTTGTCTCTCTTAACAGTTTTTGTGGTAAAGTTTATGTTGTCCGATATTAAGATGACTACGCCCGCTCTTTTTTCATTTCTGTTGGCATCGTATATCTTTTTCCAGCTTTTCACTTTCAGTCTGTATGGATCTTTGTTGGAAAGATGTGTTTCTTGTAAGCAGCAAATAGATGGGTTTTGTTCCTTAACCCAATCAGCCAATTGGTGTCTTTTAACTGGACAGTTCAGGCCATTAACGTTCAATGTGACTAATGATAAGTGGTAACTTTGCCCTGCCATTTGCCAAAGATAAGTTCTAATAGATGCTTTGAATTCCCTGTGATCTTTTGCTGTGAGCTTTCCTTCCTTTACCTTCTTTCATATTGATGACCGTGTTTCTGTGTTTCTGTGTGTAACACATCTTTAAGCATCTTTTGCAGGGCTGGACGAGTGGCAACAAATTCTTTCAATTTCTGTTTGCTATGAAAAGTCTTTATTTCACCTTCATTCACAAATGATAGCTTTGCAGGATATAATATTCTGCGCTGGCAGTTTTTCTCTCTTAGTACCTGGGCTATATCTCGCCATTCCATCCTAGCTTGTAGAGTTTCTGATGAGAAGTCAGCTGTGAGTCTGATTGGAGATCCTCTGAGAGTATGTCCATTCTCCCAAAAGCAATTTATAGATTCAATGCAATACCAATCAAGATACTGAAGACCTTCTTCTCAGATCTAGAAAAAATGATGCTGATATTTATATGGAGACACAGGAGACCTCGAATAGCTAAAGCAATCTTGTACAACAAAAACAAAGCCGGAGGCATCACAATACCAGATTTCAGGACATACTACAGGGCAGTTGTAATCAAAACAGCATGGTACTGGTACAGAAACAGATGGATAGACCAATGGAACAGAATTGAAACACCAGAAATCAATCCAAACATCTACAGCCAACTCATATTTGATAAAGGGTCCAAAACCAATCCCTGGAGTAAGGACAGTCTATTCAATAAATTGTGCTGGGAAAATTGGATTTCCACGTGCAGAAGCATGAAGCAAGACCCCTACCTTCACCTTACACAAAAATCCACTCAACATGGATTAAAGAATTAAATCTACGACCTGACACCATCAAATTATTAGAGATCATTGGAAAAACCCTGCAAGATATAGGTACCGGCAACGACTTCTTGGAAAACACTCCAGAAGCACAGGCAGTCAAAGCCAAAATTAACATTTGGGATTGCATCAACTTGAGAAGTTTCCGTACTGCAAAAGAAACAGTCAGGAAAGTGAAGAGGCAACCGACAGAATGGGAAAATATATTTGCAAACTATGCAACTGATAAAGGGTTGATAACCAGAATCTACAAAGAAATCAAGAAACTCCACAAGATCAAAACAACCCACTTAAGAGATGGGCCAAGGACCTCAATAGACATTTTTCAAAAGAGGAAATCCAAATGGCCAACAGGCACATGAAAAAATGTTCAAGATCACTAGCAATCAGGGAAATGCAAATCAAAACCACAATGAGGTTCCACCTCACCCCGGTTACAATGGCTCATATTCAGAAATCTACCAACAATAGACGCTGGAGAGGATGTGGGGAAAAAGGGACACTAACCCACTGTTGGTGGTAATGCAAACTGGTTAAGCCACTATGGAAGTCAGTCTGGAGATTCCTCAGAAATCTGAATATAACCCTACCATTCAACCCAGCCATCCCACTCCTTGGAATTTACCCAAAGGAAATGAAATTGGCAAACAAAAAAGCAATCTGCACATTAATGTTTATTGCAGCTCAATTCACAATAGCTAAGACCTGGAACCAACCCAAATGCCCATCAACAGTAGACTGGTTAAAGAAATTATGGGACATGTACTCTATAGAATACTATACAGCAGTCAAAAACAACGAAACCCAGTCATTTGCAGCAAGATGGAGGAATTTGGAAAACATCATGCTGAGTGAATTAAGCCAGTCCCAAAGGGACAAATATCATATGTTCTCCCAGATTGGCAACAACTAACTGAGCACCAAAGGGGAAACTTGTTGAAGTGAAATGGACACTGTGAGAAACAGTGACTTGATCAGCTCTTGTCCTGATGGTTGATGTACAATGTAATACTTTATCCATTTTAGTATTTTTTTTTGTTCTACTACCACTGGTTGAACTCTGTAATTAACACACAATTATTCTTAGGTGTTTAAATTTTAACTGAAAAGTGATCCCTGTTAGGAATCTGGAAAACATTATGTTGAGTGAAATAAGCCAATCCCAAAGGGACAAATACCACTTGTTCTCCTTGATAGGTGACAACTAACTGAGCACCAAAAAGGAAACCTGTTAAAGTGAAATGAACACTAGGAGAAATGGTGACTTGATCAGCCCTCACCCTGACTGTTGATGAGCAACTTGATATGTTATCCCTCTTAGTATTTTTGTTTGTTTGTTCTACTTAATACTTTTGGTTGAATACTGTAATCAATACACAATTCTTCTTAAGTGCTGAAACTTAACTGAAAAGTGATCGCTGTTAAATATAAGAGTGGGAATAAGAGAGGGAAGAGATGTGCAATTTGGGGCATGCTCAAGCTCACTTGCCTCAAACGGTAGAGTTAGAAACATACCAGGGTAGGCCGGCGCCGTGGCTCACTAGGCTAATCCTCCACCTTGCGGCGCCGGCACACCGGGTTCTAGTCCCGGTCGGGGCGCCGGATTCTGTCCCGGTTGCCCCTCTTCCAGGCCAGCTCTCTGCTATGGCCAGGGAGTGCAGTGGAGGATGGCCCAGGTGCTTGGGCCCTGCACCCCATGGGAGACCAGGAAAAGCACCTGGATCCTGGCTCCTGCCATCGGATCAGCACGGTGCGCCGGCTGCAGCGGCGGCCATTGGAGGGTGAACCAACGGCAAAGGAAGACCTTTCTCTCTGTCTCTCTCTCTCACTGTCCACTCTGCCTGTCAAAAAAAAAAAAAAAAAAAAAAAAAAAAAGAAACATACCAGGGGATTCCAATTCAATCTCATCAAGGTGGCATGTACCAATGCCATCTCACTAGTCCCAGTGATCAATTTCTGTTCATAATTGATCATAATGATAGGACTAAGAACCAAAGGGATCACATAAACAAGAATAGTGTCTGCTAATACTGAGTGATAGAATAAAAAAGGGAGAGAATGATCCAACATGGGAAGTGAGATACACAGCAGACCCATAGAATGGCAAATGTCCTAACAGCACTCTGGCCTCATAATCAGCCCTTAAGGCATGCAGATCCGGCTGAAAAGCCCATGAGAGTATTTCAGGCATGGAAAGCCAAGACACTCTGGGGGAAAAAAAAAAACCTAAATGAAAGATCTCCACGAGTGAGATCCCAGTGGAAAGAATGGGTCATCAAAGAAGGAGGTACCTTTCTCTGAAGGGAGGAGAGAACTTTCACTTTGACCATGGCCTTGTCTAAAAATGATCAGAGTCAGTGAACCCAGGGGGCTTCCATAGCCTTGGCAGCTCATGACAAGAGCCTAGGGTGATTACTGATGCCATAAACAAGAGTGTCAATTTGTTAAGTCAACAACAGGAGTCACTGTGTACTTACTCCTCATGTAGGATCTTTGTCCTTAGTGTGCTGTACATTGAGATTTAATGCTATAACTAGTACTCAAACAGTATTTTTCATTTTTTGTTTCTGTGCGGGAGCAAACTGTTGAAATCTTTACTTAATGTATGCTAAACTGATCTTCTGTATAGAAAGAGAATCGAAAATGAATCTTGATGTGAATGGAAGGGGAGAGGGAGTGGATAAGGGGAGGGTTGCGGGTTGGAGGGACGTTATTGGGGGAGTCATTGTAATCAATATTCTGTACTTTGGAAATTTATATTCATTAAATAAAAGTTAAAAAAAATAGCATCTCATTCCAGAGTGTCATTCAAATCCCAGCTATTCTGCTTCCTATCCCACTTCCTGTTTCTATGTCTGGGAAAGCAGCAGAAGGTGGCCTGAGTGCTTGGATGGCTGCTACCCCTTATGGGAGAACTATGGATTTCCTGGCTCCTAACTTCATCTTGCCCAAGATCTAGTTGTTGCAGATCTCTCTCTCTCTCTCCCTGTCTCCAACTTTTAAATAAACAAATAAATATTTAAAAAATAGACAACAGAGTTCATTTTTTTGTTCTGTGTGTGTGTGTGTGTGTGTGTGTACACGTACACACACGTAGTTAGAAAAGGCTTCATGACTTGTGAAGACCTAGCAGGAAAGTGGCTGTCTATAAACCAGAAAGAGAGTTTCCTTCCTTACCAGAAATCAAATTTGCTGCCAGCATTGTCATAGACTTCTATCCAGGGGTACCAAGTGACATAAATGTTGTTATTTAAGCCAGCTAGTCTGTGGTAGTTTGTTATAGCAGCTGAAACGGACTAATACAGCTATTGACTTTATTGGAGTCAGTTTATACAATGACTATGA
Organism: Oryctolagus cuniculus; assembly: GCF_964237555.1. Taxonomy (NCBI): domain Eukaryota; kingdom Metazoa; phylum Chordata; class Mammalia; order Lagomorpha; family Leporidae; genus Oryctolagus; species Oryctolagus cuniculus. Next base: position 26,999,574 of record NC_091445.1, read on the forward strand.
TCACTTGTTGCTCTTTAAAGTATTTCTTTGTCTTTGCTTTCAGCACTTTCACTGTGATATGTCTGGAGGTAAATCTCTAGATATTTATTTTACGTTGGAATTTGTTGTGTTTCTTCGATGTGTATACCTGCGTATATTTTATATTGAATTTCAAATATTTTCAGTGATCCTTTCAATTAATTCTTTGCACCCATTTTCCTTTCTCATCCTAATATTCACATTATGCATGTGTTGCTGTGTTTAATAATTATACCCTTGTTTGTCTGAGTTTTTCACTTTTCTTCATTTTGTTCCCTCTTTGTTCAGGTTGCATAATCTCTATTGATCTGTCTTCAAGTTCATCGATTGTTCTGCCAGCTCAAATCCACCGCTGAGCCTTTCTAGTCAATTTTCTCATTTTGTTATTGTACTTTTCAACCACAAAAACTCCAGTTGGTTCTTTTCTGTGGACTATATTTCTTTACTTTCTCTCTCTGAGATGTCATCATCATAACTTACTCTAATTCCTCACACATGGATTCTTTCGTTTCTTTAAACATATTCATAATAGCTGCTTTTAAGTCTGTGCCTCCCAACCTCAACCCTTGTGCTCCCACTAATGCAATTTCTATTGTTAACATTCTTTTTCATGTGTATCGGTCACTTTCTGTTTCTCCATGTGTCCTATAATTATTGTTGAAAATTAGACAGTTGATGTTATTTATTGGTCATGCAGACAATTTGCTTACTGATTTTTGGTAATTTCACTGATATAATTTTATGACATCTATTACCTCAGTAGTGTGTAGCTTGTAATATACCTGCTCAGATTTCTCTTCTTGTTTATCTACTATCCTGGACAGTTAGAGATTGGCCAGTTACATTTTTAATCTTTGCCATTGGACACGCATTTTTTTTTTGGACAGAGCTGTTTCAGTTAAGAGTTTCTGTGCAGACAGTGACTGGCTGTTGGAATGTTCCTTCTTTGATTGTTTCTGGGAAAGTGCAAACAGGGATATTTGCAAATTTATTTCTGAGCTTGTCTTCCTAGAACCAGAGTGACTTCTCCTTCAGCCAATGTTTCTCCAGAAGTTGTCATTAAGTGTGTTGTGCCAGTGAAGCCCCTGGTAATTGTTGACGGATCTGAGTGCAGTTTTGGGAATGGTTTTCCATATCCAACTGCCCCATATCTAGCTCCATATGCTCTCCAGTGGAGGCAACTTAGCACAAACACCCATTCTAGGGTTGGCACCAGAACCTGAGGGCTTTTTTTGGTTGTTTCTTTCTCTGATTTCCTGTTAACTTTCTGTTAATTAATAAAAACTATTATTTTGTTTATTGCTATCAATTTATGGAGTTACCATAATTACCAGTATATCGTGCTTTCAACAGTGCATTGGAGATGGAATCCCCCACTTAGTATTTCAAGTACAGACTTCCTCTTTCAGTCAGATTTGCAGAGTTCTTTATCCTTATTACTATTCTCTGTCCCTGGGAAGAATTGTTGCCCTATGGCACAGTAACTTTGGGGAGGATACCCTCCCAGAAGGTTAGGCCTGGTATCCAAGCAGACCCTGCTGTAGTGGTGGCTCTGGTCTCCTGGTCTTTCCCCCATTACCCACTTCATGGAAGCCGTACTCTTTGAGTAAGTCCAGACAGAAAATAATCTTATCCCAACATTTCTGCATGCATCTCTTGGAGAAAAGCTTTAACATTCATAATACTACTCACAGTAGGGGGGAGGGTGAAGAGGTACATCTCTCATCACATCCATTCAGAAGAGTTCCTGCAGCAAAAGGTTTATAGTATGAAAAGCACCAGTAGTCTTCCTTTACAGAAAGAATAGCCTCAGCTTGGAATGGTGGAAGAAACAGCCAATCTTCTTAACCGGTAAGTACTCCCTGGCAAAGAACACCCAAGGTAGATTCCTTACAACTGACATGGACAGGAAGGAAGGGACAGGTCTTGGTTCAAATGAGATTCTCACAATTTATTCTGAAATTTACTGGACTATCTTGAACGAATGTTTATCCATTTAGGGTATGGCTTATGACAATATTCAGAATACTAATAGATTTTTTAAAAACCAATATTTTCTCCATTCAGATGGTTGTATTTAGGGTGAGAGGGCCTGAAGACAGACTCTGCATGCCATTTCAGAAGTTTGCCCCTTGTAGTTCTATTTTGAATGTGTATTTTATTTTTCTGATTCAGAAGAATTGAGTTCAAGAGAGTTTGAACCTAAGAATCAAATCAAATTCTTGAAGTCTGCAATGTTATCAATGTATGTGAAATAAGAATAGAGAAGAATTGGGAATTCTGGTCCTTCTAATATCAAGGTATTTTACTGATAAATGTCAAAATCATTTTACTGGTGAAAGTGTAATGATCAGTTAATTTGATTTGTGATGTTTGTTCAAAAGATGTTAGCTAGATACGCTATAGTTCTGTTCTTTTTTCACCATGTCCAGATAATATATATATTACCAGATGAGGGTTTAAAATCAATCCAACAAAGAACTGAAATTTGCAGTCATGTTCTCATAGTGTTAATCATGAATTGTTCAAGTTTATTATCTATACTGATGATTTTTAAAATTCTCCATCCCTCATCAGTTTTAATGTGTTTGGTTGATAGTCTTTGAACACATTTTGAAAATATAATTGTAGAATTCAAACACAAGTATCAGGATATCCTTATGCGACTGAATCACTGTGATATCAGAATATGCAGTCCCATATGATACCACCATGTACTTATTAATAAATACCCAATATTAATAAGCCTGTGTGGGTTCTTGCCTAATATTCAGAGAAGAATTCTAAATACCAGCAAAAATGAACGAGGAAGTCTGATATGTTTTAAATTTCTTTTCAGTGAGAAAGATGCATAGGAGAGTGAGGGCCCTATCTATAGGAGAGAGGGAAATCTAGCACCAGTACAGGAATACCAGTAGCCAACCAGGTGGAGGAGCATACAGGCCAGGAAGCATGAGGTGGGTGGCCCAAAGGCCATGCGCACTGGAGGCACAGGGCCACAGGGGCCCACACTGGCAAAAGGCCAGAAAACCAAAAAAGGAGAGCAAGCAAACCTTGTCCCAGACTTTTAATCCACTTTCAAAGGGGAGTGGTTGATTAACCTGATTGGCCTGCAGGCACACAGGTGTGGCCAGGTAGGCGCATGAGGTCACACAGGGGCATGGTAAAGGCGTGGTCTTCAGTTCACAAACCTGACCAATTTTATTCTATATGCCTGCCTACAACAACTGTATTAACAGTACAAATTTCTTTCATTGCTGAAGTACATTTGCTTCTATTTAAAGTGTATTCATGATATGGAACTATAAAAAATTTACATATGCAGATCTAACAGGAACCACTCTAACAATATACATTACTGAATGTATTACTTAAAATAAATTATTTGAAAATAATGAGACTTAAAATCAAGAGAAAGTCAATCATTAAAATGGAGGCTATATACTAAATGAACAGTTAACTATGACTAAGCTTAGATTTAATTTACGAAGAACTAAGCACTAGAAAAGTGGTCAGATAATTCAAAGCACTGAATGGATATGAGTTTTTGCATGTGTGAAAGGGAAAAATAACTACAGATTCTATCCACACAAAATTCTCATCTTGAAAATATACTACTTGTGTGATCAATCATTTGGACAGCATTATTTTATGTCATCTTAAATTTAGTTATATCTCGTGGCTTTGAAACATGATAAACAAAACACTCAATAACCTCTATTTTTGTGAAATTTTCAATGAAAAAAACTTTAATAAAATGTATTCAGATTTAATACTGAGCATAGATGACTAGATAATAATCTACATTTTCATTATTTTGATTATTTTTAGACATTATAAAATTTGCTAAATAATGCAATCTCATCATTCATGATTTGAGATTGACATCGGCATGCAGACCCCTTAAAATCTCTGTGAAAATGTGGTCCCATCTGAGATGCCACATATGTTACCAGAATTTGGGGTGCCATACGATATCACCATATGCTTATTAATAAATCCCAATATTAATAAAACCGAGAGGGTTCTTGCCTAATATTTAGAGAAGAATTCTAAATACCGGCACAAATAAATGAGGCAGCATGGTACATTTTAAGCTTTTAGTGCGAAAGATGCAAAGGAGAGTGAGCTTTATTTAAGAGAGAGAGGTAAATCTGGGTTCATACCAAGCACCAGGAACCAGCCACGTGGAGGAGCATCTAGGCTAGGAAGCCTAGGGCAGGTGGCCTGAAGGCCACGCACCCTGGGGGCGCAGGGCTACAGCCAGCCCCCTCCTGGCAAGAGGCCAGGGAAAGGAAGAGAGGAGCCCTGACACACTGTGTCCCAGGCTTTTAACCTACTTCCAAAGGGGAGTGGTTAATTAACTTGATTGACTGGTGGGCACTCAGGTGTGGCCAGGTAGGGGTGTGAGGTCACACAGGGCCGTGGTGAAAGCATGGTCTTCCAACTCACAAACCAAATCGATTTTAACTTGTATGCCTGCCTACTTCAAGACTACAAAAAGTTTTCAAATTACACATAAAATTAATTCAATTGCATGTCCAGAGTGTCCCAGTTTGGGGCCAGTGCTGTGGCTTAGCAGGTTAAGCCACCACTTGCAGTTTCAGTATTCCATATGGGCTCCAGTTAAGTCTCAGCTGCTCCACTTTCTATCCAGCTCCCTGTTAATGAGCCTGGGAAAGCAGCAGAAGATGGCCCCACATATCCACATAGCAGACCCAGAAGAAGCTCCTGGCTCCTAGCTTCTGATCAGCCCAGCTCTGGCTATTGTAGCTATTTGGAGAGTAAACCAGTGGATGGACGATCTCTCTCTATGCCTCGCCTCTCTTCCCTACTCTCACTCTCTCTCTCTCTGAAACCATGCCTTTCAAATAAATATATAAATCTTTAAAAAACCAAAGTGCTAAAATTTGACCTTTTATTTTAAATTGCAAAAATAAAATAAAATGAACTGTATTTTACATTTTCTTTTTTCCTTAAGTTCTGTGAACTAAGACAATTTGAACAAGATTAAAAAACTGTATAGAAGTTGTTATAAATATTCTATATATTGACATCTAATGTTCTTTAATGGTAGGATATTATGCTGGCTTTTGGAACTATAAATATTCAAACACTAAAAGTTGAATTAATTGATGGAGAAATACTGGATACACATTATTTTATTTTCATAGTATGTCTCTTAGTTTGTATAGACATTTTGAAAATAAGCAGCCTGGATGAAAAGGACAGGAGGAAAGTGTATATGAAAGTTTCTGAAGGAATTAGTAAATATTGTGGTCTACTGAATATGTGAATTATACTGAACAGTTTACCAGAGATGTGTCAAAGATTCATGCAGTGCTGAAATTTCATTTCTCTTTTCTTTGTATGAACTCAAATGCTCTCTGCATGCACATAGCCATGTAGTTTGTTTTTGGAGAACCAAAATCACATGTGTGACTGTAAAAATTAACTCTTCCTCCAAGTAGAAATTACTAGTCTCTGAACAAGAACAGAGAAATACTATTTATTGTCACTGCTTTTTTTTCACACATTGCTAAAGCCTGTGAATGCCTATCCACAGGTAAGAGTGACAATGTATAATTCCAATGCACATGGCCTTGGACTCCAGGAAGGGATATAGGTCTCACTCAGATTAATCTCACACAACTGAAAATGCTCATTTTCAAGATTAATTATAACTTTTGTGAACACTAAGTTTGGACGTGCATGCTTCATGTAAAGCCCCCTTAACCAGTAACCTGCTTTTTCCTAGTGATCTTTAGTGTTGAAGGGAAACACTTTGTGAGAACAATTTGTGGTTAATGTCTTTCTGTGGGTATAATCCCACTGAGAAGTGCTCTAGCTAACTTGCTCTGGGTTGTGTTCCAACTTAGTTTAAGGGACTTTAGGGGACACCCTCCTGCTGATTCCACTGTTCTTTCCTGTCTTCCTTTTTTTTGTAATCTTGACCCAAAAACTATTTTAAGTGATGTCTGATTTGGCTTCCTGTGGTGCTCAAATGTTCACTGACAAAGGAGTATTGAAAGAATGTGTGACTCTCCCTTTCTTTATTGAATTCAGTTTCTGATGTTGATATTAATGTGAAAGGGTCATCCACAAAGAGACAAAGAACACTAATGTTACAAGGCTTCTCAGCCCTTTTCCTTTATCTCAGTTGGTAGACTCCAAACCAAGGAGATCAAATATCTTCTATCGGCTCCTTAAAACCATCAGCATCTGTGTCATCACTGGCCTTTAGGCTGTAAGAATTATACCAAAAGTGTTCCTTTCTCTGTATAGTCCTTCAATTGGAGGCTACAGAATCATGGGATTTTAGGGCTAAAGGGCATCTTCAAGGTCAAATAGTCCAACCCCCCTTATTTACAGTATTAAGAAATGGAGGCTTCTAGTGAGTAGGTTATTTGTCCAAGGTCATGGACAAAGATAACAGCAATGGATGAGAAAGCAATATTTTTGCTTTCAGTATTACAGCAAGGAAACTCCACACTGCACTTGCATTAGGATTACATGTTCCATTGTTTCTTTAGTACCTTCATCAAACTTTCTTCAGATCCTATTGAACCTTCCGATAGGATTACTGAGTTGAAAAGGCAACATATTTTCAGCAATGAAGGATAACTGAATAGAGGTTTAAATCACAAAGAACCTTAAGTATGTCAATAGTATTTGTTCTATCTAAATTTGTGACATTGCCAATCTATTTTCATTTCCAGAAAAAAAATTGCTCGGAACATCTACACAAAAGACTAAGTCTCTGGTGAGAATATATTAACATACTAGGTAAGAGACTACTGCTACGGTTCACAATCAACAAAGTTCACCAATTAAATTTAGATTTGCTTAAACTCACCAAGAATACTATAAAGGAAAAAAAAAATCATCAACCACACACTTCTTCAAAGTATAGCGCAACTTTAAAACTAAATGAGTCATCACGAGTCATATAGGTAGAACCTTTTGGTAAATTGTACAAGGGTAGTTCAGAGTTAGTTAAAAATTAAGTTAAAAGATAATTTTATTTTGATACCAAAAAAGTTTGAAATCTGTACCTAGTTTTTTTCATAATCTGTATCTTCCAGGAACATGTGCAGCAGAAGGACCTCACCAGCTGGTTGAATGTCCTGCTTCTCACCTTTTATCTGTCAAATTTTATTGTAAAATTCTTAATAATTTTATTTTTTTAAGATTTATTTTATTTATTTGAAAGACAAAGTTACAGAGAGAGGTAGAGACAGAGAGAGAGGTCTTCCATCCGATGGTTCACTCCCCAGATGACCGCAACGGCCAGAGCTGCACTGATTGAAAGCCAGGAGCTTCTTCTGGGTCTCCCACGTGGGTGCAGGGCCCCAAGGACTTGGGCCATCTTCTACTGCTTTCTCAAGCCATAGCAGAGAGCTGGATCAGAAGAGGAGCAGCCGGGACTAGAACCGAGGCCCATATGGGATGCCAGTGCTTCAGGCCAGGGCTTTAACCCACTGCGCCACAGTGCTGACCCCAATAATTTTATTTTTGACCTACCATTTTCCAAGAGAAGTCCAAAGGAACAATCCCAAATGCATGGAGGCACGTTGGTGTGGGTGATATGCTGGTCTACTGTTCCTCGTCACCTGATTTATACTTTGCATATACAATGTTGCATGATCACAAAATTCTGGTCAACTCTCAATTCTTGAGACCTCAGTCAGCAAGGTCAGTAGGTTACATCTACAACCAACTCAGCAGAGAGGCAGATGGCCTTGTAAGGTATCTCTTCAAAGGTCTTCAAATTGAACCTTGATTCAAATGTAAGATGCAAACAGCATTCTAAGAAACAACTGAAGACCCTCACCACACCCTTTCTCAACCATGTGAGATCCCTGAGAATGATGACATAAAAGAAACATGAGAGATGAAGGACCTCGCAGTACTGTCCTTTCTGTCCTTCCTTGTTCATCATTAAGTTTAAGTAGAAAGCCCTGGTAGAAAGTTACACTTTATTGAGAAATTAAGTTAAATTGAATTTAGTTTTGCAGAGCATTTGATTGTTCTAGTAAGATCTCTGTTCTCTGTGAGTCTTTTGATTCCATATGCACATTAAATGCTTTTAACATTTGCATTTTCAAACTGTATTCTGCAAAACAGAATTTGACATAAAATTCATGTAAATAATGTAAACTTTCCATTTTTCTTTACATAGAATGACAATAATTAGCAAAGAATGAGCATGACAATGTGAAACAGAAAGTCAACAAGAAAGAAAGAAAATTTTTATTTAAAAAAAAAAAAAATGAATTGTAGTCCGCGCTGCGGCTCACTAGGCTAATCCTCCGCCTTGTGGCACCAGCACACCTGGTTCTAGTCCTGGTTGGGGCACCGGATTCTGTCCCGGTTGCCCCTCTTCCAGGCCAGCTCTCTGCTGTGGCCAGGGAGTGCAGTGGAGGATGGCCCAAGTGCTTGGGCCCTGCACCCCATGGGAGACCAGGAGAAGCACCTGGCTCCTGGCTCCTGCCATCGGATCAGCGTGGTGCGCCGGCCGCTGCGCGCCAGCCACGGCAGCCATTAGAGGGTGAACCAACGGCAAAGGAAGACCTTTCACTCTGCCTCACTCTCTCTCACTGTCCACTCTGCCTGTCAAAAAACACCAAAAAGAATTGTATGGCTGGTGCCACAGCTCAATAGGATAATCCTCCCCCGGAGGCGCCAGCACCCTGGGTTTTAGTCCCGGTTGGGGCGCCAGATTCTGTCCTGGCTGCTCCTCTTCCAGTCCAGCTCTCTGCTGTGGCCCGGGAAGGCAGTGGAGGATGGCCCAACTGCTTGGGCCCTGCACCCACATGGGAGACGAAGAGCAAGCACCTGGCTCCTGGCTTTGGATCGGCGCAGTGCCCTGGCCGTAGTGGCCATTTGGGGGGTGAACCAACGGAAAAGGAAGACCTTCCTCTCTGTTTCTCTCTCTCTCTCTCACTCTCTAATTTTGTTTGTCAAAAAAATTGTAGTTTTTCTTGCTTTTTATAAGGGCTCTCATATTTTCACTGTGTGTAGACCCTCAAAAATGACTCTTGTGTCAGAAGTTCTAAAATGGGACTGGGTGTCTACATTTTAACAAGAGCCCTTCAGGCTCTTGTTAAAGATAAGACTGAGAACACATTTTCTCTATAACAGTTATTTAATTCCTGGGGCTGGCGCTGTGGCGCAGTGGTTTAAAGTCCTGGCCTGAAGCGCCGGCATTTCTTATGGGAGCTGGTTCTGGTCCTGGCTGCTCCACTTCCGATCCAGCTCTCTGCTATGGCCCAGGAAAGCAGTAGAAAATGGCCGAAGTCCTTGGGCCCCTGCACCTATGTGGGAAACTGGAAGAGGCTCCTGGCTCCTGGCTTTGGATGGGCACAGCTCTGGCCATTGTGGCCACCTGGGGAGTGAACCAGAGGATGGAAGATTTCTCTCTCTGTCTCTACCTCTCCCTGTAATTCTGTCTTTCAAATAAATAAAATAAATCTTAAAAAAAAACAGTTATTTAATTCCTACGTATTGTACCCTAGAGCTATTATTTGTGTTTGTATGAATATAGCTCTGGTAACACAGGGTTTTATGATCCATCAAGGTACAATCTTTGAAATATTTTTAAGTATTTTTTCAAAAAATATTTTATTATTTATTAGAAAGAATGATGAGAGACAGAGAAAAGAGAAAGAGAGAGATCTTCCATCACTGGTTGCCTCCCAAGTAGCCACAACATCCAGGGCTGGGCCAGGCTGAAGCCAGGAGCCTGGAACTGCATTCAGGTCTCCCCCGTGGGTGGCAGGGGCCTACAGACTTTCACCATCTTTTCCTGCCTTCCTAGGCACAGGAACTGGATAGGAAATGGAGGAACTGGATAGGAAATGGAGCAGGTGAGACTGGAACTGGCGATGTACATGGGAAGCCAGTGTTGCTGGAGGCAGTATAACCCATTGAGCCATACCAGTCCAAATTTTAGATATTTTATATTGTTTGAATGTCTCTCCTATGGTATCCTTTTGAGAATGTTTGTTTATAAAAATTAAGAGATATTTGACAATAGACGTATGAATTATCAGTGAACAAAACAATTTTCATGATAAGATTAAATCTAGAAGCAATTGCAGCGCATTTGTATTCCATGCCCTACCATTGTACATTACCCACTGAATCACAGTGCTGTAACTAGAGTCATTGCCATTTAGAAATTGTGAACATAAACATGTATCCCAATTTTTAAAAGGTATTCACAACTAAATTTTGGAATGCAGAGGAATTCTGTTTTAGAACAAGATTTTCAGGAAGGATTTTAGTGGCACAAAGTGAAACCTTTATTTAAACTCAGTCTTTAAGACTGCTGTTGGAAGATTGTTCTCTCAAAAATAAGAGCAAGAGAGCAGAGCCTTATGCATCTGGCTTTAACTCGCCTTCCACTCTACAATCCACATGGCACCTCTGGAAAAGAAGAATGTGTAGATATTCCAAAAAATATAACCATTAATGATGATCAGTTCCAAAAACAAACAAACAAACAAACAAAACAAAACAAAAACTATAGGCCTGGAATACACAAACTACATTTTAATTTGAGTTAAATTAAAAGGGTAAATGCTAGCTGTCTGTTGAATATTTTTTAAACAAGCCTATTACTTTTTGGGGAATTCCACTTAACATAAATTCAAAGACAATGATGACCTGAATCAGCTATGAGAATGAAATTCATTGTTTTGTTCTATTTTCAAAAGCAAATAAAAGAGTAGTGAGCTTTTGTTGTTGTTTTGAGTTTCCCTAAGGAATCTTTGTTTTTTAAAGAATATTTGAAAGGCAGAGTTACAGATGGGGAGGAGGGAGAAAGTCTTCCATCTACTGTTTCACTTCCCAGATGGCCACAACAGCCAGAGCTGGACCAGTCTGAAGTCAGGAGCCAGGAGATACTTCCAGGTCTCCCATGCAGGAACATGTGTTGAATGAATGAAAAAAGGTGGTCTCAAGAGGTAGCTTGAATGGATTGTAACTCTCTATTGAATTCCATTAGTTTCCTAAGTTATCCAAAATAAACATACCACACTCATATATACAATTGTTTTAGGATTTATTTTACTTATTTATAAAGACACAGTTACAGAGAGGTAGAGCCAGAGAGAGGTCTTCCATTCCACTGGCTCACTCCCCAGATGGCCACAACGACCAGAGCTGAGCTGATCTGAAGCCAGGAGCTTCCTCTAGGTCTCCCAGATGGGTGCAGGGTCCAGAGATCTTGGGCCATCTTTCACTGCAGAGGCCATAGCAGAGAGCTGGATTGGAAGAGGAGCAGCCGAGACTCATATTGGTTACCATATGGGATGCCGGCACTGCAGACTGGGGCTTTAACCTGCTGTGCACAACGCCACACCCTCCCCACAACGTGCACAATTAGATGATGGTTTGAATAGATACTCTCAGATAAAGTTCCACACCCTATTTTCTCTTTCAGACTCCTATATGACCTCTCTTCTAATAAGGAAATAAACTGAATAAATTAATAGATAGACAAAAGTAGCAGGGTCAGGAAACAAACCAGAGTGAATTCTGATGACCTCTGAAAATGGTATAATACTCATTGCAGTAACTTTTAATGAAGATGGAGCATTGGGATACATAGATCCTTTATTCGAACTTGTATAGGTTGAAGTGCTGGTACTTAAGTATATGTGTGTAAGAAAATATTTTTCTCAAATATTTTATTTATTTATTTGAAAGAGAGAGTTACAGATAGCGAGGGGGAGAGAGAGAGAGAAAGGTTTTCCATCCACTGGTTCACTCCCCAAATGACCACAACGGCTGGGGGTAGGCAGATCCAAAGCCAGGAGTCAGGAGCTTCTTCTGGGTCTCCCATGTGGGTGTAAGGGCCACCTTCCACTGCTTTCCCAGGCCATAACAGAGAACTGGATCAGAAGAGGAGCAGCCAGGACACCAACAAGCACCCATGTGGGATACTGGCGCCAAAGGTAGAGGTTTAGCCTACTACACCACAGTGCTGGCCCCAGGAAGCTGTTTTATGAATGGGAGAGTGTGAAGGAAAGGGAGGATTCAGCAGCCCTTATTAAACATTGTAAATGAATACTCCATATGGTATCATCATTGATTGCATACTGCAGATTACAAATGGCTTTCAGTCTTATGAAAATGATATTCTGAGTCATAATAACTGACTGATGGATATTAAAGGCTCAAGCACTTCTAGTATTCCAGTTCAATAATCTGTGAACTAAGGGAGACTTAAATGAGTGTTCATAATGACTCATTGGGAGTTGTTACACTCAGTTGGGTTAAAACCCCTGTTTTAAGTGACACATCTAACTGGATGAAGCAGATAAGGCAAGTTTGTTCCTATAGGTGCACTGTCAGTTCATTGCCCCAAACCATGTACTTCCATCAGGTTCAGCAGTCCGAAGCAAACTGCTCTTTCTGTTGGGAATATATTCATGGAAATAGGACTTGGAGCAAATTCACCTGTCTTCAATTTCATAGGACTTCCCTCTTGAACCAAAACTATAATTTTTATAATTTGGTCACTATCATCCATCAGTTCTATAGTTGTAATAATGACTTAGCTGAAATCCCTGTGCAGCAGTTCTTTCTATAAGTAGAATGCGACTAAATAATACCTCAGAAGATTTTACAAGCAACAGTTCACACAAATTAGTACTTCTCATTTATCATATTCTATAATAACAATTGTATCTTAAAAAACAATGATAAGTAACAGTTTTGCATTGTGATAAGTTAATATTTTGTGAAGATAGTATACATATATATTTTTCTTTAATTTACTGCCCTCTATACATCCCATATTTGTGTAAAATATCTAGAATTGATTTTAGAGACAATTCGCTGAAAAAGCTTTACAAGGCATTTTGTGAGGAGGACTGAAGATAAAGTTCATGGTGGAGAAAATTGGTCGTGAATAGCTGAGATGATCTGAAGTAATAAAAACATGGACGCATCCATTAGCGTGCTCCCCGTCCTGTGAAGGAGAGCTGCATAGCCATACAGACTGCTGCCTTACACCCACAGTTCCATTACTATTGAAAACAAAGGCACTGTCCTTGTCAAAAAATGGACATACACTTTTTTTCCTTGCATAATGGTAACCAAATATTGAAGGTTTGAAGCCCAGGACTATTTTGGGAAGAACAATAGTTTTCTATTTTTCACATTATTCATTGTCTTACCTCCTTCTAGTGCATACCATTTGTCCATGAGCGTATGTAATGCATACAGGGGTCTGCCTACATACACACACACATACACACACACACTGGCATGCAACATAACGACTCAAATACTGCATTAAAGGAAAGCTATAATTTAAAAGAATATTTTCATTGTTGTCCTTAAAAGAATTGTTTTTATAGCCAGTTAGTTAAAGTAGAGTAACAATGAAAATGTTCCCAACAATAGCATAATAATAGTTGCTTAATACACATCTCCATGTAACTTTGATACTGATAAACACATCTTGGTCCATTGTTTCCAAGTCAGCAAAGATTTCCAGAATCAGAGATGTTTTAGAGACCTTTAAACGCCACATCTTCACCCCTGCCTTACCCGTCATCTCCCACCACACAGCCACTCTGTCATCCTAGCAACAATATTTGACCAAAGATGAACTGCTTCAAAAATTCATATTTTGTTCTTTCAGTTTTTGTCATGTCCTTTTCCTTTAGCTCACATAGTAAGGAAATGAAAGGAAATATTAGATTGACTGTAACCAGTACCTAGATATATCCAGTAAACAAGAACCCAGAAATCTGTTTCAGTACTAGAAAAACCTAGTGCTCTAAGCAAAAGTGACATGCCAAATTCTCCTTTTTCAGTGAAACAGTCTGGCAGCATTCAGCTCTGCCCTTTCATAAATCTGGTAATTTTTCATGGCACCATATGACTGTGTTAAGTGGCTATTGACTCCGTAACTACCACAGCAAAGGCACAGGTGGCCATATTGTTGGTACATGAACTACAAGACGCTCTCCCTTGCCCTTTTCTGGTTGTGGCAGCACTTGCTGACACTTGTGAAAACTTGTTGTTGTCATAAGCACAGACAACTCCAGAGGCACACAGGGAGCAGACATGTGCTATAATAATAACAAGGTGCCACTTTACAAAAATACTTTTCAGCGTAGGGCTACATTTAAACCTTCAGGTACAGTTCATGAAACTCATAACATCAGAGAGTGAGTACTGCTGGTGTCTTGGAGAGTCTCTGGGGAAGAAGGCTCTGAGATATTGTTATCATTATCACCATCTTGCTAACTGAATCACAGTTAGTGCCTTGGTTATTACACCTAAGGGAGTGACTTACTACCCTCTAGGTTGAAATAAAGGGCAAAACGAGATATCTTCTATTGTAGAAGGTGGAACAAATTCAGGGCACACAAAGGAAAAGGCATTCTATTCAATCTCAATCTTTTAAAAATAGAGAACTAAATTAATCTGAATTTGCAATCCTCAGTTTGGTCATATAGGCTAATTGGGCATACATTTCTACTAAAGTGAGTAAGGATGGAAAGTCTTTCTAGAGTGAGATGCATTCTTCCTCCTGACATATATGCGTGCCTTCTTTTTATGGTAGTGCAGAAACAAAAACAAAGCAATACAGGCACAAGCATTTCATATAGAACCAGAGTTACACATGAAAATGAAAGGACATTAGTGTGCCACACATTGCGTGATATTTTATCTTGCACTCAGGTAAGTTGTAGAATTGCATAATGCTGTCAAAGTAATTTGGTCAAATAAAGTGCAAGTAATATTGATGAAAACTGCTTTCATTTTATTGACTCATAAACATTAAGAGGGTAACTGTGTAGACTTCCTTCACACCCTATAGGCAGGATCATGTATTCCAACTCTAAATATCTGGAAAGGAAATAGAAAGTGCATGTTGCACTTGAATTTGAAACAGAATGCTCACTGTGCTTAGATGATGAAAAGTTGAGCCCTTTTGACAATGCCCTATTGTGCTCAGGAACTACATATTTTGTACACCTTCCCTTATGTATCCTCTGTTGTTTCTTCTTTCTATTATTTATTTCAGTTTCTGACCCAGTTGATCATAAATAGAATTGCAGAGTGCTCTCTCTGTTTTCAATGGTTCAAAGTAGAACAGGCAGAAGAAAAGGGTGACTCCTCCAAGTCAATCCTGGCTTGCAATTCTGTATTTATTCACTAAATCTCTATGGGCTAAAAATGGACAAAAAATGAAAATGCTGGTAAGTTCTTAATTACTTTCCAGATAAATCTTAATGATTCGGACATTCACAACAATTGAAATATGTGTAAAAATAACTTAAGATACTTTATAAGAAAAGATGGGGAGCAGTACTTGGGTGAATGATTTTGTTGTTAGTGTGAACCACTATCAGCTATGCTTGATCATTTCCTCAACTCCAGGGCAATAATCAAGTTCCACAAATCAATTACACCTTCCAAAAGTGATGGCAGAGAGCAGACGCATTGTCAGCAAACCTTCACGTTTTCTATCAGTTTGTCTCTTTGTATTTTTAGACATAAATCCTTAACATAGAATTTGTGTCCAGACAGCGTTCTTTCCTCCTCCAGGTGTTGACAGCACAACAGGACTTGTAGATTTGGAGTACCTTAGGGAAAAATTGTAGTAAGAGTATAAATTGGTGTTATTACATTAGAAGAGGATTTACAATATAAAAATATATCTCTTCACTACAGAGTAGCAGAATATTTAAGACTTCAATTTTACATCAATTTTATAATACAAGTTTATCAAATCATATTTTATATATATGGATACTGATATGGATAGCTAGTGATATTGATCAACTTCATGTTAGACAATTTTGTATGTTGATATGTGTATTGCTACTAGCAAGCAATGGCATTCATGCTTTGTTGTTCTTCATGTCAGATCAAGAATTCTGTTTTGACTCCTTTCAGACTTGAAACAGAGTGGTTTTTCTTTTGATTTTCTCAGTAAATAATCATAAAAGTAGCTTATGTTTGAGAATATATCAAAATAAAATTTAACATGATATTTAACAGCAAGGGAACCTGAACATTACTGATTCTTATATGAGAGCAATTTACCTCTCAATGATTGTGTCCTCAAGATATACAAAATTTCCTAGAAGTTGGGGCACAAAGTTTCTCTGTTCTCTCTCATATCTAACTTATTTCAGCTTCGCAGATGACTGGATGCTAAAACTATGAGTAGTTCATTTGGTGAAAAAATAGTTGAATTTTTAAGATACTAATTGATAGATTTTATTGTATAAAATGTGGTCCAGTTTTGCCTTTATATTCATATAATTTGAAGGCTATTGTAAATAGTAAAAACTTAAAACTTGAAATTACTAAGTGGTTATCTCTGGTTAATAAATGTAGGTTTTATAAGCCTTGATTCAGGTTATCTTGAATTCCTTCTAATAAACCAGTGCACAGCATGGAGGATCACTTACATTTTAAAAGGTGATACAAGGAAACAATTATTAGATTGATAAATTTATAATATACTGAGGTTAAAGATCATATAATTGAATATGAATCTACGAGCTACAGCAAATTCACTACACCTATGTAGTAAGCCTTTAGAATATAATTTGCTTAAAAATTAGTAGTAAAGTATGTGTATCACAAACATATATGTTGAATTTATATTTCATATAAGCTACATTTTATAACATGCACTATATATATATCTTTATGTGATGTACATATTGTTCACATGATAGCTGAAATAATAGGTCATTTGAAATTTCTGAACAATTGAAAAATTGAGTATCATTTTTAATGTTTATATTATATCATTTTATTTGCTTTCACTACGTTGCACTGTACATGTTTCATAGGCTATTGAAAACCTAATTTTTGCTTTGCCTTATATTCTAAATGCAATAGTTATATTATGTAATTTGTATATGCATGTTCTTATGATGCCATATAGTTGCTTGTGAAAAATTATACATTTAATGTCTGCTTGAGTCATTAAGTTTTGTGAATGCTATCTTGTTGAAAGTCATTATTATAATAAGTAGATATTATCTTATCATTTCCATCCCTGAATGGAGGATATCATTATGAGAATTTTCCAATGGATGATCTAAAGAGAAAGTTTGATTATTTTTGTATGAAAGAAATGCAAAGGGATTTGCACTCCCAAGCAACAGATATCACTGATGTATAAAATTGTGTCTTGCTTTTGCTATATGTGGGCTTTTAGTTTTGATCTCAAAAGAAAAGCAATTTTGAAAGTAAAATAAAAAATAATGAAATTAATATATGTGATGTGATTAGTAGAACAAAGACCAGTGCCAGGAGGTACAGAAGACAACGACATACATGCTAATGCTTTCAATAGCCTTGTACTCAAAAGGCCTACTCCGATTCAGGACGAAGTAGCACAAGACATTGTACATTTATCTTTAATTCAAAAGTAATATTAATGCCCTTTCTTTTGAAAGACTTAATTTCACATGGGTAGTTCTATGTTATAATCCATGTCATAGACAGATGTGTAGCTTGCCATATGCTATAATTAATGGTGTCCCCTTGAACAGATGATTCAGGTTTAACTGAATTCTCGTTTTCAATCTCATTTTTCTTAAACCACCTCAGAAATGTTTAGGTTTAAAAGAATAGGGACAGACACGGTGCCCTGATAGATCAAAACCAAATTGTAACCCCTATCAAGAGTTTGTACTTTTGTGGTAGATAGAGAAACATCAGCCTTCTGAATCAATATTTCCCAGGGCTTATTCATAAGCAACACTATCTCTGTAGAATTTCAGTAGGTATTTACTTACACACACACACACACACACACACACACACACACACACACAGAGAGAGAGAGAGAGAGAAGGGAGTTGAGAGAGAGCGAGTTTTATGGTCAAATATATTAGAAAGCTCTTGGTTAAACAAGAATTCTGAATCTATACTGCACTGATTTTCATCCCTCACCTCAAGGCTACGTAAATGAATAGAAACTTGTTTCAGATGTGCCTGGAAGAAATGTAGATGCCAGACCTTTCACCTTGCTTCTTGTCTGTCTTGCATCGCTGTGCCTGTCATTGCTCTAAGTCACTCTTGATAGAATCAGTCTATGTAGCACGTTACAATCTGAGTTTCACCTTCTCATTAACCTCAGTAGTTTTGTTCTATACTTCATCTCAAGCAGTTATTTTAATCATCAACCCTCCAGACATTGTCATCACCAATATCTGGAGCACCTCTGAAGTCGGTGTTATAAACACATAGGAATACCCGAACTAAGTTTTCATTTTAAAATATAAACTCAGAGAATCTCACTTCATCAAAACCCTTCATTCTTTTACAACCTGCAAATACATCAACTACCAATAATTCACTGCTATCTCTACTTTGAGTTACTCCTTTTCTTACCAAATTTAGGTTGTTTGGGGCTCTCATTAAAATCATCTCTATGCACTCATTCTTGATTCCCATACCTTCATTTCTTGCTTTCTTCTCCTCTTCCAGGTAATCAGTATTGGTTAAATCCTGTTGTCCAATTATGCTCACTTTAAAATAGGAAACCTGAGCATGACTAGGAAGAAAGTACGAATAACCTGATTGATACCACTTATATTATGACCAGAAAGCTCAAGAAAGTTCATAGAACATATACAATTCTAGTATGTTTTCTGGAGAGGGAATTTTTTTTCTGCTTCCTTTCTTCACTAATGCTGCTTATCTCAACCATTGCTTTCAATAGCATTCAGAGCAATATTTGGTTTTTAGGGTACAGAAAAATGTAAATACCCTCATTTCCCAACCACTTTTGCAGGTTACCCAAAGCAATTCTACAGAAACTGCTCTTGTCCGTATCATCAACAGCATCTTCACTGAGGTATTCAGTGGTTAATTCTCACTATTAATCCAATTTCAATTTGTCTTATCAAGCTGAAATCTGGTAGCTCAGAGCATGAAATAAAATTGATCATTCTTATCATTCTTTCTTTAAGCAATTCTATTCAGCTCCTGTGACGTACCTGGGTATGTGCATTTTAATCTCAATTGGACATTTTTTCTGAATTATTTTTGATGAATTTTCATTCTTCCCCAGCTCTAAAAGTTGAAGATCAGATTTTTAGTGGAAGATTCTCTTCTATTCCTCAATAATCACAAATATATTGTATGATTTAATATATCATCTATAAAAAATCCCACAAATGTATAATTCCTGTCTCATTTTTCATTTGTAATACATATTTCCAAATCCAGTTGATTTATTGACATTTTTACTCTGATCTTCTGAAGACCCTCAAACATCAAATTCTTTTATTTATTTAAGCATTTGATTGCTCAAATCCACTTCTGTGGTGTATACCTTCTGAGAAAATTCCATAACCATTTGCCCAGATGTTGAAACTGAAAACATTATCATTATCATTAAATTTTCTTTTGTATGCACACCTCATATTCATTAGTAGAGAATATTTTAGTGCTACCTGCAAATCACATTCTATATCTAATCACTTCTCATCCCTACTTTCTCTTTAGTTCCATCTATCCAGGCACCATTATAATTTATTACAATAAAGCCTATACTTGTTTCCATTCTTCTATTCTTTGTCTCCTCATTATATTTTCACCCATTCTTCTAAAACACAGGCTAGATTATGTTTCTTCTCAGCTTAAAATCCTCCAGTGGCTTCTGGCTTGGTGACTATGTCAGTAGGCATGAATGGTAAGTTTAAACTGGTGGAAGACTAGACACAGGCATAATGGAACTAGGTGAGACAAGATTTTCTTATTCAAATGATATACAGAGTGATTAGAGCCATAGAAAGTGATAACTGCCTGTGAGGTTAAGGGTCATAGGAATAAATCTTCACCAAGTTGAAACTTAAAATGCTAATGAATGAGTTAGAGTATAACTTTACCTCCTGGAAGTTTATCACTACCAGACCAATATCTCCAAGAAGCTGGAGCAGCCCAGCATACAATCTTACAGGATACTTATCTGTGTCCACTCACCTGGGTCAGAGTCATCACTTTAACCTTATAAACACAAAAAACATGTGTTAGGAGGTAGAATATAATCCTTAGTATAGACAAACTTGCTGTTTCTCAACCTCCACTTCCGTCTAGCGGCCTAGTCTTTCTTTCTTTGACTAACAGTTGAGGAACTGAAGATGCTGTTCTCCAAATCCATCTGTAAGCATCCTCTCAATGATTCTGGTTCCCATACAATCCAGCAACATCTGGCTCCTGGCGACCCTTCCAGACACTTTGATTATTATCCTCACTGATTCTTAGCCAGCACCATGTGCCTGGCTTCCTTTTCTACCCTCTAAAATACTGTGGAGTCTCTGGTTCTGACTTTTGGTTCAGTATCAGTTTATTACAAGGGCTTTCTCTTCCTGACTAATCTGAAAGATGACCCTGCTTCACACATTACACTACTAAAGCTTTTCTTCAAACTACTGACCAGTTTCTCATACTTTTTCATGCTTATTTATTGTTTTTGATGAATGAATATTTGTGCAATTAAGTGTGTAGGTATATTTATCTGAAATCCAAAATATGAAAATACTTGATAATAAAAGTATATTAAGCTTTTGGTTTAATTGGAAAATGAATTGGCTTTCTGTTGTTTGACTTTATTAATTTAACACTACAGGCAGGCGCCGCAGCTCACTAGGCTAATCCTCCGCCTTGCGGCGCTGGCACACCGGGTTCTAGTCCCGGTCGGAGTGCCGGATTCTGTCCCAGTTGTCCCTCTTCCAGGGCAGCTCTCTGCTGTGGCCAGGGAGTGCAGTGGAGGATGGCCCAAGTGCTTGGGCCCTACACCCGCATGGGAGACCAGGAGAAGCACCTGGCTCCTGGCTTCGGATCAGCGCAATGCGCCGGCCGCAGCGCACTGGCCGCGGCGGCCACTGGAGGGTGAACCAATGGCAAAAGGAAGACCTTTCTCTTTGTCTCTCCCTCTCTCACTGTCCACTCTGCCTTCAAAAAAAAATTTAATACTACAATTATTACTTTAATTAGAAAGCAATTTTATTGAACATAGCCAGAGCTGTTTATCCTGCTAGCTTATTGTGATATGCTGGCAATTTCACATTCACCAGATAAACAAAAATCATCATTTCATTTAATGAAGTCAAAAGGATTTTTTGGCTTTAAAATCTCAAAATAAATGAAAGTGTTTCTACAAACTAAGAGAATAAGACTCTTACGAAGGAAATGTGTATTTTTTCTTGATATCTGTGTTTTCAACTGAAGTGCAATTCTTCCTCTATCTCACCTTTGGGGAATCAGAAATGAGAACTCAACAGGGAAGGAAAGTGTGATAGTGTAGGTTGTTTCCTCCTGAAAACTTATTAGATTCTGAAAGAAAACAAGATTCAGAATAAACAAAAATGCTCATTTTCAATTTGTCTTATTTCTACTAGTGAAAGTTACTGTTGAAAAAATAAAATGTGAAATTAAGAAATAATAAGATGCACTTACAAAATATGAATTTTACTTACAAATCACTTATTTCATCTGGTAGTGTCCCTGTCTCTCTGCCTCCCACCCTCAGCAAGTGCAGGTTCACGAAGTGTGTGCTTAACAAATACAATGTATACACAAAAATGTGGTTTTCTGAATTTTTTTTCTGACTTTCTGAAAATGGATCATGGGAAGCATTAGAAATAAATCCCATGGCATAGTTTTTAAAAGGCTTTGTTCCAAAAAATAACACCTTGCTTTGGATGGATGAGGCTGCTTTTGCTAACCTCAAAAAATGTTAGTGTATATTTGATGTTATTACGGATTATCAGTGTATTAGTCATCATATGAGTATAATTTGCCCGTTGATTTTTATTTCTTTTACATGTGCTTTCTTCTCTGTGTGGAAATAGCTGTGTGTATCTTCTGCTGCCCTTCCTAAATGAAGCACTGAGGATTCTCAGGTGAGACAATGTATGTATGTATATGTTAGGTAAACTTCACTTTTTCCACTTGGTTAGTCCATTAAACACATACTGTAACTTCAATTCTAGCACTTGGGAAGTAGAATCGTTTTTGTAATCTTCATCCTACCAAAATTCTAATACATTGACTTTCTTGTCATAATGTAGGTAATGGCTACACAAAATGAAACCATATTTTTTAAGCATGATAAAAACTGAATGCTGACAAGAGTTCCTTTTTTCTCGCAAATAAATATACCATAAAGTCTCCTACCAAGTGCCATGTTGTTTGTTTCTAACTCTGAAAGTGTCCAAGAAATTGCTGAATAAAATCATGAATTAAGCACTAAAATTTACTTCATTTAAAATTCCTTGATTGTCAGAAAAAAATAAACTGTAATATAAATACTAGCTATGGTTTTTAAAAGCCATGTATTTTAATATACCCCTTATTAAAACATCACTATTATTTATAGGATGAATTTGTAAGGAATATAATAGCTATCTAATAATAAAATCTTACTTAAAAGAAAAAAAATTGTTATAGTATCATTAGCACCCTTAATCTTGCTCAATTATTCTCATGATTTCTCAGTGTATCCTTCCCAAGTGTAATAGAGAACAAGATCACTTTATTCTGGAGGTGCACTGGGGTACCTGTATCACCCAAGGGTGTCTCAGGTTCCAGAGGCATTGCTCCCTTCTCAAAATTAGCCCAGCCACCATATCAGCGTATCTTTCTTTCTTTCACGTTTAGAAAACCAATTTTTATTTAGCTGAGGAAATTCACAAGAGATTGCTGGAAACAAAACAATGCTAATCAATTCTTTAAAAATCTCTTTTATTCTGTATATTCTCTTCTGAGGACAAATTGTAGACCATTTCATTTTTTATCTGCCATGTCTCTGGGGGTCCTTTGTTTTTAACCTCTCAGAAACTGTTTCTTTCTGGGTAATTTCTTTAGATAGTCATTTTATGAACTCTGCTTGAGTAGAAGTATTGTCTAAAATGCTATTTGACATATATTCTACACATCTCTACCAGACAAAACCCATCTGTTAACCCATATTATTATCAAACATTATTGCTCTTTCTCCTCATTCCCTGCTGAGGAAAGCACTATGTTTAAGGCATTTATAATATAATATATATATTGCTGTTTTATTTACTGATATTTTGCTTATGTATGTGCCAAGTGGGATTGCTTTGTAAATATCTCTTGTTAGACTGTCTTTGTATTTCCATGGCTTTGATTTTATAACAAGATAAGGAAGTCTCTCATTTCTAAGTCTGAACATCTGAACATGAGTACTTTTATAATTATATGGTGGCTTGAAAATTCACCATGTAAACAAATCTGGTCTCCACCAAGGAAATGGAATATTATCCAAAAACCCACAATCTTTTTACTGAGATATAAATTAAGGTCAATAAATTACACATGTGAAAGTATACAACTTAACACTCTAAAATAATAAATATTTTAGAATAGAATTAGACTTATAGAAAGTTACAGATACACTATAAATAATGCCCACATTCTAGAAGAAATCCTAAGTCCAATTTCCTCTATTATTTATGTCTTACAGTATATCTACTTATTTATATGCTTTAATAATTAAAGCCCATACTTAATTCCAAATTCCCTAGTTTGTATCTAATGTCCTTTATCTGTTCCTGAATCTCAACTAGGGTTCACCATGTCTCTTCACGTTCCTCTTAACTGAATCAATGTTTTATACTTTCTTGCTTTTTTTACCTGGACTCTTTTAATAAGTGCTGGTCAGGTGTTTTGTAGGATGTCCCTAGATTGTGAATTGTACCATATTTTTTTTTACCATGATCAGGCTAAGGTCATCTGAGAATACTTTAATAGAATATTCAAGAAATGGAACTGAAAGATAATATGGTACCTTCGTGAACTTTTTTATGAGCTCCTGTTATTTTGGGGAGGAAGATCAGAGGGCTTAAGTCTCATTTTCATCATATCACATCATGGTGCCCAGCATCAACATGACTTGACCAGGGTTCAAGTCAGCCTTCATCACATAGTTGAGGTGGACTCTGTCAGGTTTCTCCATTGTAAGGTTACTCATTTTTTCCTTATGTCCTTTCATATTGTACCATTTGAAAGGGAGTTATTATGCACAGATAACACTTGAGGGGCATAAATGTATATTCTAGTCATTAGAAGCTCTTTGGATGTTTGTATCCCTGTGACTTACCCTCATCATTGTGTGTGTGTGTGTGTGTGCATGCACATGTGCCAGGAATGGAGGTTCAGAGATTCCTTACTCTGGCACTACAAGAAGTCATAATATGATCGATTTGATACATCCTCTCCTAATCACAGAGTCAGCTTTTTCACAATGAACCCTTTTCATTATATTGGAGGATGGTGCTAGTAACAAAGAGGTAATCACTAAGTTTTGCTACTGAGGCACAAGTGCCTCTTGAGGTTCTCAACTGCAAGGGACGATATTAATGTGAATCCCTCATGCACATACACATCTCTACAAATATTCACACATGCATGAAGAAGTAGATGTAGGCTTGTGCATATAAAGGTAAATACCGATGTGTCCAAATCTAGTCCATTCCCATATGGATACTATTATATTTCTCCCTTTACTTACTTGTAAAATTCTACTCTGACAATGAAAAACCTTACTTTTAACATCTGTCCTCCATTTACTCAATTCACCAATGTTAGTACTTGTGTATATTGGTTTCATACAGTCAGTCAGTCAGTCAGTCAATGTCAAGAAAATTTAGAATATGATGTTTAAGTGCTATTCTTTACACATTCCTCCAATCACCGAAGGTATTTAGGTTAGTATCTCCTCGCCTCTTACCTTCTTCAGTGAGTTTGTTTAGTGCAAGAACATAAGAGCTGCACTAATTCATTACATTCTGCATAACCTGTCCTCCTTTAACATCTTAAAATCAGTTTAATATATGTACATTGATGTTTAACTTGCTGTGATTTTTTTTTTTTTTGCCAGGCAGAGTTAGACAGTAAGAGAGAGACAGAGAGTTATAGACAGTGAGAGAGAGACAGAGAGAAAGGTCTTCCTGCTGTTGGTTCACTCCCCCAATGGCCGCCATGGCTGGCACTGCGCCAATCCAAGGCCAGGAGTTGGGTACTTCCTCCTGGTCTCCTATGCGGGTGCAGGGACCCAAGAACTTAGACCATCCTCCACTGTCCTCTGGGGCCACAGCAGAGAGCTGGACTGGAAGAGGAGCAACAGAGACTAGTACCTGGCGCCCCAACCAGGACTAGAACCTGGGGTACCAGCGCTGCAGGTGGAGGGGATTAGCCAAGTGGGCCATGGCGCTGGCCCTTATTTGGGTTTTGACAGATTCATCATGTGTCATCTACATTATTCTTATAGTGTCATATAGAATTTGCTATAACAAATCATCTGTGTTTTATCTATCCACCCTCTTTCACACTCCAAAATCTCTGGAAACCATTATTCTGTTTGTCAGATATATAATTCTGCCTTTTCTAGAATGTATCAATTACATTTATGCAAAAGTGAAGTTCCATATCGATGATTCTATTTCTTTCAGAATTGTATTATTTTAAAAATTTACAATTAATGAAATTTATGTTAGAGGCAGTGAGGCAGACTCTCTAAATGCATGTGATGGCCAAGGCTTGGCTGGAGTCAAAGCTGGAAGCCAGAAACACAATTTAAGTCTCCTACATAAATTGCAAGAATCCAAGCACTTGAGTCATCCCAGCTACCTCCCAGGGACAGCAATGGCAGGACAATGGGGTAAGAAGCCAGAGCCAAGAAGAAAACACAGATACTCCTCAATGAGGCACATCTATATTAACCACTACAGTAAATTTTCACCCTCTCTGTCAGAATTTTTAAGATGTTGATTCATTGTCTCCTGTTTTGTAATATTTTATAGAAATCTGCTGTTATCTTTCAAGTTCCCCCTTTGGTTTGTGTCTGTTGTTACAGATATTGTGAATGTAGAATATTTCTATCATTTCTTAAATCTCTAACAGCATTGTTCTAGACCTTTGTGGTTTATGTCTTGACTGATTAGATCAAATTTTGGTTTACCCACGGTATCTCGGTAAAGTTAGTTCCCCAAATCTCATTGGCCTTGTATGATATGCAGTTTACATGTTAGAAGCATCTCCTCTCAAATTATATTTCTATGTTTTTATACCTCCTCATCTTTTTTTTTTTCTTTTATCCCAATCAACTCAGATATGTGACTTTAGCTGTCTGTACCACCTTCTACACAGGGCATTGTTATCATTATGAATACAGTCTGGGCAACAAATAAGACACTTTACTATTCTTTGATTTCAAAGTGACAAATTGAGCTGAATAAAAGTGTGTGCCAACATGAAAAAGATGCCATTCACATACAATTCTTTGCTACTGCTCCTCAACTTGTTTCTTTCAAACTGCTCATGATAGAGGCTTAGAAGCTTTGATTCTGAAGGTGTAGTCCTTTTTTCGGTGATAAAAATAAGCCTTAATATTTTGTTTCCCTTGCTTTATCTCTTTTTATGTGGGCAGCTGATAAATTCCAGAATTCCTACGAGATGTTCTAATAGAGTAGCAGGTTAAGCTGCCAGCGATGTCAGTATTACAAGATAAAAACATAATGCCACGAATCTATATATCAAATGTTGTGTTGCAAATGAAACACTATCTACTCCATGTAAAATCAGCTTCTCAGTCCTATCTTTGAATGGTTTTTCTTTGATCCCTCAATGTCGGCAAATGGCTTAGGTAACCCTCTCCTACCCCCTTGAGGCTCCGTGGACAAGTGCTTTCAGCATTGTTTTATGAAGGGGATATTGAGTCATTGGCTGTAAAGAGGAAAAATCTAATTAAACCCTGATAGAGTGTTTGTCACTCTGACTCATAGAAGCCAGTCTTGCGTCTGACTTGTCCTGAATCGACAAGAGTGAGCTAAGGATTAGTAATTTTAAAGGTCAAGAGGGATATGAGGGCAGAGGATTTGAATGCTTTCAGTTACCAAAGGAGTTATGGAAGATTGCAAGTTTATTATGGATTATTAAGCCATACCCAGTAGCTCTAAAACCTGATTGTTTAAAGAGTCACTTACAGTATCGTCGATGTGCTAGCATTCTAGGGGAATACTAATGTGGAAACCTTCAGAGAACCGTACCGCTGGGTCTGCCTCATTCAGTGCACTACACTGTAATTTGGATTTACAGTTTGTTTTTTATCCCCTTAAGTTCACCGAATAAAATAAAAATAAAAGTCTGTGCCTATGAAGTTAAAACAGCTTGCAAATGAAAGAGTCACAGTTCTGCTCCCCCAACCTTGCTTTGTGTTTCAGATGTTTTTCTTTTCCCCTAAACAGACTTTGACTTACAGATAAGGTTCATGACTTAACAATTGCCAGACTTGAAAAATATCCTTCACAAAAGAAAGACAACAAAAGTAAAACTTGTCTCAGAAAGTATTGAAAAGATGAGAGGGGAAAAAATGGGTCTAGTTGTGTCAGTATGGGCATTAAGGAAAAGTTTTGGAAGCAAAGCTTTGGTACTTCCAGTTTAAAGGTCATTTTGAGGTTAGAAAGAGTAGAGAGACACATGCAAACCTCACAGACTAAAAATGGGAGAGTCGATCCATTTCCCGTGATGGGAATGAAGACTCCAGAGCTGGATGAAACAAATACTGCAATAGGCATCTGACTAAAAAGAGAGAAAATGCCATCAGATAAAGGAATTCGGGAAAATATGAGCTAATTGTGATGGCAAATTTGACAACATTTAGTTGTTGTCTGTGTATCACCCTGACATCGGGACCTTCAAACCCATTAATGTATCCAATCTGTTGTCATATTTCTACAAGTCTTAATATTTTTTAAACTCTAGATCCTTTTCAGAGTCTGATGAAATCATATAATGTCTTTACTGAAAAATGACCAAGGTTCACAAACTCACAGAAACCCCTAATCTCCACTCTTTATGAATGCCTTCTGCAGCATCTGTGCTTTTCCCTCTAGCCCTGGCTGTTCTAATTGCACACACACACACACACACACACGTCACTTCTCTTGCCAGATACCTACTTGTGGTAAATAATTGATTATGCTGAGGAGCAATAAACCACATTTGAATTACAATCATAGTTCTAGGTTTGCCATCTTGAGCAGTAGAGAACAAGATTCTTCTACTTGATTGTCATGTTCAAATGAGAAAATGGAACTTCTATACCTTGCTTTTCTAGATTCAATTCTTCACATCTCTCAAAAAGTTAAAAGTACATTTCCTAGAAAGAGCTAGAGCTACCCATGCTTCTTAGCAATAATGAAGCTAATTCAGTGAAGCATGAGATATCTGGATTTCTATGTATGATGTTATTTAATATTTCAGTAAAACCTGTTAACTTTATTATTATTATTATTATTAATTTCAGAAACAGGAAGTGTTTTTAGGGTAAACAAAGCTGTGACAATGAGAATAAATACATACAATTTCACTGTCTTACTAGCTTCAAGACTCCATTCATAGAGTATTCATGAAACTTTTTTTTGATCACCTATTACTCTTTGAAACAACAACCAAGGTCAGGAGATCCCAAATTCATCTATGATATTGGTAGATTAAAATGGACAGAGAGCTCCAGGATTCAATATGGACAGGAGACAACCGAGATTTTAGAATTCAGTAGTTTATAATCATGTCAAATATAAAAGCACTGGGTATAAATAGAATTGAGAAGTCAGATTCAACAAATGCAAGGGTGACAGGAAAAAGCAAATGGGTAAAGAAGGACTTCCCATAACACACTCTGAATACAAAACCAGCTGCGCTTTTATGTAGACATCAGCAAACTCAAAAGAAGCAAATGAAAATGCCAGGTAGGACTGGATAGGAAAATAAGAAGTTACCTGCTTTGTATTGCTGATTGACATCTATTAGTAAGTTGTGTATATGCTTAAAGCATTTTTATACCTATAGTATCAAGAGCGAATTCTATCAATGAAATGAATATTTAATAGGCACTTATGCAATTAGGCAAGGAATGAACATGTGAAGTGGATTCTACATGTGGCACAGAACTTCAGATGAACCACAGATACTCTTGAATTTCCAGCCTATTAAAATGTTCCCTTCAAATACAAGCATGTAGGTTTTCTGTTTCTTTTCTTTCTTTCTTTCTTTTTTTTTTTTTTTTTTTTTTTTTTTTGACAGGCAGAGTGGACAGTGAGAGAGACAGAGAGAAAGGTCTTCCTTTGCCGTTGGTTCACCCTCCAATGGCCGCCTCGGCCAGCGTGCTGCGGCCGGCACACCGCGCTGATCCGATGGCAGGAGCCAGGTACTTATCCTGGTCTCCCATGGGGTGCAGGGCCCAAGCACCTGGGCCATCCTCCACTGCACTCCCTGGCCACAGCAGAGAGCTGGCCTGGAAGAGGGGCAACTGGGACAGAATCTGGCACCCCGACAGGGACTAGAACCCGGTGTGCCGGCGCCACAAGGCGGAGGATTAGCCTAGTGAGCCGCGGTGCCGGCCCGGTTTTCTGTTTCTAAGAAGGTATGATTTCGAAGAAATAGTTTAAACCTTAAAGAGAGAAGAGAAAATAACAATATTATTTTTTTTAAGATTTATTTTATTTGACAGAATTACAGAGAGGGAGATAAACACACACACACACACACACACACACACACACAGAGAGAGAGAGAGAGAGAGGTCTTCTATCTACTGGTTCACTCCCCAAAGGACCACAAAGGCCAGAGCTGAGCTGATTTGAAGTTAGGATCCAGGAGCATCTTCTGGTTCTCCCATGTGGGTGCAGGGGCCCAAGGACCTGGGCCATTCTCTGCTGTTTTCCAAGGCACATTAGCAGGGAGCTGGATCAGAAATGGAGCAACCGGGACTCGAACCGGTGCCCATATTGGTGCTGCAGACAGGGGCTTTAACCTGCTGCACCATAGCACCGGCCCCAACAATGAGTATTATTAAAAGTTTCCAAATTGAGTGAAAATTATACAAGTCTGTCTAAATGAGAAGTATAATATCTCTGCCAAAATAACAGATAAACTGTAATGATGTCAGCAAAAAATGGTGGGATACAGAAGCTCCTAAGCTTGACCTTTTAGAGAAACACATAAAAATGAGCCAAAAAGTCATAGTCATTTTCACTAGAACTCTGGAAAATAGCCAGCGGTTTACAGCAACCTAACAAACTGAGTTGACAAAGAAAAACTTTCCATGGTAACAGGAAACAAGTATGAAGAGTATTGCTTTATAACTTAATGAAAGTATGACCAGAATACTTTTAAAAAGTTCATCATACCCAGTCTTGTTTGAGGTCTATTTCTTATTTTCAGTTCTTACAGGAAAAAAAGTATAATTTTCAGCCAAACATTTCTCTAAAGCAACCATGATAGTTATGTTGCAATCATGGTACTATTTCTTTGTCTATTGATGGATAGATATTTTAAAATTTTCATATTTAGTCAGAATTACAAATATTACCTTTTACTGTAAAGACTGTGCCAAATATAAAGAATCCTTCCTGACCTCAAGGTCTGAAGTTGTCAAATACATTTTCTAGTTAAGTTCTAAAATTTGCTTTACTTATTTAAGTCATTAATCCAGCAAGAGTTGGGTATTGTCAATAGTCTGAAATATAAATCCAAATGTATTGCTCCTTCAAATGGAGATTTTTTTCTCGCTATATTTATTTATTAATATCTGATGTCTTCACTGATCAAGAAGGCAGATTACATCTCTCTACAAGACCAAAGAGGGTGCAAGTCATATCTAAGATGATTAAATGCAGTTCATTTTAAAACTTCCTTGCCAGAGATACTCCTGCATAATGTTGAACTGTGTATCTTTTCAGAGTCAATTTTATAATAATAAAATGTTTCATTTAAAATTCTAACAATAATATAAAATTTGAGTAGTGTTAAAGTATCATCAAATAGCTCCTCTATTGGTACTTTTTATCACATGAAAGTCTCTCATTTTTATTTCTTACAGAGTATCATTTCCTTTGAAGGGTGTGCACTGATTGATAACAGAGAAATTGAGGCATGGTTTAAATGTACAACAGAAAGTATCCTTCTGCCTTCAAACATTTCTAGCTCAATATTTTTAATAAAATAATTATGTGAAAGTCTTTTTTAAAAGCACATTATTTGGTTAACCAATATAGAGTGCTTTATACATTTTTTTAATTTCATTTTTGGTTTACAGCAGGTTCATAGAGTTCATAGATAATACTCTAAGAATATAATGATATTCACTTTCTCCCTGCCTCTCCCTTACCCTGCTTCTCTCTTACACTTTTGAGATAGCATATTTTTAATTTACATTACAGTTAAGGGCTTAATGTTCCACTAAATAAAGAATTCAATAAGTAAAAAGCAAAAAGAATGCAGTTTAGCAGAAATATAGACAAGGGCTTTAAGCAATAATCAAATGAAAAAAATGATGATTTCATCTAAATACAGTAAATTTCAAATTAAGCACAGATCATTAAAACTAAAGTAGTATAATATATTTGTAACCTAAGCTATATGTTTCTTAATTATGAAATTTTGTTTTCAGCATGTTACACTGGGTAAAATAGTGATATAAAAATACACATGTATTGCATGATTGTTTCTGTTACAAATACTGTGCTTTATAAAATTGTTTAAAACTCAGTAGGTTACCAAAGGTTAAACGTGCTTTTCAGTTGCTGTTTCGTGATCAAGGCAGCTTGGTGCTGGTCTTGAGTTTGGGCTGGATTCAGACACATGGCTCTGCTGCGAGTTCCCCCATTATTCATAAGTAATGCATTAGTGATGGTAGCTCCACAGGGACCAGATATTCTGATAGTCTTACATGTCTCATGGTTTTGCAGGATTCTTGTCTGGAACATCTGGTTTCCTCTTGATATGGATTCTCTAGAATGGATTCTCAGAGCAATGAGGCCATTCCAAGGAGGAAAAATCTCATTGCTCAAATTTATACTCAATTTTGTGCTTGGATGGTATTCACAAATATCTAAAGGGGAGGGAAAATTTTGCCTTAACGCTCTTGGTGTTTTTCTTCTGGACTTCCTGGGAATTAACTAGATATAAGAGAGATCAACCAGGGCTGGTGCTGTGGCCTGACCTGAAGCACCCGCATCCCATATGGTCGCTGGTTCTACTCCTGGCTGCTCCTCTTCCTATCCAGCTCTCTGTTATGACCTGGGAAAGCAGTAGAAGATGGCCCAAGTCCTTGGGTCCCTGTACCCACATGGGAGACCCAGAAGAAGCTCCTGGCTTCCAATCGGTGCAGCTCTGGCCATTGCAGCCTTTTGGAAGTGAAACAGTGGACAGAAGACCTTTCTCTGTCTCTCTCTCTCACTGTCTGTAACTCTGCCTCCCATTAAATAAATAAATAACGATCCAACATGGGAAGTGAGATACACAGCAGACTCATAGAATGGCAGATGTCCTGAACAGCACTCTGGCCTCAGAATCAGCCCTTAAGGCATGCGGATCCAGCTGAAAAGCCCATGAGAATATTTCAGACATGGAAAGCCAAGACACACTGGCAAAAAAAAAAAAAAATGACCTAAATGAAAGATCTCCACGAGTGAGATTCCAGTGGAAAGAACGGGTCATCAAAGAAGGAGATACCTTTCTCTGAAGGGAGGAGAGAACTTCCACTTTGACTACCACCTTGGCTAAATATGATCAGAGTCGGTGAACTCAAAAGGCTTCCATAGCCTTGGCAACTCATGACAAGAGCCTAGGTGATTACTGATGCCATAAACGAGAGTGTCAATTTGTTAAGTCAACAACAGGAGTCACTGTGCACTTACTCGTCATGTAGGATCTCTGTCCTTAGTGTGCTGTACAGTGTGATTAATGCTATAACTAGTACTTAAACAGTATTTTTCACTTTGTGTTTCTATGTGGCTGCAAACTGTCAAAACCTTTACTTAATATATGCTAAACTGATCTTCTGTATGTAAAGAGAATTGAAAATGAATCTTGATGTGAATGGAAGGGGAGAGGGAGAGGGAAATGGGAGGGTTGTGGGTGCGAGGGAAGTTATGGGGGGGGAGCCATTGTAATCCATAAGCTGTACTTTAGAAATTTATATTCATTAAATAAAAGTTGAAATAATAAATAAATAAATAAATAAATAAAGTAATGGGATTTTGCTGTGAATCATTTTTCAGATTGGACATGTTCATATTTTCTAGAAGAAGCTAAGTTTGGGGAAGAAACAGATGTTCCTTGGCCTCCAGGAACTGCTCTGACACTATTAGTTAGGTCATAAGTGTTGTTTCTTTTCCTCCTGGTACTCTCGTCTTGATTATGTTTTTTCCAAAAATAAACTGTCTCACAGAACACAAGCATAGATACTTTGAGAGAATAGTGAAGTGCAACAAAAAACAAGAACAATACATTGTTTTGTGCAAACACAGATAAAAACAAGATCATTATGGAATCCAGAAAAAATAATAAATCTCTCCTCTCCTGGCTAAAATTAGCAACGGTTGATCATTTACCACTGGGAACTCTAGCCTCATTCTAGTCCTTTATCCTTAGAGAGGCAACTGGATTGACCTGGTTGGAGTTGTACGGTGCTGACAGTGACTGCTCCTCCACTGCTCTTTCCTGGAGGCTCTGAATGCTGCACTCAGCATTAGGAAGGCATTTCCTGTTCCTTAAGAAACGTGCACACTCCTATTTGAAGATGAACAGCTTTTCCAAGTTGACCTCTATAGCAAGTTGACGGTCCAGAACACACTTTCATTTCAACATGTTCTTAACCTTTTTTTAAAAGACATGCTAAATCTTTAAAATTAGTGGTTTCCTATTTAACAGATGACCCTCTATTCCATGCTCCAAAAATCAGGTTTCCTTGGATTTGTTACAGATTTCTGTGCAACAACAGACACAGAATTCTTAGAAACTATTTTCCTTTTTCTTAGAGCACAGTTACCTTTAAATTTGTGATATCTTGATTAAGTATCTCACGGCAGCATCTTTGAGTACTCCTGATTCTGAGGTGCTTCTTACTTGGAGTATCTTATTTTTTTTTCCTTCTGAAATTGGTTTCAGAGTTTTCTTTTTCTCTCCAGCCATTCCTGGATGCTCTGCATGCTGCTTGCAAACTGAATAGCTCTTTGCCTTATCTCACCCATCCGGAGCCTGTCTCTGTCTTCCCATGGCAGTTATAAGAAGTCTACTGCCCTCCAATTTCCATTGAGAGTCTCCTCATTATCTTTCCCACTTTCACTATTTCTGTTCACCCAATGACCAAACGCAAATGCAATGCCATGTGTTGAGTTGTTTTGAGGAGTTATACCCCAGACCTGGGTTCCAATTTCGGTTTCAGTTACCTTTACTTAAAGCATCAATCTTTGTGAGTTTTTTGGGGGGGTTTGTTGTTGTTTTGCCATTCTAGAACCAACCTGGGCTCAGCCAGTTTATCTCATGGCTTTGCCTGGAGTCACTTGCACATGTGCGGTCACATGTCCACTCTCCTAAGCTAAGTGGACCAAGAAAGCTTGAGTCACATGGCTGGAGATTCACTCGCTGGTGCTCTGGGTCAGGAAACTTTCAATTTATCTCCTTATGTTCTCTTCTGGTGAGTAACTCAAGATTTTTATTGTTGATGTTGTTCTTCATTGTTTTGTTTGTTGTTTTCCACAAGGGTGGAAATGTTTCAAGAGAATAATCACCAGTGTGAAGTGCTCATAAACCTTCACCTTGTGTTTGTTTTGATGATGCCTATCAACCAAGGTAAGTCATACTGCCAAGGCTATGAAAGTGTGCATGTACTAAGAAGTACAGCACATTCATGGACACCAATGTAATAATCTACCAATTTTAATCTTTAGATATTTGACAGTAATTGAGAAAATTTCAGTTTTATATATTTTTCTGAATGTCTCACTACAGTAAAAAACATGGTCAGAAATGATAAGAAATAAATATTTTTCCTTTGTAATCATATTTTCCTTAAGAATGAAGCAAATTTATACTTTTAAATATTATAATTTAAATTATGGGTAGTCAAACAATAAAAGCACACTTGCAAAATATCTCAATAATTTTTAATATTGCACATATTTATTTTTGCTTTTTTAGCCATATGAATAGCAGCAAGCTCACCAGTGCCACAGAAATACAGCTAGAATATGTATTTTAATTTTAACTTTGTTTAATGCTTGTACTTACAAAGAAGAATCAACATGAATTTAGGAAAATCCATGCTTGATCAGTGTATTCGGTACATATTTTTATACTTAGTATGTTTCAAAATACCATTAACACCATCATTCAGGTTTATTTTTGTCTTTTACAGCATGGTTTCTCCATTAAACACTCTCCAAGAAACCTATCATGTGTAACAATTTTAAAAAATAACAGGCCGGTATGTTCTAACATTTTTACAACTCAGTTGACTTCAACTAGAAAGGTGTCTTTTCTTAATGGGATAACAAATAACACAAAATTTTTATGCTTTCAGGTGCTTAGAGGGTGAACAGCTAGCATAATGTTTATGCACACTCCTTTATCTTCTCATAACGCAAATGTCTCTAGCTATATAAAAATCTAGTCCATTACCAAATCTTTTTGTAGGCATGGCAAATAAAATATTTTAAAGATTCTCCATTTTTTTCTTCATTTATTGTGTAGGTAACTTCTGAGGTCACATAGATTTTATTACTTTGATTTCAACACTCCTGTTGATGTTTATGGAGTCACTCTTGATTGAAAATAACCATCTCCATCTCTTCTTCAGGCTCTTTTTCAGACAAAGTGAACATTTAGATCATTGGCAGGTAATAAATATACAAGACTAAGGATGGTGAAATAAATTTAGATTTATGGTGCCTGATACTTAGAATGGCTTATCCATTTTATTTCTGAATCTACAATTTTATTTGATTTCTCTCTTTGTTGAAAGAGATACCTACAAAGTAGGATATCAGAGAGCAAGGAGGAGAAGCAGACAGGAGATAATTGTGATTCATCCTTTCTCTTCCTGTGCATACACAAACATTGATGGGGAAATATATCATTATCTAGTACATGGATATGAAAGGAATGTGTTCCTCAATTAATTATTTATTTTCATTACATGCAAATATACAGACATAGGTTTAGAAGGAGTGAAAGAAATAAACAGACTATAAATACAAGACAGCAAGATCCTCTCAGAGTTAGCAAAACACATATAGACATGCCATCAGTTCTAAAGTCTGAAATTAGGCATAGAAATTCCACAGACTATTTATGCATGAACTCATTTTGTTGTGCCATTTGTAAAAAAGAATTAAAATAGAACTTAGAGGAGAATAAGAGTGACTGAAAATAAAATAAGTCACAGGATACATGGCTTATACAAGAATAGTGTCTGCTTACAAAATAGAGCCTGCCTTATTTGAGGTAGAATGCTGGGCATGATGTGGTAAAGGAGTAAACCCTAAGCTCTTGCTACCAGCTAGGAATGGGGTTACATTACATATGATTTATCATAGACTATACTATTTTTCTTAAAAGAAAATTGTGATCAGGATGAACACATTCAGGGACATAACCTTCTTAAAGAAATGAAACTGTAGATACTCAATCTTCCCAACTCTGCAACACGAAATAAAACACACGGGTTGAACCAAATGCTCAGATTTAATGGAGGAGAGTATTACGGAGCATTTAGGGTGTATGATGCAGCCAGGGTAGAAAGTAGACAGAAAGCAATGAAGCAAAATCTTCCTTTCACTGTTCTTCAGGTCCCTCTTTCTTTTTTCTAAAGATTTATTTATTTATTTATTTGAAAGGCAGAGTTACAGGAAGGCAGAAGCAGAGAGAGAGAGAGACAGCAGTCTTCCATCTGCTGGTTCACTCCCCAAATGACCACACTGGCTGGAGCTGCGCCAATCTGAAGCCAGGAGCCAGGAGCTTCTTCCAGGTCTCCCTCACGGGTACAGCGGCCTGAGGACTTGGGCCATCTTCTATTGCCTTCCCAGGCAATAGCAGAGAGCTGGATCAGAAGTGGAGCAGCCGGGACTCGAACTGGCACCCGCATGGGACACCGGCACTGCAAGTGGCGACTTTACTTGCTACGCCACAGTGCTGACCCCTAGCGTATTTTTTTAATTTTAGTTTTCCTGAACTTTTTGAAGTGCCTTCACATACAAAATTAGATAAAGACACATAGTATTCTCTAGGTCCACATCAAGATGGGGAAAAGAGTACAACTATTTGCTTCTCTCCTCATCCTCATCTCGTTTAACTTATTTTGAAAAACACTTTTTTTTTTCAGCTAAAAACAAAACCTACCAAGATGAAGAAGGAGGAATCTAAAAGGTAGCAAGAGGAGAAGGCTATTGTAGTGATGAAAAATGAGTAAGGAGAAAAGAATATTTTAACAGATTTCTGAACAATCCAAAAGAGATGGGATAATATATTGATAAGTCACATCTGAAAAAAATCCACAAGAAGCATTGAAAGAAGATAGCTGCAGTAAAGCTACCACTGCCCTGTGCAGAAGCCAGCAGCAGCCAGGTTCAGAGTCAAGCTTGCTGGAGTTGAGGAGCACAGGAGAATTCTGTGAGGCTGCACTTGGGGACCGGCCTTGTCAGTCAAAGCCTCTCCTTCTTTCACCAGTGCCAGGCTGCAGCATTGGCTTTTTCTAGAATTCAAAGACAGGGTTAGTAACAGAGGGAGAGGTTTTGTTGGGGAGGTTTTGGAAAGGTTAAGAGAAAGGGCAGATTCGAACATTAGTGTGGGGCACAGTTGATTGCCAAGTAGTGAGTAAGTTAAACAGATGTCCACACAAGAAAGGAAGATGGTACATTATTATTGTTAAAAAGCAAGTAAACCTGACTTCAGCATGAGGAATCTCAAGCTCAAGAAAAATGACATTATTTTTAAAGGAACTCCTTTTTTCACCCTTTTGGCAAACATGTACACAATGAGTAATTTGGTGTAGAAAAGGCACTGGTTTGGATCTGGAATTGTTTATGTTTTTAAGGTCAATAATAGGTATAGATAATAAAAATGAATAATGTATAGACATAGCAGATAAAAGAATCATGAATTAAATTTTTGTATTATAAATTGATCTTCTTGATTTAAATTATCTATTTATATATTTTAATCCTCCTATTTAACTCTGGAGTGGGAAGTAGTGTGTGTAGGAGACTCAAGTTAACAGGCAGGCAGAGGAAATTCTGAACAGATAGCTTTTAGCAGTTTTAACAGCTTGTTTGTAATCTTGGAAATTCTTAGAACAGAAGATTCACCCCTTTATCAACATAGAAATCACAAACTGCATAAACAAGAATATGTGTTTATACTATTGTATAGAATCTATTATTCTAGTAGCATAAACATTGCTAATAGATAAGAGTATATGACCTATAAAACAGAAGGAAAATCAAACACTTCCCACTTCCATATTCTTCTCCCACACAAATAACCACAATAATAGATAGAAAATGATTTAAATATAGGAAATGGTGTCCAGAGACTCCAGGTTAACTCTATACTGTTCAAATTTAAATTGGTGACTTCAATTTAAGGTAAAGAGAGTTACCACAATCATGCTAGGACTTCTCCATTTATTGCTAATTTTATGTTTTTTTAACACGTATATCAAGATGTAACCAATATGCTATAAAATCAACCAGTATAAAGTATGTAATTCATATACTACTAAATTGACCAATTTAAAGTGTATAATGGTTGTAGTATACCTACAGTATCTCATAACCATTTACATAATCTGTCAGAAATACGTTCATCAGCTCCAACAGAAGCTACCCCAGCACTGATTTCCTCTTCCCACTCACTCCTAAGCCTTGCATTTATTTCCTGTCTGCATAGACATGGGTGTTCTGTAATTGTTCTATGAATGGAATCAAGTGTAATCTCTTCTTGGGCCAGTTACTTTCATTTAGCATAATGTTTTCAAGACTCACCTGTTTATTAATATGAATTAGAAATTTATTCCCTTTCATTGCTAAATAATATACCATACTTTGCTTATTCACTCATCAGTTGATGGGTATTTGGTGATGTTGAGCATTTTAGCTTCTCAGGACCTCAGGGTTTGACAAAGTTGCTCATTCCCATCTCCTTGACATCTTTCTTTTAACAAGTTTCCTTGCTTCCTGTCATCCTCTTACCTGGCCAGCAGTCCTTGTCTCTTGCAGTCTATTGTCAACACAACAACAAACCTGGTCCCTCGACAATAGTCAGGGGGCTCACATGTGCCTCGGTTGTGACACCGGCATCCCATATCAAACCTGTGATTAGAGTCCTGGCTGCTCCACTCTGAGTCAGCTTCCTGCGAATGTACCTGGGGAAGCAGGAGTAGATGGCCCAAGTGCTTAGGCTCCTGCCACCCATGTGAGACCTGAATGGAGATCCTGGCCCTTGGCTTCGGCAGGGCCAAATCCTGTCTATTGTAGCACTTTGGGGAGTGAATTAGCAGAAGTTTCTCTCTCTCTCTCTCTCCCTCCCCTACCTCTTTATCTCACTGTGCTTTTAAAAATTAAAAATAAATCTTAATAAACTGAAGTAACACCTTGACAGTAGGGACTCCATTTTGGAAAACCTGAGACTCATTTCTGGGAAGGTGGCCCCTCACACTGTGAGACTCTGGTCTGAAACTATGATCTAAAACAGCTGGACAATAGAAGTCCACTACATCACACTTGGCAGAGCATAGAAACCCCCTAGCATGATCGCTCAAGCTTGGAAGTGGATAGGCTGCACCTGGGTTAATGATACAAATGTAATTTGTCTATGTCCTACATATGATTAAAACCAATACCTGGATTAATGTCAAGATTGTAATTAAAATTGTCAAGATTGTAACTGGTATTGTCAAGATTATAACTGATACTAGTTTCCCATAGGTTTTAGGTCAGCTTGACCCCAGTAACCATGTATGTATTCCCCGCCCCGATCCTAGCAACCATGTATTCCCCTCCCGATTTTGCGATTTTTGTCTTTATAAACCCTGTTGCTTTGGGCTTCAGGGTTGAGAGTTCTGTAGGGCATGAGCCCACTCTCCACCACTGGCAATAAAGGACCATCAAATTTTATCAATGTGTGGTGCTCCTTTGTTTGCACTCACTTAGGTACAACAAAACAAAACACAAGTCAGGTCTACCCATAGTGATTATGCATATCATAAAAATAAAAAATTCGCACTTCTCAGTGGTATGCAAAGCCAGTTCTGATTTACTGTTGTTAGTTCTTGGCTGCCTCACCTACTTTCTTCTTCTTTATTCAGTTATTTCAGCCTCTCTAGTCTAGAAAAGTACGTGGACTGACATAAAGGTGTGACAAGTGGATCTGGAAATGCTTTTTTTTTTATTTAAAAAATATCAACAGTTTCAGCGGAGATTTAAATTAAGAAAGAAAAAATTGTCAATGAGAATCTAAAAATCAGTAACTGCACAATTAGTTTTGTCCAGACACATAAAAGGGACACATAAAAGTCATCAATGTATTGTACAACACTTCCAGGCTCTAAACCAATATTGATTTATTTATTGATTTTCTTAGGAGTATTATTGTAAGGTTATGTGTACATACTAAGGTACTAGAATTTTTAATACTTTTCCTTGAGGAAAAAAGCATGGAAATTTTGTTAAAAATAAATGATAAAATTTTGCAAATTTTCATCAATATAAACATTGAAAGTTGGCTGCTTTTGTTTATTGCATTTTACTTCTCTCTAAATTGCTTATCTCTTTATAAGACTGCAATGAGATCTTTTATGTACATGCCCATCTATTGATATCTGATTGTGGTACACTAAAATGCTAATAGAATCATTTCATCGTGCAACACAATTCATTTTATAATTTATTTGAGTTGTTAATAATTTTTAAAGATGTATTTATTTTTATTGGAAAGTCAGAGTTACACAGAGAAAGAAGGAGAGGCAGAGAGAAAAAGAGAGAGAGAGAGAGGGCTTCCATCTGCTGGTTCACTCCCTAATTG